>NC_057350.1:73896222-74205325 GCF_016509475.1 Prionailurus bengalensis | reverse complement strand
GGGAAGTTGTGGGGAAAGTTCTTGTCTAAGGGAGGAGGCTGGACCCTTTACACGGCCAAAAAGATCCAACTCGAGGAGTCTGAGTGCTGGGCTCCAGCTTAGTGGTTTCACGTCTATACTACCATTCCCAGTTCCAAGTGGGTGACTTGCTGTCCTTACCCTCCACGTGTCCCAAGTGACAGAGTGCATTACCCCTCCTTGGAGTCACCCTGGGCCCAGTGGCCTTCGTGGCCTTTCTTGCCTGCCACATTCATCTGCTTGGACCACCACTATTGCCTACACAGCCCCTCAGTATGAGGGGTCCCCGAGGTAGACACACTGTGCCTCATCTTAGGATACCCTGTTCCCAGTACTGTGTTGTTGCCTGTTGCTGGCATCATATGGGTGACATCAGTACCTGTCACGTGAGTCACATTTAAGTTCTTTGCAGTCTCTTTCCTCTTAATGTCCTTGGCCTGTCCAGAAGCTCTAACCTTTCAAGCTCATCTCCATTCGTCCCTCTGCTAGTCCCTGTCTGCAGAGGCCATTGGTAGATGAATTGGTTCTGAACTTAAAGGGGACAGCCACAAACACATACATCTTTTGGGGTGAGGAGTGGGTACCTCCTCACCTCCTCATCCAGGGTACCTCCTGGATACCGGAAAGAAACAAAACCTACTAAAACCCCTATTATCCTATCCACCCACCCAGGAGAGAACTTTTTTTTGCCAATTATAATACTTAAAATCTACCCCTTCTCCTCCACTCAAAAATCCTCCCCATCACTCCACACACATCTCAAACACCACAACTCCATGAGGCACATCTGATCCCCAGCCAGTTGTAATCTCTGTCCTGCAAGGCCCCCACACACTGTGCCTTGGCTACTGCACTCACAAGTTACTGCCTTCTACTGCATTACTCATGACCAGACTGCAGGTCCTGGTGGGTAGGGGGGTCTGATTCATCTCTGCCCCACCTCACCCCAGCCCCACTGCCACCCCCAGAGCCTGGCCAAGACAAGAGGTAAGTTGGGTAAATTGAGTCGCATCAGATAACAGGAAGTATGGTCAGGGGCATAACTTGACTTTGATGGCTTTCATTTTAACTTCCCAAGAAGCCACTGTCTGAGCTCTGAGCCTGAGAAGCTGGTGAGAACCTGGCCTGAGACTTCGCCTCCTGGGCTCTTGGCAAGAACCCAGCTGACTCTCCCTGTCCTCTGGTGGCCCTGCCACAACTTTCCCCAACTCATCATATAGCTCCTGAGGAGGCTTCTCGTACTTAAGAAGATAGACTTGGGCAAGACGGCTGTAAAATCCCAGATGTGTAAAGCTGGAGGAGGGCTGTCACCCAAGGCTGCTGTCCCTTCCACAGTGTGCCCACTAAGTATGCATCCAGGCTTGGCTCAAACAGTGCCACTTGATGGAGAGTGAGCACCTCTGTCCTTGGCCAGCTCAGCCTGGGGGATGCTTTCCTTAGATGCACATCTACCCTCTGAGTCCCATTCTACCCACTGGGGCTGCACAGAACAGATCCGCTCCCTCACCCCTGGAGCAGCCCAGCAGATGTTTGGGGACAGCTCTCTTGCCTTTGTGAGTCTTCTTTCTCCAGACTAAACAATTCCCAGCTCTTACACTGTTTTTAGTTGTCCCAAGAGAGCCATTGTTTTTAACTGCTCTTGAACAAACACTCTCCTCAAGGTGAAATAGAAATGAATAGTCATGTTGGTGCTGACCTGACCCTTGCTGTACTTCAACAAAGATAAATACTTTCACGTCTCTCCAGTGGTGCAGAAATAATTGGCAAGTGTCGCATTCGTGCACACACTCGCTCAACTCATGCCAACAGGAGACTGTGAGAGTTTGAACAAGGTGCATGGTTCTGGTTTTATAGAAAACAGAAGGCTAGACCTCAGTTCAGTCTTTTTTTTCCCCTTTTTTCTTTTTTAGTCTTCTTTTTTCTTTTTCTTTAAATGTAGACGAGCATAAAGCAAGGAGACTGAGCACCAAGAACTCAATTGAAAACCGTCCCCTGAGAACTTTGGGGCAAGGTCTATAGGACCAGAATGTGGCCCCCCTTTTGCTCAACAGCAAAAAGGGGAAACTGATGGTGGAAAATTCCTGAAGGATTCCTGAAGAGGCTTTGTTTTCGTGAAGGAATCGTTAGTCTCATTTCCCAGAATCCTCCCTTCAGGGAACACTAGGAAGTGTTCAATAGGCCAGATCTCTTAACCATGAATTGTAAAAGACTAGAATCCTTCCTTCCTCCTTGTTTCCCTCCTTCCTTCCCTTCTTCTTTCCTTTTTTCCCCTCTTCACCTTATTCCAAAATGTCGTGGAGGTAACAAATGCCTCAACGCTTTTGTGGTCCCACGCTTTGATTGTGTTGGTCATTCATTGCTTCACGTGAAGGGACTAGTATTTAGAGTCCGGCATCTTGTGATAAAGAGCTTGCACCAAAGCTGAACCTGCAGTAATGAGGTCTAACCTGCAATCAAATTAAATGTCACAGCATTAGATTAATTTCACTCTGTACCTCCACGGTGATTCCCTTCCGTTAATTCCTTACATTGGTACAAAATCCTTCCTAAAGGTGAATTTTATGTAGACATACGATATACATATAATCCTTAATCATATTTTTAATGAAAAGACTAAGCAAAAGAAGTTTTAAAGTCTAAGGGTCTTAATTACGTCACCTTGGATCCAATCAGAGATAACTTCTGCAAAGGCAATAGTGATCTAATGACAAACATCTTCATTTGTGCTTGCTTCTAAGCCCAGGGACATAGAGAAGATGAGAACATACGTTCAGATCATGCCAACCTGGAAGACTTTTGAAAAGCTTTGAAGGTTTTGAAAAGAGAATGTCTCCTCTCCATCCTAAACATAACAGCAGAACCTTTCCCAGCTTCATCCTACACTCTTTTACATCCCCTGAAAGAGGAAGTCCATTTTGCCACCTGATTAAAGCTTGAGATAAACATGATTCATCTGAGCAACTTACTATAGGTCAGAAGCATAAATCCCAGCCTGAGAGTCTGAGGGAAAGGCGGGGGAGGGGAGTCAAGGTACAATTCTTAGGGCAGTGTGTTAACTCCCTCCCAAGTGTCTGAGAAGCTAGGGTGTCTGGTCTGATCCCCAACCTGGAGGACCCCTTTTCCATCACAGGTGGAGGACGGAGAAGCAGGGGGATGAGAGGTCAGCTGATGGCCTGGGTTCCTTCGAGAGCAGGAGCTTCATATTTGCAGTGGGACTTCCGGGTGCTTTTAGCACGTTTCTGAGACTAGACTGGGCTGATTTAAAGGAGATAGATAGGAAGGAGCGAAAGAGAGGCCACAGGAAGAGAAAATACACAGAGTGGTTTTGCTAAGGAGAACCAAGAATGCTCATGGTGAGGGGTCACCTCTCAGATTATAGAGAAGGAGCCCCAGGAGCCAGAGGATGAGGGCTGGCTGGACCTCACAGGGAGAGACACCTCCTGTTGGCCTCCCTGAGGCCCCTCCACTCCAACCAGCCGTGGAAAGCAAAAGGCTCATCTTTAATTTGTACCAATTTTTCTGACAAACTCAATTTGAAGATTCAGCTCAAGTGCAATCAACAAAGTGAACCAACCAGAAAATCACTTGCTTCCCTTGGAACAACAAAGACCATGAGCGACCCCAAAGAAGCCAGAGTGTGCAGGGCTCCATCTGGGCACAGGGTCTCTGCTCCTCTGTCATCAGCATGAACTAAGGCCTAGCCCATGCAGGCGGGCTCCTTCCCATTTCCCAGCATTTCCTAAGGTGCTTTGGGGAAGGCAGCAGTTTGCAGGGGAAATAACTCTGCATTTGGAGTCAGGAAGCCTGGGTTCTAGTCCCATCTCTGCTCCTAACTGCTGGGCAGCCCTGGACAAGTCGTGTCTCCTAGCGTTGCATGTTTCTTATGCTTAAAAGGTATGGGAAGCAGGAAATTATCCCTGCAGCACCCACTTTACAGGGTGATTACGAACCTCAAATAAGATAATGGATGTGAAAGCTGCTTTTGTGCATCCTGGGGCATCGAGCAGATGCTTCTCTCTCGGTATAATGGTGATGATGGCAATGACGATAATGGTGGCTGAGCTACTTTTTATGCACAGCTCCTATAAATATCACGCCACGAGACAAACTCTTGATTTTAATGGCTTAACTGCATTCATCTTACCCATCCCTGGGTTCTCACCCAGGCTCTGAAGAATCGTTTTTAGTTCTGTGCAAAGGAGTTTGGGTGGATTGTCTCAGAGCATCCTTCTCCCCCTGCCAAGTCCAGAGCCTCTCCTGGATGTGCTCCCTTGAACATCAGGGAACCAGAGCATCAGCACCCACTGTCGGGTCATGCTGTCCCTGGAGTCCCCTGGAAGCAGGGAAGGTGGATGATGTTCAAAGCCTTTCCCACATCTCAGGCTCTACACTGAACAAAATCTTCTGACACCCCAGCTGCCTGCTTTTGCTCGAGCCAGAAAGAAAGGACACAAGGAAAGAGCTAAGTGGGTCAAGGATGTACACTGTAGATTATGATTGTGCATGTGTGCGCATGTGTGTGCAGGTGCACACACATGGTGAGGACACGTCAGTGAATTGGAATTCTGGTTCCAGCCCTCGCCTCTCCCTATGCCGTATCCGATAGGTGAAAGATTCCTCCAGGACAGATAGAAATGGACGTTATTTTGTAGAGAAAGGAAACCGAGGCAATGACAAAGTGAATTGCCAGTGGTTTTTGAGAGATTCTCTGAACAAGCGGGGTCAGAATCCCAGATAACCACGTTCTCCAGCTTTTTCTAAGCATGCAGGTGGGCTCCTGCTCTTGACTGAAGGGAGCTCGTGGCCTGGTACTAGGGGCAGATGGCCAGTGTTCACTGTGGACGAGGGAGTAGACAAAAGGGGGAGAGGCCGGGCTCCTTGGCCCATCTTAGAATCTCTGAGCTGAAGGATCACTGGGTTCCATGGGCTCCGAAGCAAAAACACTTACTGGCAAAAATACTTTCAAAGTTTTCAAAGATATCCTCCAACCTCAACTCACATTTAGAGAGGTTTTGCATACTAAACAAACTAAATATGTTAAGTTAAAATTACTGTATTTCCCCATTACTTATTAAAGACATATTTGACTGCGGCAAGGAGTCTCCAAATAGCACCAGAGTCCCAATATATGGAATGTATGCAATGCTGGTCAAAGCAATAGAATTCGGTTCTTCAGTCAAGACAGTGCTTTGCTGGGGCACCTGGGTGGCTCAGTCGGTTAAGCGTCTGACTTCAGCTCAGGTCACGATCTCGCGGTCCATGAGTTCGAGCCCCGCGTCAGGCTCTGGGCTGATGGCTCAGAGCCTGGAGCCTGCTTCCAATTCTGTGTCTCCCTCTCTCTCTGCCCCTCCCCCATTCATGCTCTGTCTCTCTCTGTCCCAAAAATAAATAAACGTTAAAAAAAAATAAAAAAAGAAAAAGACAGTGCTTTGCTGGGAAACATAAGTTTCCATCAGGCGTTCGAAATCCCAGATACAGACTATCTTTGAGAACCTCTGGTAGACTAGGGAAAACGAAGCCCAGAGGGAAAGGAAGAAGTGACTTGTCCAAGGGACTTGTCCACAGGGAGTTGGTGGCAGATCAGGAACTAGAACCAGGTCTCTCAACTTTGTGCCCTGGATCCATTTTCTTTTTCAGCACCTGGACCTCCTGACGGTTCTTAAGTTAGAAAACAGAAATGCACAGAACCAGTCTCAGCTTTCTGGACCTGCCAATGCTTCTGCAGATCTCAGCTCAAGTAGGAATGCGGAGTGACAGCTCATCAGACCTGCTACAGAATTCAAATTGTGTCAAGTATCATTAACACCCAGTTCACAACTGACCGAGGCTCTGTCTTTCAAGTGACTCATATGGGAACCGGAATGAACCCCAGCCAAGGTCATAATGCCACCTCCACCCCACCCCTGCTGTTTCTCCCCATCTCCTGTTTAGCTAGAAAACACAAAGCTCCTCCATTTGTGAAATCCTACAGGCAGGATTGGGGCTGCCTTGGGGCTCTCTTGGCTCTGGCTGGATGCCTTGGGACTCCCCGGGGTTGGGGTAGGAGAGGCTTCGCTGTACAAGGCTTGCCAACTGAATAGACACAGGCAGGTGAAGAGGGAGTGGCTGTGTATTTTCAGTTCCAGCTGGATCTTATTGACTGTTAAAATTGTAGCACCGTGATTTGTTTTTTCTTTCTTCTCCCTCAGGGGGGCAGGTGGTAGAAATGTCATTTCTTTGTCCTTGAAAGTTGAGCTTCCTTTGGCTAAGCAGAGGGGACTGTGTTATGGAACACTTGCACCTCTGGCCAAGGGTGCTCTTTTATAGCAGGGCATGACTGTCCAGTCATTAGGTCCTAATTCTGATATCATACATGCTTGGGTTCCTTCTTACTCCAGAGATCTGAAGAAAGCAGAAGTTTTTTAAAGACATGTAAATTAAAATTTTTTTTTAAATGTTTATTTATTATTGGGAGACAGAGACAGAGTGTGAGTGGGGGAGGGGCAGAGAGAGGGAGACACAGAATCCAAAGCAGGCTCCAGGCTCTGAGCTGTCAGCACAGAGCCCGACGCAGGGCTTGAACTCACAGACCTGGGGATCATAACCTGAGCCGAAGTCAGATGCTCAACCAACTGAGCCTCCCAGGCGCCCCACTAAAAGACATGTGAATTTAAATTTGGGACTCCCAAGTAAAACTTTGAGAGAAACCCTTGTTTGCTAATTGCACACTGCACAGGGAGCAACCCTCATCTATTCATTCAGTAAACCTTTAGTGGTGCTCCTTGAGGTCCCCTGGGAAGGACCTGGGAATGACTGAGTGAATTAGGGAGTGAGTGTGTGGATGAATGAATACATACGTGCCACACTCTGTCTAGGGTGCACCTCTATACCATATTTTTCCTTCTCCTGGTGACACTTGCAATTATTAAATGTCTGCCTCCCTGTTAGCATGTCAGCCCGTGCGTGAGTGCAAAGACTGTCTCTGTCTTATTCATCACAGTCCCTGGCACAGCCTCTGCACATCCATATTTGTTAAAGGGAGGATGGTTGGTTGGATGGAAGGATGGGTTGGCAAATAAATGTATGAACAAACGAATGGGTACGAGATCATGATTTTCACCAAGTGTTTTTTTTCATTTCCTTACTTATTCATTTTTACATGTATTTTCACTCTCCTGCATTCATCTATTTATAGCTGGCCTCGTTCCAGAAAGGATTGGAAACATTTCCATCAGAGGTGAAAGTTTTAATTGGGGGCCCCAAAGCAAACATTTCAGCATGTGTCCCCATATCCTCAGCTCGTCATAATGCAGCATTGGACAACATTTCCTGAACACCTGTCCCAGACCAGGTGGTCATGGAGGGATCACGGACCATGATTCTTGTCCTCCAAATGCTTTGAGTGTGGTGGCTTCAAAGACTCATGCCAGTTCTGGAGAGAATGAGGGGATTCATCCAAGGAATACCTAACGCAGTGTCAGCAAAGGGGGAAGGAAGGGCATTTGCCTGAGCAGAGCCTATCATGTTTTGTTTTTTGTTTACCCTCCATAGCACTGATCATTCAGCAATTGCTTGATACTTTTCAGAGATTTTATTAACAAATAAGGGAATAATTAGGTGCTACTTAGGACAAAGATGTGCTTTCTTAGCGTCCTTGCAGACTAACTACCGTAGTTGTCCATTTTGCTGTAAGGCAGAGGGCAGAAATGAACACATTTGGGGAATTCTTTTGACCCTTTTATTGAGAAACATCAATAAGAAGCATCAATAATCTGTCAGGCTGCGGGCCGGCTGCTGGGCTTATGTTGAAGAGATCACTGTCTAGTGTAGACAAGTAAACAGGTGATCATAACACAGTATAATGAGAGTGGTAACTGAGGTCTATGCCTGGGTGCTCTGGGTGTAAAGAGGAGGGCTGCTTACCTTGAAGCCATGGGCTTCAAGAAAGCTTCTTGAAAAACCAGTGAAGGGAATGTTCCAGAAAGAGAGACCCCTCTGAGCAATAGCCTGGGCATATGAAAGAGCACAACATGTTTAGGAAGCTCTGAGTCATTCTGTATTGCTGTGGCCTGGAATGCATGGAGGGTGGGGGGATTATGGAGAAATTGAGAGGTGAAGCTGGGGAGGTAGGCATGTGCTAGATCACGAACGGCTTTATGAGTTGTACTAACGACTTCAGACATTATTTCAAATGCAGTAGGGAAGCAAATGCTGCAGGATTGTTAAGCAGGAGGACGTGATCAAATACGTGTTCTAGAAAGATCTCTTGGGCATGATGGGTTGGAGAAGGGAAAGGCTGGTGTCAGGCAGACAGGAGACTGTTGTGCCGCAGCAGGAAGATTCGAGGCCTGGACCAGCGCAGTGACAGAATAGTGAGGGTAGGTGGATGCAAGACCATTGCAAAAATGTCTGTGAAAAACAGAAAGTGCTCAAAAGAGAGGCCAGCAATGGGCTTTCTGGTTTTCAATTGAAACGGTTCTTCCCATTTCATCATTTCATCAACCTCTGCTGCTGGGATCCAATTCATTTCAGCTGGCTTTAGAGCTCTCATAGTGGCAAGAAAAAACCCACCCCTAAGCCAGACTTTATAAGCAAATCAAATCCTTTTTGTTGTAAGTCCGTCCATTAAAAGTGAACCCTATCACCCTGAGCTTTTAGCAGGGAGATTTTGCTCTGAAATTTCTTATTCACAGGGGTAAGGTGAGGGCAATTCTGCAGTTAGAGTCTATTCAAAATTGCTCCTTCAAAGAGCCAGAGATCCTGGTCCTTGGCCTCAAGCCGGACAGAGTGGTTTTTATGCCTTCTGCACACTAGATTGCCTTGGGGGTTTTTAACACCTGCAAGGCCAGGCCATACCCCCCAACCAAACACATCAGGGCCTTTGTGGATGGAGCCCCTGCACCAGCCTTTGTTAAGACTCTCCAGGTGATCCCAGAGAACAGAAAAGTTTAAGAAGCATTGAAGGAGAGGAAATGTGCTTACTGAATCAACATCCTACACCTCTTGGGAGAGGTGCATTGAGGCCGAGAAAGGTGTATTTCAGTCCTCTGACTACATGAAAGTGTTATTTTATGATGAATTTCCTAAGGAACAGAGGATAGAAACTTTAGCAGAGTTACCTGAGGTTAGAGGAGATTTGAAGGGTCCCACAGTTCATTCCTCTGCCCCGAGCTTGCCTAAATACACGGGAACAAACTGTCTCAGATCAATTCCCATCTATCCCAATCTAGAGGCGATCCCCAGGATACTCTTGCCACCCTTACCGCCGTTGCCTGCTCACCTTTCTCAAGTGAGCCTGGGGCTTTTCATCACTCTCCACCAAGTGTCTCTAATGGCAGAAGAAAAGGAAAATCCCAGGGGCGCCTGGGTGGCTCAGTTGGTTGAGTGTCAGGATCAGGTCACGATCTCACAGCTTGTGGGTTTGAGCCCCGTGTCAGCTCTGCTCTGACAGCTCAGAGCCTGGAGCCTGCTTCGGATTCTGTGTCTCCCTCTCTCTGCCCCTCCCTTGCTCACACTCTGTCTCTCTTTCTCAAAAGTAAATAAATATTAAGAGAGAGAGAGAGAGAAAGAAAGAAGAAAGAAAGAGAGAAAGAAAGAAAGAGAGAAAGAAAGAGGGTAAGAAAGAAAAGAAAAATCCCATGACAGAGTCATAACCCCTTTCTCTACCTATAAGGGAAGAAAGATAATTTTCCCTCTACCTTTCTGAATTCTTGCCTGAGACTCCTGGTAATAAAAGACAGAATAATAAGAGAAAAACAAACGAGTTTATTAACGTGTATGCCTCAGGTACGCTGGGAGATATCCAGCGGAAACTGAGTAACTCAGAGGTGGCCTAAACCACCAGTTTAAATACCGTCTTTAGCTAAGGATGGAAGAAAGATAGGGGAGGAGGAGGCCAGTTATGGGAGGTTACCAGAAAAAGCAGGGTAAACAAGTGTAAGGTATAATTTGCAGATTTAAGAAGGTGCCTTCTCCTTGACTAGGGTCTTTTGTGATAGAGTCGTCCTGCTCTTCTGGTAGGAGAGGGAGACACTTTTACAAATGGAGATTTCCTCTATAAATGGAAATGTCCTTTACAAAAGGATAACATCTAGTCTTGTATTTCTGTTTTCAGAGCTTCTCCTGTGTCTGTTTCTCAAAATAATCCACTCCAAATAATCCTTACGCCAAAGAGGCGTATTTCGGGGTGGAGTATCCTGCTATCTTTATAATAGTCTTAGGTTCTCTCCTGCCGGAGCCCATAAATTAGACTGGCCAAAGACAGATTAATGAGGAAAACCAACAGAAGTTTATTAACATGCGTATCATGCACGTACACATGGGAGCACTGAGTGATGAGTAAAGGTGTGGGAGCACTGAGTGATGAGTAAAGGTGTGGTTAGAACGCGACTTCAAATACCAACAAAAGAAAAGGGGTTTGGGCCTTCCGGGCAAGAGGAGGGAAGTTGGGGAAAGGTGATGAGGAAATGTATGGTGAACAGGTTTTTAAAGTAAGGTTTGTTATGCATATTTAGGTAGTTAAGAGTCTTCCCCTTCCTGGTACAGGAGAGGGAGGCATCTTTACAAATGGGAAAATCCTTTATAAATATAAATTTCTTTACAAAAGGAAAACCTGTGCCATGTGTTTAGAGCTTTTCCTGCCTCTGCTGATTCTCAGTGGCCCTTGGCTCAAGTAATCTATCGGCCAAAAAGGCATATTTTGGGGTGGTGTCAGGGAGTCAACGTTTTGTTCTACCTTTCAGAGTTCTTTTGGCTGGTCTACGAATTAAATTGACATGAGACAGATTAGCAGGAGAAAATCAAATTTAGGTTATGTACATAGGGGGAATCCACATAAACCTGAGAGATTCCAAAGAGAGATTCCAAAACGAGATCTAAATGTTATTCTGAGCTGGGTAGAAGGGCTATACGTCTGCGACTTTAAAGGGAAGGAGAGCAATTTACAGGAAGATGAAAAAGAGTAAATGTTTGGTAAACAAATGTTTGCTGCGTCATTCGGAAACACTGGGACGTAGGCAGGAATTTTAACAAACAGATTTTGCTCAATTTGTGTCTACCATACCTGAAAGAGGACTTTACCTCCATTTTGACCTTAGTCTGTACTTTCTAACAGATTAAGTTCTTTCTGGTTTATCTCTTAACTCCAGCAAAAGACCCTGTGGGCAAAGCATCCCTTGATGGGAACGGAAACTACCCCCTCAGGCAACAAAGACTGCCCTGAGCCAGCAGGACCCTGTGTGACTGACCCCATGACAAGGATCCATTGACCTGACCTTCACTGCCCTCCTGCACTACCCACCAACCTTTGTCCCAACTTTTCCTTATATAAACCTGGAACTATTTTTGGCACTTTGGAGACAGTCTTTGAGACATTAGTCAGCTGTCTTCCAGCGTTGGCCTCACTGAAATAAATTCCTTTCTTGTTTCACCCGACCCCTGCACCCTGATTCCATGCCTTATTTATCTAAGGTGATAGCTCCTTTTCTGGAGCGGGTCCTCTATCTAATTTTTCTGGGCAGTCAGGGGAAGATCACAGGTTTTTCCGGAGGATTCTTATTTCTTAAAAATAATCAGCCTAGGGGTACCTGCGTGGCTCCGTCAGTTAAGGTTAAGTGTCCCACTCATGATTTTGGCTCAGGTCATGATCTGACAGTGTGGAGCCTGCTTGGGATTCTCTTTCTCCCCCTCTCACTCTGCCTCTTTCTCTGCCCCTCCCGGCTCGTGCTGGCTCTCTCTCAAAATAAATAAATAAACTTAAAAAAATCAGCCTACAATAATCCACATGCCAAAGAGACATATTTTTGGGTGGCATATTTTGGTCCCTTGCGGTGGCATATTCTGACACCCCTCAAGCCCATAAACCCAGGGCAGAGCCTCACACAGGCTGCACATGTGTGGGAGTTGTGTTTTCACCCTAAACAATTTTGCTAATCTTGCCCTCTCTTCCCTAATATGTTAGTACTGATTTTAATAGAAAACTAATGTCTATAAATCACCCAA
Source organism: Prionailurus bengalensis (assembly GCF_016509475.1). Lineage (NCBI taxonomy): Eukaryota > Metazoa > Chordata > Mammalia > Carnivora > Felidae > Prionailurus > Prionailurus bengalensis. Next base: position 74,193,328 of record NC_057350.1, on the reverse strand, counting down.
TGAATTTTACCTCCCCAAAACGGTCCATATTTATTTCTGTGGCTTCTTGCACTGACTGACAGTGCAAGATGATGATGGTGTGGATGATGACGACGAAGGTGATGGTGAGTATTATGTACATGGCCCAGGTCGAGATGAAAAGAGAGCAGAATATACCACCCTAAAGTATGTCTTTTTAGCATAAGGATTATTTCAGCATGATTATTTTTAAGAAACAGTAGGTATAAGAAAAGCTATGAAAACTGAGAAGTTACCCTTTTGCAGGAGACATTTACAGTGGTTAGGGAAATCTGCATTTACAAGAGTGTATCTCTGTACCAGGAAGAGAAGGATGACTCTAAATTTCTAGAAGCTCTTATCAATGGAGAACCCAAGGACTTTAATCTGCACCACAACCTTAACCCTGTTACCTGTGCTTTTCCTGGTAACCTCTGACAACAGACTCTGCACCCCTAACATCTTGTCTTTAGCTGGAGATATTATTTAAGGGGTGGCTTGGGTCATTTTGGAGAGTTTCTTAGTCTTCCTGGGTATCTCCCATGTATATAGGAGATATAGGTGTTGTTACTTTGTTTGCTTTTCTCCTGTGTATCTGGCTTTTATTACAGGGGCCATCTCAGCCAAGAACCTAGAATAGAGGTAAAATTATTTTCTTTCCCCACAAGATGCACACATGCAGTGGAAAGTGAATGGGATTTGGAGCCAGAACGTCCTGGGTTTGAACAGTAGCTATGACATTTATAAATTGTGTGCCCTGGGGATGTATCCTTAACTTCTTGGAGACTCTGTTTACCTGGGACGGTGATATTCAATTTAAGGGTGTTATTCTTGCAAGTTTGTCTGATAGATAGGCACACTTGGGGCAGTTGCAGCAGGCAATTTATCTCCTAGGGTACAAGTCCCTCCCCTGATTCCTCATTGGCTGAGTACTACAGAGTTACAGCCTTACCCGGAAGTTGCCTATGCCCATGTAAGGCAAAAAGTTGTCTGATTGGAACAAATGTGTATTTCTTCAGGTGATGCAGAGACTTAAGTTCTTTGGCACATGCTCATTGCAAAGCCTGTGGAAAATAAGCCTGTGAAATGGAGAGGGGAAGAAGAACCAGGAAGTGATGTGTCTAAGGGTTTGGGACTCCATTGTGGGGGCCAGTGTTTGTACATATTTCCAATCGGTTGTAAACTTCTTGTTAACTAGAAGTCACAGCTTTCATTTGGTATTTCTGAAAATGAATCATCTCACTTACTTCTCACACCAGCTCAGGGCCTGGTCCACAGCAAGTCTCATATGATCATATTGTAAACTCACCTCCATCATGGCAAGTGCCTAGGGAGACACAGCAATTAAATGTATAGATTATTGCTCACTAACAGGGTTATGCACAATGTCCCATTTTCTTTTGTTTTTCTTTTCTTTTTTAACGTTTATTTATTATTGAGAGACAGAGCAAGACAGAACATGAGCATGGGAGGGGCAGAGAGAGGAGGAGACACAGAATTTGAAGCAGGCTTCAGGCTCTGAGCTGTCAGCACAGAGCCGGACATGGGGCTCAGACACACCAACTGTGAGATCATGACCTGAGCCGAATTCGGATGCCCAACCGACTGAGCCACCCAGATGCCCCGCACATTTTCGTGTGACACTGTGAGAGGGCTAGTTAAGGGTGAGGTCTAATGTGAGGACAGCTGGATAACAAAGCACACTGACCCCAGTAGAGGCACTATGAGTGCCCGTGTCAGAAGCAACTCCACAGCCACAGGGCTCACTCTGCCTGTACTGCTAAGTTCCAGGAACGCGATGAAAACCAGAATCCTGCATCAGGAGTGAGTGGCTGGCATTTTCCACTGCTGTTGGGCCAACTGGGCTTCTTCCTTTCCAAGCCCTCTCCCCTACAGATTGCAGATGCCTGGAGAGCAAAGGCAGGGCTTCTCTGGTCTAAGGTGGCGGGGCCAGGAGCGGCTGTGTGGGGAACATGTGCCTAAGCAGCCCCCATCCACTTCGGCTCCCCAGCCAGTGAGTAGGGGAACCTGGGGCACCGCAGAGCTATTTGTTGAATGAGTGGAAAGGAGGATGGCCCCATTACATGGAATGTTCAGGCCTGGCTCCCCTACATTGCTGCGTGTTCACTACAAATGACCGAGATCTGGTTGATCCCAGAACCCCAGGGATTTCAATGACTCAGGGAGCTACAACCTTTCCAGAATTCTGAGAAGGAAGTAGAGGGAGGAGGTCGTTGCCTCTCGCCTCCTGCATGGGCCATGGTTAGATGACAGAATGGTTGATAGCACACATGCTTCGGAGGCAGCAGTCCTGCGTTCCAGTCTTGCTGCTGCCACATGGTAGCTGTGTGGCCCTGGGCAAGGTACTCAATCTCTCTGTGACTTCATTCCCTCCATCATAAGATTGATTGTGTTAATGATGCCAGCAACCTCCTGGGAGTATGGTGAGGAGTAGCGATGGTTGTTTTATTTGAGGCAAATAATGCGCAGGCTGAGATTGATTGTGCCAATAATTTATTTAATACAAGTTCACTGTGGGAATTATAATTTATAATAATAATATTTCACAAGCCAATAGCATACAGGATAACATCTCTTAATAAGCCCATAAAGAAAGAACATACTCCAAAACAATGATAGATTAATTACACTTTTGTTCCAGGCAAAGGGAAGACGAAAGAAATAAAGTTCAAATTTAACGGAGGTGTACTTTTCTGCAAGTTGGCTCTTGGTAGAGCCAGTCCTTCTGAGTAAAAGCTGGGTATCACCCACTAGGCTATGTCCCTCGCTGCTGGGACATGTAGCCGGTGGCTGATAGCCCAGGTGCTGGCAGGCAGGTGCACAGCTGTGAAGGTTATTACCCCAGGGACCATCACATGGCTTGTACCACTACCTTTGAGGAGTGGCCTGGCCGAGGCGGGAACAGATGTCTGCTCTCTTCCTGAGACTGCTACGTGGTTTAACACCACTGCCGACCAAGGGGGGCTTGGCTACGGCAGGAGCACGGGTCCCAAGAACTTCAGAGAGCTATTGAGATCAGCAAAGAGTAACCCTGCCCAGACCGAACACTCTAGGTAAATTCTCACAAATTCCTGATATTTAAAGTTTAAATACCCCTCCTGCCATAACTGCTCCTCCTTGTGTTTTTATTGACAAAGCCCCAGTGACGTCCATTAACAGTTGAGCTGCCGAGTGCTTGTCGACAGCAACAGATGTTGATGACAACATACTGATACAGCTTCCTCAGCGTAAATAAATTCACCCTTAGATCAAAACAACTTCACTTAAGTCATAAACAAGTGAATCTGAAAAACATAACAAACCAATACACCTAAAGCCCTGCACAGCGTACCTTCTGAGCTTGCAGGAAGTGCTTACCTAAGGTTTGTTATGGTTACGGCATCCCGCTGGCCTGGGATGCTGCTCCCTGTCCCATCTCTTTACCAGCAAGCTCTTCCTTAGTTTTTAGACTCCATGAAAAAAATTCCTGCCTCTGTGATGCCTTCCATGGCTCCTATAGAGCTGCCCATTTCTCTACGCTCCCAAAGCCCCACACAAGGGCTCCTCCAACGACTATTGACTGAGTGGAGACTCATACCGAAATGTTATGGAGGCGAAGGTTAAAATAAAAGCCATCCTTTCCCTCGAGAAGATCATAGTCAGCAGCAAAACTGACAAGAAACAACTACGATCCAGTATGAAAACTGATCCAGTGGAGTCACATACATGGTTTAGGGAGCTTGGAGAAGGAAAGTCACCATGAATGCTGATCACATACATCATGAGTTTATGGAAGTCTGGTTTTTTAGCTAGACTTCGAGTTGCTCAAGAATGGTAGCATTCATCCTTTTATCCCTTGCTGTGCTTAGCACAGTCCCATGTTCAATAAATGAGAGTTGCCCATGAATACATGAATGGATGAACAAATGAATGGTTATCTAAAGACTACTGCAGTGATGGGGACTTTGGTATGTCTGCAGGGCCAGACATTCAAGGTGATGCATGCTTAATGGAGACCTGCTTTGCACCCCCAGCAGATTCCCAGCCTTTATAATGAGTTCTGGTCCTGGCTCTACTGATGATCATGTCTCTAAGCCTCAACTTCTCCATCTATTAGGGCAGTAATGATAATTATAGCTGCTGTCTAGCTCATGGCAGCCTGGGGAAATTCAAATGGGATTCACTCATTCAACAAATATTCATTGAGCACAGTCTTTTACTTTCTCTGTGTAATGTGATGCAGCAGGAAAAGGCACAGTGTGAGGAGAGCTGGATCCAGATGAAAAGACAAGATGATTTCAGAGGGAAGACAGGGAGCTGGCAAGGATGGGGTGCAGCCTCCCCAAACAAGACCAACATTACCGGTGGGGTCTTGGGATTCAGCCCAGGGGTCAAAGCTTCCGATTTCCCCTTCTCCTGGCTATAGCTACTCACAGCCTGTGCTCTATAGACTTGTGCTATCTGTTAGAAGGGAAATAAGCATAAGCTTAAAATGGGGATACCCTGAAGGGCCTAATGGAGAATTTTTCCCAAAATGTACATGTTTCCTCTTTTATGCCTGTATCTTTCAGGAGAAGAAAGGAGGAAAGAATACTTTTTGCGCTTAAGAGAACCAACCATCAACAAACAACAAATGCTTGCTGTGTGTCCCTGTGTAACAGGCATTCAGCTGAATCCTGGGTCAGAGAACGAACAAGTTGGGAAGGTGAGCGAGGAAATGAATCTGATACAGTCACTCCTTTCAGGAAGTTCACATTAATTTGGGGGAGGACAAGGCATGAAAATACATAGCTTTCATATAAAAGAGAAAGAAGTACTTTACATATCTTTATCTTGTCTTTATTCATCTATCTTCTTGTGTATATCTTGCCTTCTATAAGAAAGTATTAATATATAAAATATAACAAGGGGACATAATTTAAAAGAAGGAATGAAAGAAAAAAATAACAGTAAAGACACAAAATGGGGCCAGGAATGAGACTAAACTAGAAGAACCAGAAATGAAAATACATATGCTATGGGTGAACCACAAATTTAACTGCAAGCTTTCTAATAGTTAATGGGAAAGGCAAATCTGGTCAATGATCTAGTTTGTGCTACCCATCAAATAGAAACTGACCAGTTGCTTGGGAGTGATTCAGGCATCTCTCCTGAGGGTCTTAATTAAGACCGCACTGAGTGATGAAATGAGAAATGTCCTCACCCATCTCCCTGATGAGGATTCTCATAGGGAGAATGGTCAGGCTGCATCTCAGTGCAGGCTGTTTCTTGCCCCATCCCTACCCCAGCCCTGCCCCCACTACAACTCCATACCTCAGGGTGAAGCCCAGAGTAGAATGTGGTATTATATTAGGGTACTGAGCATTCTGGGAGGGAGAAATGTTGTCCCAGGGAGAAAGGGGTGCTCTGATTTGGACAAATGGAGAGTGGATGGGGTGAGGGGGAGTATGCTAAGGCTTGGAGATGAAGACATATAGGGCAATGAAGAATAAATATCAGGCTACAGAGAATTGCTCATTCCCTCCTCCTGGCTTCCATCTGCAGGATCAAAGATGGGCCCCTTGTGTTCTTTGTGTTCCTGGTAAAAACCCAGAGGGAAAGTCTCTCTCCAGAGGAGAAGTCTAGGGTTTTTTTCAGTACGGCCAGCAGGAGGGCTGAGGCCATTGTAGACCTGACACTGTGAGTACGTCTCTAGGACAATATGGTGGCAGTAGGATGGGAAAAAGTTGAGGATGAGATTAGAACCGTAGTTCTTAACTAGGGGCAATTCTTCACCCTAGGGCATGTTCAGCAATGTCTAGAGACACTTTTGGTTGTCACAACTGGGGAGGAGGTGTTACTGGAATCTGCTGGGTGGAGGCCAAGCATGCTGCTAAACATCCTACCATGCATAGGACAGCCAAGACAACAAAGTGTTATCTGGTCCAAAATGTTAGTGAGACCGAGGTTGAGGAACCCTGAATTAGGGGGAAAGAAAAGAGTCTGTGGTGGAGACAGAAATCTCTCTGCCAGTTCCCTCAATCTGCAGTGTGCTGGGAGTCTGAAGACCCAGGTTCCAGTTGGAGGAGAGTGTTTAAGATAATGATGGTAATGATGATGACAATGACAGTGGTGATCTGTCCACACTGTAGTCGATAATGGAGAGTCACATTTATTGCCTCCATGACGTAAGGCAACTTGGACCCTCCTCATGGAAGAGGAGGCTGCAGTCCAAGGAATATAAGTTACTTCTTCAGTATCTGCTTCAAGCTGTAGTGTTTGTTTCTTGTTTCTTCTTCTCTTTCTCCTTCTTCTGGGATGCCAGTTCTCACTATCCCCTTCCTCAACCACATATGTTGACAGAATTCCCTAATGTATAAATCTGGACACCAAAGAGGACAGATACTCCCTTCCCCAGTCTTCCTTGACAATAGAGTGTGGGACAAACTGCCCCACTCATCTCAGACTTTGAATCACGAGTCAGTGACTACAGTAAAGCAGGGGCAGGGGAAAATTCTTTCTTGCAGTGGTGGTGGTGATGGAGGTGGTGGTGGTGGTGGTGTTAGTGATTATTGTTATGGTGGTGGTGATAGTGGTTGTGGTGACAGAGGTGGTAATGATGGAGGTGATGATGGTGATGGAGGTAGTGTGGTTCCAGTGGTAGTTCTGGCTGCATAGTAAGCTTTGTTTCTATTCACTTGCCAATCACTCTGGCTGGCTGCGTGTGAGCTATGTGATATTCTTTCACAACCTTCCCTCCTGGCTTTAATCAGCCAGAATCAGTTTTTGTTGCCCACAAGGAAGAATCCTGACTGATACACTCTTTGTATGTCCTCGAGCAAGTTTAGAGTCAAGATTTATGTAGGGTTTAGCTCTCCATAGAGCTCAAACATGAATCTAATAAGGGGCCAAATCAGAATCCCAGATGCTGTCCAACAAGAAGGCTTTGCCACTCGTTCAAGGTTGGCATGCCTGGCTCCTTCTTCCCTTAGGATGGATGTTTTCTCCAGGGCCTCCTTAGCTCCCCCTGCTCTTATCCTCTCCTTGGGCCACCACCCCTCACTTTGCCAGGTGGAACCAAGTATGTGTAAACTCCACCTGTGAATATAACTTGGAAACCTTTCCCAGGAGCCCTGTTAGCCCCCACATCACCTGCCATTTATAAAATTCTCCTTTTTGGGCTGGGACCCAATTTGCTGCTGAGGACAGTGCAGAGTCCAAGCAGCTCACCCCAGGCCACTTCTCACTGGAGGCCAGCAGCCTGTGTATGGGGAGGAGCCCTGAAGGGGAGCTCTCTTTGCAGGGAGTGATGGGACTCCTCCTTAGCCTCCCTGGGATCTAGTCAGCAAGGAAGGAATCTGTTGGCTCTGACAGCAGTGCTCTATCCCTAAGCCTTACAGCCACTTATCAGTGAGTCTGTGAGGCATGTGGCCCAGGCATTCCCTAGAACAGGTGGAATTGTGTTTCTTGTGGGCACTGAGGCCTGGCTAAGAGCCATGGGCTGTGAAGGCAGCATGACACCAAATCCCTCTCTTAGGATACCCAGGTGAAGACAGAACAAGAAAGACAAGCTTCTGCAGCTCCTAGGAGGGGAGGTCCAAGGATACCATCTGGAGGGAGGTAAATCTCTTCATTCTCGTCAGACAGGCAGTCATGAGCTCTAAGTCTCAAAAAAGGCCAAGCAAACCTGGCACAGGCTTTGTTTACATCCCACACAGTCACTTCACCCCTGCATGACAGTGGGGTTGGTGGTTGAGGGTGGGGTGGGGGGCCAGGGCAGGGGAGACAAGCAGGGACTTCAGGCTCCTCCCTAGGGCATCCCATGGTCCTCTGGGCAACTGCTCTCCGTGTCCCCTCACTGAGAGCCCCCATCCCGTCCTATGGTGCAGGCTTCCCTCCCTTCTAAAGTTTCCCCTGAAGCTTCTTGTCTTCACTTCCTTCAGTAATGGGTTCCACCATGACATGTTGAGATAATTAGTTTGGCTTTCCTACCCTCCCCAGACGGGCTGATAACACACTTCAGAGTGGCTCTGGGGTCTTTGGGATGTAGAACTTAAAAACATTTATATGGTCAAATCTATCGATCTTTTCTTTAATTGTAACTGCTCTGGTGTCACACTAAGAGAGGCTTTCTCTGTCTCCAGATTACATTAGCGGTTTTGTTTTTTCTAGTAATTTTTTATTTCTCTCTTGAAACCATTTGGAATTAATATTGGTCCAAAGAGCGAGGTAGGGATGGAATGGTATTTCTTTTTTCTTAAACAGCCATTTGCTCCAGGCCTGCTTGGTGAATTTATCCTTCCTTTCCTGATTTGAAATGTCACCTTTGGAATGAAACAACATTTCTTATGTATTCTTGATTTTATTATTTTGCTCCATTGATCTGTTTTTTATTTTAGCGTCATTTGGCTTGGGAAGATTTGTAAAATCAAAGCAAACAGAACCGACTTGATTAGCTGGGAGCCTTTGTAAGGTTTTACAAAAGAAAAATCAGCAGCTGTTGGCCATGTGACCGGGGGTCTCTCCCCATCCAGTGGCAGTTGGCCAGTAAGCTCAAAGAGCAATGGCAGAAATGTCAGGCAGTGAGTCAGAGGAGGCTGGAGCTGGAAGGACGTTTAGAAATCTTCTGGCCTAAGGTCTCTACTCCCAGCCACGGGAGCTGAGGCCCAGAGAGGTTAAGCAAGTCTCCACCGCGTAAGGCTAGGAGGCCTTACACGGCAACACGGAGGACTCTGTAAGCTGCTTGTCCTGGACATTGCTCTTGCAGCCTTTCTCACCTTCATTGCCACTGCCACCACTTTTTTTTTTTTTTAAATAAATGTTTATTCATTTTTGAGACGGAGAGAGAGAAAACACATGGGGGACCGACAGAGAGAGAGGGAGACAGGATCTGAAGCGGGTTTGTGCTGACAACAGCAAGCCTGATTTGGGATTTGAAGTCAGGAACTGTGAGTTGAAGTCGACACTCAACCGACTGAGCGACCCAGGCGCCCCTTCACTGCCACCACTCTTAATTGTCACCCTCTTCTCTCTCGCCTGGTCAGTGATATCTGTATTAGCCTGCCTTACTCCCATCTCCATTTCCTTCCTGTTTGATTAATGGAACACCTCTAGTCTGGGATCATATCATTCCTCTTTGAAAATCCTGGATCAGTGGCTACTTACTGAAGGTAAACATAGTCTGATGTTTAAGATTCCTCCACTCTGGCACCCACCTAATTATCTCTTGCTGTCCTTTCACATAACTGGTAAGCTCCAACCAGACAGGACTACATGTCATATCCTGTGGATTTCCCCATGAGTCCCTAATTGCCCCCTCCTTTCTTGGATCTTCTTCTAAACCATATGCACTCTTCAACACCTGGTGCAAAGGTTGAAAAAGTTGTCCACATTCCAGAAAAGTTAAGGAAGTCGTTCAAATTCATTTTCCTCTGTGGTGCCCAAACTGGAAGACGTTTCTCCTTCCCTTGGGCACCATGTTTCCTTGGAGGTACCGCTTCTCAGGCACGTAATGCTCTGTGCCTTGTTGTCTGGTTGTTTCCTAAAATGTGTGCTCCATGGGAACAGAGATGGTGCCTTTCACATCTGGATCTTCCTTTGTGCCTCGTATAGGAGGTACCAGAGGATACATGATGTGCTACATAGCGGTGCTAAACGATGTAGGACAAGTGGTAAATGAAAGATTTCTCCTCCCTGCTATTCCCAGAACCTTTATTACTTCCCATGAGCAAGGATGGAATGCATTCCTAGATGACTCAATGACTTAATATGCTCACTAAAGCACTGGAGATTATTTGGGGGGGAATTATGTAAAGGAGCTGACATACATAAATGGCAAATGCCATCCTATTTCAAAAAGAAGGTGAGATGTACTCTGAAATATATTGATATAAAAGCCTGAAGTCCAGTCTGGACAAAGTTCTAGACTGTATTGTTAAAAGGGTGGGTTACGGGCATTTAGCATAGGTTAATGGAGAATACGTGAGAATGCTAACATTTATTGAAGACTTGCTATGCTCTCACATCAATTATCTCATTTAATTTTCACAGCACCTCTATGAAGAAGAGTTTGTACTATTATTATCATCCCCATTGAGTGGATGCAAAAACTGAGATTCAGGAAAGCTAAGTAAGTTGCCGAAATTGCACAACAAACAAGTAGAATTGGAATCCAAATCCTTTTTTCAAAGCTGGAGCTCTGTCCATTTTATCATGCAAAGATAATATTTTTATCACGCAGCAAAGTAGTGCCAGAGTCACAGAGTGATTCCTGCCTCTCACTGGGCCTAACAGAGGGCTTGGCACATAGTATTTCATTTTAGTCCTCCTCATTCTAGGTCAATAATGTGATATGCCAGAATTAATTTGCCCATGGACTTCTAGATACAGAGGTATTCTGTCTGGAGCAAGGAAGGAACAAGTACTATTCCTGGAACACAGGACTCGGAGGAGCCAGGCAAGCTACGTGAGGTTCCAATCTACCTTCTTCTGTTGCCTTTTAGGCTGACCACCCTGGGCATCTTGCTTCTCCTAGAAAAAGTAGACGATGGTAGGGACCCCGTATTGGTGGCTATAGTGACAAAGTGAGGTAACATAGAGAAAGCACTCAGCATGGCATCTGGCACTTAGGAACTGCTTAGCAAATGCTGGTCTCCTCACATCTGGACTCGCCCAGGTGGCACATGTTCAAATGAGGGCATCAGGCTGAAAAAAGGGAGCTTTGCCTGGAGAGGTTCAGCCCGGAGAGTGTTTGGAGCCCACAGCACCAGAGCCATGAAACGGGGTCCTCCAGGGCCCCAGAATCCACAGCTCCTTCCAAAGCTACCTGGGACACAAAGGCTTCTGAGAACCCACTTTACACTTGGGTACAAGCGTAGCCCTTTCTGGGCAATGCTAGACACAATAACTACGATCTGGAAGCAAGTCATTGTGATTACTGATTTAATAACATTAGTAAAACTCTATTAATCCAAAAAATTGAAAATTGACACTCCAGCTGGAAGGTCTCTCCTTGTGTTGTTCAACTAACATGCACTTCATGTACGTTGATGTGTTTTGGGGTTTTCTCTTGAAACATAAAAATCTCGGGCCAGCTCTCCAGTGGTTAGCTTCACAGGACACCCAGCCTCCACATGGACCCTTTGCCCTACTCTCTGGGGCCACAGAGAACCCACTTGTCCTCTAAGATTCCTTGCAAGCACCCAAGTCACCAGAAGACCAGGGAAGAAAATGTAGGCGAATCACCCCCCAATCCACCCTCCACCCTGGTGAGCCCACGCTAAGCATGTGACACATTGCGGGACAAGTGACAAATGTAAAACATCATGTGTGCCTTCCTTCTCCCGATACCACCACTTCTTGCAAATCCCCAGAATTTGGAGTACAGTTCATTCCCTAGAGACTTAGTCACTGACTCTTCAGTAAGGAGAGGCTCTTAGCTCAAGAAAGGTATTTGGGAAGCCCCAGTAGCTGCCCCACTTAGCAGGCACCAATCTCTATAATTACGCAGGAGTCCTCCCCAGCCTGTCCTTACGATGTGCTCACGCATACCCATTCCATTAAACTGTGTTTGGTGTTGTACAGATAACAGGGCTTCTCACACTACACAGTTTAATACTCTCCCTGCCAAACTTAATTATCACAGTAACTCAAGCTCACATTAAAAGCGAGAGATGGGTCCACTTTATCCTTATCATGAATTAGTAATCTTCCCCTTTGGAGATGCCTTCCTCAAAAATGCTACTGAAGGTATCTATACTGAATTAACTGGGTTCATATTAAGCTCCCATCTCCTGTGAGTGCTGTGGGCTTCCATTTAGAATAGATGAGATCATCTGTCTTCCTTCCTTTCCTCCCTCTCACCCAGGACAGGTCGGGAAACCTAGTGTCCCACATAAGTGCTTCCTGGAAATCAAGAGGCAATCACCAGAGGGGCAAGAGCACTGGACTTTTTGAGAGCCAACTCCACCATTGACATCACTGTGCCACCCGTGTGACCCTGGTAAGTCACAATTTCTCTGAACCTCAATGTGTCATCTGCAAAATGGAGAGTCCTACCCATCCCACTGAGTTGTCAAAAGACATCCCACTGGTATCAAAAGAGGTGAAAAAGCCATCCAAGTGCTTCAAACACTGTGAACTCTCATAAAATGTTATTTCTTTCTTTTTTTTTTAATTTTTTTTCAACGTTTTTTATTTATTTTTGGGACAGAGAGAGACAGAGCATGAACGGGGGAGGGGCAGAGAGAGAGGGAGACACAGAATCGGAAACAGGCTCCAGGCTCCGAGCCATCAGCCCAGAGCCTGACGCGGGGCTCGGACTCACGGACCGCGAGATCGTGACCTGGCTGAAGTCGGACGCTTAACCGACTGCACCACCCAGGTGCCCCAAAATGTTATTTCTGTTAAAAAATGTTTCAGTGTTTATTTATTTTTTGAGAGAGTCAGAGACAGAGCATGAGTAGGGGAGGAGCAGAGAAAGAGAGAGAGGGAAACACAGAATCTGAAGCAGGTTCCAGGGTCCAAACTGTCAGCACAGAGCCCGACGCGGGTCTCAAACCCATGAACCATGAGATCATGACCTGAGCTGAAGTTGGACGCTTAACTGACGGAGCCACTCAGGTGTAAATGACCTCCTGATTACAAAGCAGATTGCATTAGAAAGCTGCGTAGGGGTCAAGGGCTGACAGGCTACCACTTAAAACACTGAAAAAAATCCTATCCTTCAAGCAACTGAGTCCTGGTAGAGAAAAACAAAACAAAACAAAACAAAAAACTGCTAGCAAAATAAGATTAAGGAAGATAACAATGTTAATACTCATAACGATAACGATAATAGCTGATATTTGTCAGTGTTTTCTATGAGACAGGCACTGTCCCAAGCACATCTTGTGTGTTTCTCCTTCATCACCCGACTGTGTTCTGCTGGAGCTGGCTGGGACAGGCTTGGGACAGCCATTGTTAAATATCCAGGAATTTTCGGCCATGATGGGAGTAATTACATGGGAGAAATTGGCAAAAACAACAAAGCAAGGTGAGGCTGAGTGAGTGAGTTTACCAGGAATTACAGATTCTCCATTTCTTACAGGTGGGAAACAGAGATCCAGGGAGATTAGATGGAGATAATAATCATGCCTTGATGTTGAAATATTCAACACGGATCGCTACTGTTTCTCCTTCTATATTTGCCATTTACTTTCTGTTTGCCTTCATAATTACTTCATTGAAAACAACCACAGTAGCAACATTTCTCATATTTTCTGTGGGTCAGATGCTTGTACAAAGAACTTTGGAGCATGGTCACCTGATTTCAGTAGTTAAACGGGAAGAAAAACCATGTAAACAAGTTGTTATGGATCCTGGCCGCCAGGATCTGAATCACCGAGAGAAGTAGCCCTTGTACCCTTCCAGCCCTTGATAGATCTGTTTTAATTATCAACCTAAGGCCCAGAGAAGAGAATGACTTGCTCAGTCACACAGCAAATTATTGATTAATGAGATCCAGAACCTGAGGGTTTTTAATTTGACTTCAGATTTCTTACCAGTACATGTACCAATCAACCAGTCAACATTTGACGTTAGTGCCTTACACACAGCAAGTACTCAAATCCATATATCTGAAAAGCAAGCTTCACATATTAACCTTTGCAAATTACTCCTCAGGAAAAAAGTCATTCCTCGTAGGGACTCACTCAAATCGTGGAAAGGTCACGTGAATGAAAGGAATGATCAGGTACATGGTTTGCCTAGTTTACAAAGCTTTCAAAATTACCTTGAAAAATTACCTGAGGCGCGTTGAAAGTTGTGTAAAAACTGAAGCCCAGGGAGGCAATGATACACAGCACAGCAGTGCCAGAGCCAGGGAGCGATTCCTGTTGGAGGCTCTTCCCCACCCTCCCCTGCTCAGCCCCCATGTGCATCCAGCTGCCGCCCTTGGATATGTTTCCCCCTTTTAACTCTCCCTTTCCTCTTTCATATCTCAAATAGTTAATGACCATAGGACACACGTCCTGGCCCTTTATTAGTGCTCAGTAAATATATTTTTGGATGGATAAATGAACAAATGACTATATTCTTTACAATTCTGGGATCTGGAGTCCATAGGAATGAACGAGACATGGTCTCAGTCCTCAAAATGACCAAAGTCTAGGGTCTGGTTGGAGGCATTGCGGGGGTGGGGGAAAAAACACAGGATTGCACTAGGACAAACATGCATCAGAAACTTGGTTCTGCATGGAATGTGGGCAAAGGGCTTGACTAGCTTGAGTCCCAGCTTCTTCATCTGTAAAATGAAGATATTAATGGTCACATCATGTGGTAGTGGTGAGACTTACATGGTGTATAAAGTCATCTGGGGAGTTTCTTAGCGCATAGTGGGGATGCAATGTTATTATTCATGCCTTAGACCAACAGTTGGGAAGCAAAAGGACCAGGAAGACAGTGGTCTACAGCTGAAGCTTTGGGTCGAGTGGTTGCTTGTCTCAAAGAGAAATCTAAATTATTCTTTGTGACATCTTTTGCGGCACTTTCCTTCTGCTCCACCAGGTCTGCTCCCAGCCCAGACACGTCAGAGCCAGGTGGCCACAGTCATACTTACTGCTCAGCTGTTATAAATGGGTCAGAGATATCCAGATAGTCCTAAATATCCACAGACTTCTGGCCCAGAGTTAACTGGTAGATCTCTCTTCACGGTACTGTCTAGCATGTTTCCTTACTCTGTGTAGATTCTCAGCAAATGTTCGTTAGGCGAAATTATCTTTTAAGTGAATACAGAAACACACACACACTCTTCATCCTCATTTCCCTTCCAGGAGTACCCTCTTCCAAAATAAAAATGCCCAAGTTAATGCATAATAATTTCTGGTTTTCCTTTTGGTAATTTTCAGCTGCTAGTGTGGTTAAGTAGGGATTTGACGGTGGATTGTCCCCTATCAATGTTCGTGTGCATGTGCACACACACGCACACACACGCACACACACGCACAATTCTTTATTGCTGCACTCTGGGGCTTCTTGTTGTTGTTATTTTTACTGCCACCACAATAGCACTACCCACAACACGTGAATATATGTTTATGTATTTATAGCGTGTTTAGATTGTAAGCTTCTCAAGGGCAGTCATTTGGTCTGTTTGAGGTTCCAGAGCTAAGCACAGAGCCTGACACTTGGGACCAGGCAGGAAATATATGTTGGATGAATGAGTGGGCCATAGGTCTAGGTGGGTTAGAAGTAGACAATAGTGCATTTACTGAACACTTGCAAACAGAAGTCCTAATATCTCCTCGTGCCCTAATAAAGTTTGCATTTATGTTTTACCAGAATAAAGAAGGAAGGGAAGAAGGAAGGAAGAAGGAAGGAAGAAGGGAGGGAGGAAGGAAGGAAGGAAGGAAGGAGAAAGCAAGGAAGGGAAAAAGAAGGAAAGGAAAAAGGAAGGAAGGGAAAAAAGAAGGAAGGGAAAAAGGAAGGAAGAAGGAAGGAAGGAAGGAAGCAAGAAGGAAGGGAGGAAGGAAGGAGGGAAGGAGGAAGGAAGGGAGGGAGGGAAGAAGGAAGGAGAAAGGAAGGAAGGGAAGAAGAAGGAAGGGAAAAAGGAAGGAAGGGAAAAAGGAAGGAAGGAGGGAAGGAAGGGAGGGAGGAAGGAAGAAGGAAGGAAGGAAGGAGGGAGGGAGGGAGGAAGGAAGGGAGGGAGAAGGGAAGGAAGGAATGAAGGAAAAAAGGAAGGATGGAAGGAAGGAGGGAAGGAAGAAAGGAAGGAAGGAAGGAGAAAGGAAGGAAAAAAGGAAGGAAGGAAGGAGCAAGGAAGGAAGGAAAAAAGGAAGAAAGCAAGGAAGGAAGAGAGAGAGGGAGGGAGGAAGAGAGAGAGGGAGGGAGGGAGGGAGGAGGGAAGGAAGGAGGGAAGGAAGGAGGGAAGGAGGGAAGGAGGGAAGGAGGGAAGGAAGGAAGGAATTCCAGGTTTTCTGATGTAGTTAATCGAGTGGACTAATCTCAGTAGGATACAAGCAGGAAACAGCTTCATTTTCCTCCCGCTTCTGCCTTCCAACATGCCTTTGTTGGATCTCCTTTCTCCATTATCCATCACATTTTGGACAGAAACCTCAGCTTTTCAGTCACTTTCAGCTGTCTAAACCATCTCCACCCCAGGCCAGTCTAAATCAAACCTTTAAACTCACATCCAGTTAAATAATCTTTCTCTCCCCTGTTTCAGGCCTAACCCATGGCCTGAGGACCCGCTGTAGGAGATGGGGGAGAGAGGGCTATTCTTTCAGTCTTCCTCCTTGTGTTTCCCTCCTCTTGCCAGCTCCTCCAGGCTGGGGGCAGGGGGAAGGGGCATCAGAGGAAAAGGGGCAAGGTCTTGCATGATTACTTAGCTATTTTCATCTGGCTATTGGTGTCTTTTGTTCAGCTACCCATCCACAAAATCCTGTCTGTTTCATGGGATGCGTTTGTCTGGAGACATCCCTCCCCCTCCTCTGACCCCACACCCTGCACTCACTCTCCCTGTCAGTAGCAATGTGCTCTCTGAATGACCTCTTGCAAAACCCCCTTCTTAGCTCCTATAAATCTCCAGTTTTTATCATTGGAATCTCATCAGCTCCATAGACCACCCTCTTGGGAGATATTCCTCCAGATGCCTCCTATCTGAGAGTCCTCTGGGGATGCATGCTCAGCCAGTCTATGTCAATTGAGTTTGCTCCCACCTCTGCCTCTCTCCTTGTCCTGCAGTCCCCCTCACAGGCAGTCCCCCTAGTCTCCACCTTCACACTTGTCTGGGTGCATGGTGAACTCCAGCCAATAACCTCATCTCAGGAAATGCTTCAGTTTCTCTCAAGAAACTTCTCTCACATGCTCTCCTATGATAGGGCTACCCTCAGAGCTCAGCAAGCCTTAGGCAAGAGAGTGGGTTTCCTATCTCCCTTTCTTGAAGACATTCCTCATCTTTTTGAGTGGTTCTCTTGAAGTTCCTTCCCTTGGCTTAGAGTAAGATAAATGCCTCCCATCCCCTTCCCCACAGGTTGCAGAGGAGAATGCTTAGAAAGTACTAGTCTTGAGAGCAGTTGGACACAGACATCTTGTGACATGAAGAATGAGATTTGGCAGAAACATTTTGGAAAACACAAAATTCTGTTTCATGAATTAACTGATTCAATGTCACAGACGTGTCACGAATATATGGCAGGAAAATCTTTACAATTTGGAACATACATGTAATTTTTCTGAAATGAAGAAAGTAGAATGGACTGGCTTTGACATCTGATGAGAGCTCCCAATAAATGCTCAGTTGATTGAAAGAGATACATTTTTCTTAAATTTTTTTTTTAACGTTTATTTATTTTTGAGACAGAGAGAGACAGAGCATGAACGGGGGAGGGGCAGAGAGAGAGAGGGAGACACAGAATCGGAAACAGGCTCCAGGCTCTGAGCCATCAGCCCAGAGCCCGATGCGGGGCTCGAACTCACGGACCGCGAGATTGTGACCTGGCTGAAGTTGGACGCTTAACCGACTGCGCCACCCAGGTGCCCCTGAAAGAGATACATTTCTAAGAGATACATCTTCAACGTCAGGCTAAAGGATGTTCATGGTCTGTTGAAGATTTTCAGGTAACTACACGAAACAGACTTTGGACACCAACTTACGTATACTTGAGGTAGCTTAAAATAAATGTAGGGACCAACTAGGTGCTCCCTAGTGAGAATCACCCTAGAAAATATCAAGGATTGAGCCAAGTCAGGAGTCTCTACTCAGCAGGGAGCTGATACACAATTGTCACCCAGGGAGAGTAGCCCCAAAGGTGACAGGCTGAGGCAAATGTGTTGGTAAGTTGGAGTACAAGAACAGGTATGACATTAAAAAGTTCAAAAACCACACCAACTTTTGTTCTGGAAATATCTGCCCATAGTATAAGATATTGTGAATTAAGTGTTCTGGTCTAAGTGAAAGGATTTTGAAAGGTAGAATATTTGTCTTTTCACCCCATGCCCACAGCAAAGCACTTGTACTCAATGGTACTTCATATATGTGAGTGGACAGAATACGCCAATGATATGGCAGCGAGGCGCATACCCTGGCTTGAACGATGTCTTCCATGCAGATTGTAGAAGAGAAGACCATTTTAGTTACAGCTCCCCTGACACATTTAACCCAAACTTGAAAATCACAAACGGTGACATTTGCAGACTTCTTAAAACGTGAATAAACTGTTGACATTTCCATAGACAGAAGCCAAACCCCAGTGAACTTATTTCCAATCTAATGACTCCGGCTTCAGCAGAAGAATTAAATCCACTTGCTGATGTGAAGTGCTAAAAAAAAAAAGACATCTTTAATAAACAAGATCACATGACTCTAACCAGGTTGACGTGAAATGTCTGATGTTTATTTTATCTATGCTTTGCATTGAGTTAAAACTTCACTGCCAAAGACATGAGCCAAGCAGCCTTCTTTCACAGCTGTTTCTCTACAAGGCAATTTCACAAAGATAGGATGTTGTCCTGAAAAAAGTCTTTTGGTTCTCTGTTGGACAGGCCAACAGCTGGCTGAGTGTCACAAACAAATCAGAAAAGTATGTCCAGCGATGCTAGCTCACTTGGGAAGCTGGGTCTATGACTTCAAAGAGAGAGCAGCAGTGAGTTGGGAAAAAGGTAGTAAATATTGTGGGGAGGTTGCTAATTTCATAGAGAGTCCAGGAAAGTAAAGGCTGAAAATAGGAAGAGTCCTTGCATGGAGAATGCCTGAAGATGGTTAGGGAACACAGAGAGGAATACAAAATCAACTTGGAGTGGTCCACTGGTCTGTATCATGTCTCACAGACACTTGGAATCAGAACTGAGCACAGGCAACAGATTTGTTTCCCAGATCAGAAAAACCCCATTTGACTTGGTTCTGCTAACATCAGGAATATGGCAGTCGTCATGGAAATGGTAACAGCAGATATTTATTGAGCACTTGCTCCCAGGCATTGTACTAAGTACTTTTCATGCGTTTTCTTCTTTGATGTCTGTTAGACTCTGATACAAAAAGCTTCATTACTTTCAAATACAGGTAAGGAAACTGAGAGTCAGAGATAGGAAGTAACTTACCTCAACTTTGTAGCTAGGATATGAAAGCTGGAATATGAATCTAATTTGTCTAGCCTGAGAACATATTCTCTAAGCCAAATAAAAACCTCAGTTCCCAAATAAAAGGCAAATAGTGACACTGCGGTGCAGTGGGGGAAATGATGCCCTTTTCGATTGAATGGTTCTGGGTCAACTGGATATTCATATAGGGAAAAAAGTAGTTTAATCCCTACCTCTCACCACACTCTAAATCAACCCCAATTGAGTTATAGATCAATAAAGCTTCTAGAACAAAACATAGAAGAACATCTTCACGACCTTGGAATATGTAACAATTCCCTACATAGGGCAAAAAAAATCACTACTGATAAATAATAAAATTGATAAACTGGAGCATATTAAAATTAGGAACTTCTGCACATCAGAAGATACTATTGGGAAAGTAAAAAGGCAATCCCCAGAGTGGAAGCAGATATTTGTAATACCAATAGGATTGATATCCAGAATATGTAAAGAGCTTTTGCAAATCAGTAAGCAAAAGGCAGAAATCCCATTAGAAAAATGAATAAAAGATTTGAATAGACACTTTACAAAAGAGAATATCCAAATGATCAGTGAACATATGAAAAAGGTCTTAAGTTATTAATCATTAGGCAAATGTAAATTAAAACCAATATGCAATCTGACTGCACACCCAACAGAATGACCAAATTTCAAAAGATGGGAAATACCCTGTATTGGTGAGGATATTGAGCAACCAGAATTCTCAGAAGCTATGAGTCGTTAAGCTGATACAATAACTTTGGGAAACTCGTGTTACATACTAAAGCTGAATATATACATGTATCTTATTGTATAATTTCACTTCTAATATAGCTCCAACCGTAATGAGTAGATAGATACATGTTCACCAAAAGACATGTACAAGAATATTCATAGCAATGCTCTTCACGACACTTGAAAACCTAAACCAACCCAAATGCCCATAACAATAGAATGGGAAAATCATAAAATAACAAGGGGAATATATGAACTGCAACCGCATGTGACAGCATATGGATCAACCATACACATGTGATGCTGAGTGAAAAAAATTACATACAAATGAATATATTCTGCATCTTTCCTTTATTTAAAGTAAGAAAACAGACAAGATTCTTCCATGCTATTAGAAGTCAGGTTAGTGGTTACCTAGAGAAGGGTATACTAATTGGAATGGGGGACCAGGGAGGTTGGGCTTCTCAGGTATGGGGATGTTTTGCTTACTGATGTATTTACTGGCTGCAGTGGTGTGTTTAGTTTGTGAAAATTCCTTGAGCTGTTCACTTATGATACCAGTTGCCATGACAAACCACCCTCAAATCCAAGGGCAGGCAGTCAGCATTCATTTCCTGTTGACTGGTTTATGGGTAGAATTTTAGGTGGAACTCAACTGGCCTTGGCTGTATGCTGTAGGATGAGTGCAGGGCTATTCCACATGGCTGTCATCCCCCTCTAACTGGCAGCTATACGAGGCATGCTCTCTTACGGTGAAAGGCAGGAACCCAAGACAGGTAGAAGGAAATACACATATCTTTAGGCTCTAGACTAGGAACTAGTATCCTCTGCTGCCCATATTCCATTGGTTAAAGCAAGCCGCACAGCCAAGTCCAACATCAGTGGGGTGGGGAAATATTTTCCTCTCGTGGAGGCCAGTGAGAGGAGGAAATATTTGGAGAACAATAATCCAGGATATTTACGAAAGGTGCAGTTTTCTGTATTTGATATTTCAAAAAAAATTTTAAAGGAAACAAACAAAAAGATGTAGGAACAGCTGTGTTTCCCTGTCTTCACCCCTCCCCACTGGCCCCGGCCCTTAATGGAGAAGGGATATGCTTATGAAATTTTTCTACAGGAGTTCAGGGCAGAAAGGAAGGAAGAACATGCGCGTCCTAGCACACAATGCACTTCCTGTCTGCTGGGCCTCGGGAGCAATGTCTCCCTGGTCTGCCACCTCTGCCAGGGAAGTGGCAGCAACAATCCAACACTTCCTGTAAATGCAGCTGGAAGGCTCGTACTGCCAGGGTTTTCCCAGCCTCTGCTCCTTGCCTTCAGTGGTTCCCTATTAGAGTCAAGTTGCTAAATGAAGGTTGAACTTCTTTCAAGGAGAAGGAAGGAGCTGAAGAGGTAGAAGGCTCAAGATTTCTACAGAACCAGTCTGCAACGGTCTCTCTTACAGTAGAGGCCGCAGTTAAAAGCAGACCATAAATTACCGTAGAACAACATCCCTGGTTCCCTGACCTTCTGTAACAGAAACACCGACAGGGAGACCTGAGCCTTTGGAGAGGTCTGGTTCTGACCGCAAGGAGGCTGTGGGAAGTCTGAGGGAAAATGTGTCCCCTGCCCTGTCTCTGGGCCTGACAAACCTCAGGTCCTTAAGCCTCACTGTCAACCCCACCCCATATCCTTGCCCCCAGTCAGTACTAAAATTTGGAACTTTTTGCGGTGCCCCCAAGAGAAGAAAAAGAGTGTGGGAATGTCTTCCTTTTCTGTCGGTAGGTAAGACCTGAATGTACACAGAGGCAGTTCACCCCATATCACAAATTCTCACCTATAAACACCATCTCTAGATTCAGACTGCCTGGTGTTAAATTGTGGCTTTGTTACTTATTTGTTGTGTGGCCTTGGGCAGGTTAGTCAACCTCTACAACCCTCAGTCTCTCCATCTGTTACAAAAGAAACTGAATTTGCTTATTCATTCAACAGACTTTTCTTAAAAAACCAATAGGTGTCAGACAGGGTGCTAGACTCGAGGGATACACTGGCAAATGAGATAAACACAGCCCTTGCATCATGGCGTTTGCATGTAGGGAGGTGTCAACATAATCACAATCATGGCCATGGGTGTTATGAAGAAAACAAACCATGAGCTGACAGGGAATGACAGGGGACTCAAGGCGAGTCTCACTGAGAAATAACACTTCAGCTGAACCTCAGAGGAAGAGGAGCTAACCGGGCAAGGGCTTGCCAGGTGAAGAGCACATATGCAAATGTCCTGGGGTCAGAAGGAGCTTGCTGCTGTCAAGAAACTGAAGGAAGACTGGTGAGGCTGGACAAGGGGAGGATGACATATGGCAAGGCTGGCAAGACAGGCAGGAGTCCTATCCTGCAGGGCGTGGTAGTCAAAGAAGGAATGTGGATTGTATTCTAAGGCAATAGGCCACCATTGGAGTGTTAAGGTGGTCACGTTGGCTGTGGTATGGAGATTGGATGGGGGTACTGTGGTGGTTAAGAATGGAAGTGAGGAAACCAGTCAGGGGTCTGTCGCAAGTCCTGAGAGACACGGTGATGCCAATGGAGGTGGGCAGAAGAGGACAGAGTCAAGCGTTCTCATGGGGGGTAGAATCCCTGGGACTTGCTAATGGATTGAGGATGGGATAGGTATGTGTGTGTGTTGGTGGGGGGTCTGCTTGAGCCAGTCGGAGTGAGTGGATGCCACTTACTGATATGGGGAAGGAGAGGTAAAGAGGACGGTTTGGGGGGATCAAGATTTCTGACTGTGTAGGTCCTGAGATAGCCAAAGAAGGGTACAATGACTATAGCAGACTTGTGGGTACAAGAGGTCTAATCTGGAGATGTGTATGTGGAAGCCAGTGACTTACAAGTAAGGGGAGCTTACTTTCTGTCTTAGACTGATGTTGTAATTAAAATGCCATAGACTGGGTCCTTACACAACAAACATTTATTTCTCACAGTTCTGGAGACTGGAAGTCTCAGACAAAGGCTCTGGCAGATTTGTGTCCAGTGAGGACCCACTGAACCCTGGTTGAGAGACGGCCCTGTCCTCACTGGGACCTCACATGATGGAAGGGGTGAGGGAGCACTCCGGGGTCCCTGTTATAAGGGCACTAATCTCATTCATGAGGGCCCCACCCTCGTGACCTCATCACCTCCCAGAGGCCCCACCTTCTGATACCACATTGGGCACTAGGGTTTCAACATATGAATTTATGCATACAGTGCTTTAGGAGGGGTGATGGCTTTGGTGGGGGTGGGTGAGAAGAGGGCTCAGCAATGGTTAGAAGGTCACCAACACTTAGAGTAGGGAAGACAAAGGGGGGCCAGCAAAGGACCCTACCAAGGATGGCCAGTAAGGCCAAAGGAAGGCCAGGAGAAGGAGGGGTCACAGAGAGGGGATGTTTCAGGAAGTTGGGAGGCTAGTGTTGCTGAGAGAGGACGAAAATGCCAGGATGTATTGATAAGTGACAAGCAAGATATGGACCCATCTATAAAGTATATTGCAGTTTGTGTTTCAGAAAGGGTGTGGTGGCAGGGGAGAATATTTTAGTTGGTTTGCAGGTTAACCTATAGAATAATAGCTCTGGGAGGTTCTTGCAGAACCAGCAGGGGGAGAGAGCTGGGTGGCAGAAAGTCCGTGGGCTAGGAAGGAGACTTCACCGTGTATTGAACTTTTTAGCAGCTTTTTGTGTCACGTGACTATATTACTATTCAAAATCACAATTAAAAAGAAAGAAAAGTATTCTGTTTTCTAGAGTTTCTGTGAGCATCACATACATTCCTGACGTGTTCGTGATGAGGATTGAAAGCCCGAGCCCAGAAACCGCTTAACTGGCCCTCGGCCTGGGCTTGGTGAGGGTTGGTTGTACACATCCCTGCTGCAGAGGCAAACAGCAGAAAGAGCCTCGGCCTGCATGTTGGGGTCCCAGCGCTGCCCTAACGAAGCACCACAAACTGGGTGGCTTAAAGCAACAGAAACGTATTCTCTCCCGGCCGCGGAGGCCAGAAGTCTGAGAGCGAGGTGTCGGCAGGCCCACGCTGCCCCGAAGGCTGTAGAGAAGGCTCCCTTGTCTCCGTCACCTCCTGAGGTTGCTGCATCCATGCTCCTTGGCTCACAGCTGCACCCCGCCCCCAAATGTCATATGAGCTCTTCTTTCTGTGGGGCTGTGTCTTCACATGGCCTTCTTGTAAGGACAGCAGTCCTTGGATTTGGGACCCACCCTCATCCAGTGTGACCTCGTCTGAACTGACTGCATCTGCAAAGCCCCTACTTTCAAATTGGGTCAATTTCCAGGTACCGGGTGGATGTGAATCTGGGGAGACACTATTCCACTCGGGATGGCCTGGCAGGTCAGATTCTCACAAGGGAACACTTATTTCTGACCCGGCTTCAGTTACTTTTCTCCCCAGGCATCTGATTCCCATCTGAAAAATGAAAGGGGGGCACTGGAGGCACTCTGAAACCTCCTCCAGCCCTGACCCGCTGGGTTTCCTTAGATGCTCCTGGAACCTTCTCAAGTAGGTATGTCAGGCCGCAGGAACAGGACTGAGGAGGCCAAGACCTGTGTGTTTCATGTTGCCTCAAGTAAGGGAGTATCTGTGACTGTCACTGCAGACGCCCCCAGAACACTAAGCCATTGGTGAAGGTTTCTGAAGTTAGGGGCCAGGACGGGGGGGGGCAGGCAGACCTGGCCTTTAGTGAGGCTTGAACTCTGGGCAAATCACAGCTTGGAGTTATAATAAGCAAACCTGGTCCTGTCCAGCCCTCTTTGTCACCTAATTCACAGGACA
The DNA here is from genome assembly GCF_016509475.1 of Prionailurus bengalensis. Taxonomy (NCBI): domain Eukaryota; kingdom Metazoa; phylum Chordata; class Mammalia; order Carnivora; family Felidae; genus Prionailurus; species Prionailurus bengalensis. Next base: position 74,168,731 of record NC_057350.1, on the reverse strand, counting down.
CGTGCAAACTCACATTCTTGTCAAAAGAGGAGTCAGAATAAACTGGATTTGGCATGACAGATTCCAAGACATCGGAGGTCATGAACCAAGCGAAAGCGTGTTGCTGAGTCAACCCACAGGTGCTGCCGGGCCAGTGGGAGGATGGGAGAACAGGGGAAAGAGTTTCGGATGGGAATTTGTGGGGAACCTGTTCCACCGTGAGTCAGGGGGCTGAAACAGGTTCCCTTCCGGTGGCGGGGTTGCAATAAAAACAGTGACACTATCCTCCTTTTACACAGAACTTCTTCCTCACAGAAGGCTTTTACACCTGTTATCTTTTTTTTTTAATTTTATTCTCAAGAGTCCTAAGGGGGCAGCATCTTTGAGCTCAGCTTTACAGTTGGGAAATTGAGGCCCCGAGGGGTAATGGCCTTGCCCGAGGCGGCACTACTCCCTCGGGCCTCCCCACACACTGGGGCTCTCCAGGTGCTTCTTCTAGGGTGGCTCATCCAGGATGATGGAATCATCCACCCAAGTCTCCAACCCCCAGGTCACCCAACAAAATGTTAAGCCAATAATCTTTTGTAAGGACAATTTGTTTCCTCCTTCTTGGTTGAAGTGTGAATGCATGCATCTTTATAGGGTTTTACATTTTTATTGACTTATGATATAAAATAGAAATAAAAGCAGAGTGTTTGCTGTGCGGATGTAGGTTCAAGACCAGCCTGGAAGACTCCCTTCCCACCCCTCAGCTACTCCAGAGAGACCTCCTCGAGTGACCACGAGTTTGTCCTGGCCCCCAGGAAGCACACCACCGAGGCAAGCCCTGATCCTGCCGGAGAACATCATCTCCAGAAAACAGCCTCACTCTGCCAAGATGAGCTTCTGCATGGGTCCTGCTGAGGACACTGCCCTGGGAGAAACTCTGAGTCATCCCATCCCACTGTCCCAGCTTTGAGTGGGGCAGGGAGTTCGTTAGGCTCCACTGCAAGGCTGGTTTCCATAGTAGGGGGAGCTGGTTCTATTACTGGCCGGTGGCTGGTTTGGGGCTTTGGCCAGTGGATGGCATGGCCATTAGGGCTTGCTTTTGGTTATGGCTTTAAACAGAGAAAATGAATAAATTCAGCTTGGGGAAATGGTATTTTATAGTTATAGGAGGACTTGGCATCAGGTCTGATCCCCTTTGGGCTGCAGCTAAAATTGCACGGTCTCACCTCTGTGGCTTTCAACCTCAACCAACAGCTCAACCACAGGAAGTCATGGGACAGAGCGCCTGGGTGTCAGAGAAAGGCGTGGAAGGAAGGCAACAGAGCCAGGGCAACTCACCTTGGGTGAGTCCTTGAATGGGTTGGTTGAACTGTGTGTGGGGACTGGGGACCGTGCCTATCCATGACACCACTTGTCCCCAGAACCCATGGGTGTCCGTGAGGTAGGCTGAGTCAGGCAGGCAGGGAAGGAGGAATGGGTGCCTCAGGGTGAGAACACAGGCCTTTGGTCGTCCAGACCAGCACTCTGTGACCTACATCCCCATCCAGAGCTTGACAAGCAATAAGTGGGGAGGTGAAGGGAATAGACAGGGTACGTGAGGACACAGGAGGCCACGAGCAAGGCGACAAGACCCGAGCAGATGTTTCAGGAAGGGAGGGAAAGGGAAGAACATGCCCGAGAGAATGAGGACTCCAGAGTGGGGTCCCCTTTTAATGTTGGGGTGCCATGACTGCCCTGGGTCTTCTCTGGGTGATGGTGACTTGGACAGAGGAAGAAAAAATAACCAGGAATGTTTTCCCTAATAATCCTGGCCCCACATGCCCTTGACATGGACTCTGAGTGTAGATGCCCCCCCTGCTACTTCTGTTGGAGGCTTTGAGGAGTAAAAGGGAAGCTGGGTGGACGGGGAAGGTGGGCACTCCCCGCCCAGAGAAAGGAACCGGCAGCAGGCTGCAAATCTGCTCAGCCTGGTACCTTTAACATCCACATCTGAGATTTCATTTGATCCCCAAAACAGACTGTGGGGCCCCATTTTGCAGATAAGAAAACAGTCCCTCTGAGCTCTCTTCTCATATGGTTTAGTTTTCTGTTAAACGTTGATAAGCCAAACAAAGGACTATGAGTATATTCTAATTTAATAAGGAGTTAATTCCTTAGTAACGTCATGTATGGAACCTCCAATGGGTTTTGCTGATGAACTGGTGGGAAAGTAACTGGGGTCAGAGAAATAAATCTCAGCAGTGGCTCAGTCAATGTTTTATTGAGCATGTACTTGGTGCAAGACTCCATCTTTTACTCATAGTGTTACATTGACTCCTTACTCCCCTAGAAGGCAGGTACCATTATGATCTCCAGTTTGCAGATGTTGAAACTGAGGCTCTGAGACATTAATTACCTTCTCCAATGTCACTCAATAATAGGTGATGGCCTCAAAATGCTTTTTTTAAGTTTATTTTATTCTGCCAGAGAAAGAGTGCACATGAGCAGGGGAGGGACAGAGAGGGGTGGGGGCAGAGGATCTGAAGCCCCTCTGTGCTGACAGCAGACAGCCCAGTCTGGAGCTCGAACTCATGAGCAGTGAGATCACAACCTGAGCTGAAGTTGGATGCTTAACCAACTGAGCCACCCAAGTGTCCTTACCTCAAGATATTTTCAATGATGCCTACTTGCCTATGGATAAGATTCACCTATGCCAAGGGGCGCCTGGGTGGCTCAGTTGGTTGAGCGACCGAGCTCAGGTGATGATCTCGCGGTTTGTGAGTTCGAGCCCTGCATCGGGCTCAAAGTCACAAATTTAGAAAGCCAATTTTGACTCTAAAAGCTCTGCATCTATTTCATTATTTCTCAAAAACCATACCCCATATTATAGAATGCTTACATACACTGAGCTTTAAGATGTGTTCTTTGGTTCACCAGGTATGGATAAAAGTGGACACGTGAAGCAGACTCTTCTGGAGAGAGTGACTTCTAATGGTATGTGAGGCCATGTCTTTGTGGAAAATAATCTCAATTTTTTTGGTTTATTTTTTATTGTTTTTATTTTTTATTTTTTTAATTTTATTTAAATCCAAGTCAGTTAATGATGAGGTTTTGGGGGGTAATAGTGGGGTCCATGGGGTCTGGAGCCGATGGCCAAGAAAGAATTCTTGAAGACGTCTTTGGTGCAAAAAAGTGATTTTATTAAAGCATGGGGACAGGATCCTTGGGCAGGAAGAGCTGCCCCGGGACCATGAGGAGAGACTGGCTATATACTATGGAGTGGGGGGAGGTAAAGTCCAGGGGAAGTTTCCAGTGAGATTTCCATATGCTAAAGAAGACTCACCAGACACTGGAGGCTTAGCTATTGTCAAGCTAAAGTTGTTTTTCCAAAACATTGGCATTAAGATAGTAGGGAGTTCCTGGAGAAAGGTTTTACTCTGCCCGCCTCAACTATTTGTGGATGGGTTGCAGGTTACAAGGAAATTTAATTTTATCTGCCATTTCCTTCTGCTTTTGTTTCCCACATCAGTTAACATATAGTATAATAATGTTTTAGGAGTAGAATTTAGTGATTCATTAGAAGTAATGAGCATATAACATCCAGTGCTCATCCCAGCAAGTGTCCTTCTTAGTGCCCATAACCCATTTAGCCCAGCCCCCCCACCCCACACCCCTCCAGCAACCCTCAGTGTGTTCTCTGTCATTAAGAGTCTCTAATGGTTTGCCTCCCTCTCTCTTATTATCTTATTTTTTCCTTCCTTTCCCCTATGTTCACCTGTTTTGTTTTTTAAATTCCACATATGAGTGAAATCATATGATATTTATCTTTCTCTGACTAGTTTCACTCAGCATAAGACCTTCCAGTTCCATCCACGTCATTGCAAATGGCAAGATTTCATTCTTTTTGATTGCCAAGTAATATTCCATTCTGCATTCCATTCCACATCTTCTTTATCATTCATCCATCGATGGACATTGGGCTTTTCCCATACTTTGGTTATTGTTGATAGTGCTTCTATAAACATGGGGGTGCCTGTGTCCCTTTGAATCAGCATTTTTGCATCCTTTGGATAAATACCTAGTAATGCAGTTGGGTCATAGGGTAGTTCTATTTTTAATTTTTTGACGAACCTCCATACTGTTTTCCAGAGTGGCTGTACCAGTTTGCATTCCCACCGGTAATGCAAAAGTGTTCCCCTTTCTCTGCATCCTTGCCAGCACTTATTGTTGCCTGAGTTGTTAATTTTAACCATTCTGACAGGTGTGAGGTGGTATCTCACTGTGGTACGGATTTTTATTTCTCTGAATAATCTCCTCAGCTTAACAAAGTTTGGGGCCTGGTTTCATAGGCATACCTCAGAGATATTTCAGGTTTGGTTCCAGACTACCGCAGTAAAGCAAATATCACAATAAAGCAAGTCAAATAAACTTTTTGGTTTCCCAGTGCATATAAAAGCTACATTTACACGATACTGTAGTCTATTAAGTGTGCAATAGCATTATGGCTAAAAAAACAAAGTACATAGATTAATGTAAAAATATTTTATGGCTAAGAACTGCTAACCAGCATTTGAGCTTTTAGCGAGTTGTAATCACTGGTCACAGATCACCATAATAAATATAATAATAATAATAATAATAATAATAATAATAATAAAGTTTGAAATATTGTGAGAATTACCAAAGTGCGACACAGAGACATAGAGTGAGCAAATGCTGTTGGGGAAATGGTGTGACAGATTTGCTTGACACAGCCTGCCTCAGCCTTCAATCTGTCAAAACCCTAATATCTCTGATGTGCAATAAAATGAGGTATGCCCGCACTTCGTTCAGTGAAGAAAACATTCTCTAGCTCTCACTGGGCTCCGGTCTCTGGAGAAGATCAGCTCTCCTCCTGATTCTCAGTGGGGCAGCACTGGGCCAGGCTCTGCTTCCTCTTTCCTTAGCTTGGAAAGATCATTTGGTTCTGAAGAACTGGAAAGATCTAGACCCTGTTCTACAACCGAGTTTCGAAAGACCGTCTGGATAATCTTCCCTTAAAAGCTGCAAAAGCTGCAGGTGCACATGGTGGCTGAGAGAAAGTGTTACTAAGGACAGATTCATCGGGCCTCGAGGGTCACACTGTCCTTTTCAGAGGAAGGCCCCGGAATTGTCTTCCAACAGGGAACTCTGGCCCTGGACCTATCATTGCTGATGTGGATTCCTTGAGGCAGTGCCTGTAGTTTCATTACAGACCCAACAGCTTGAGATGAAGGATCTAAAATGAATGTGAAGCTCTTGTCCAACATCCACAGTGGCACCTCCGCCTAGAATCTGGTATTTCTGGATTAAGACCGGTCGGCATGATGGGGAGAGAGGAAAACCTGGAGAGGCCGGGAGGTGAACCTTAACTGGGTCCATAGAGTGCTTCCTAAAGCACTTTAACCTCCAGGGGCTGACCCTCCTTAGGGCGTCACTCTGAGGCAAAACAGGAATCATTAGATCCATTTTACAGATGAGGAACATGAGCCCTGTTGGGGGTCCCAAAATGAGCAGTGGGTGCCCCAGGCTTGGGATGCACAGCTCCTCTTAATTTCTCCCCCAGTCCCTTTTCCTTGTGACTTACGTCTTACATGCAAGGCTGTGACAAGGGACCCCAGAACACAGGCTCAAAACATACTCTTGGACACAATGAAACTCCTCCACCCGGACTCAGGACCCTGAGCAGGAAAATGCCAGAGGATACTGGACCCATTGACCTGAAGCCTGAGGATCACATGGCTATTTGGGGCAGAAAGAACACAGTAGTGATCGAATTCAAACCCCAGAGGCTGAAATTCATTTCCCTGTCACTTCCTCCTAGACCTGAGTTTTTTTTTTTTTTCAATGTTTTTATTTATTTTTGGACAGAGAGAGACAGAGCATGAACGGGGGAGGGGCAGAGAGAGAGGGAGACACAGCATCGGAAACAGGCTCCAGGCTCTGAGCCATCAGCCCAGAGCCTGACGCGGGGCTCGAACTCACGGACTGCAAGATCGTGACCTGGCTGAAGTCGGCCGCTTAACCGACTGCGCCACCCAGGCGCCCCTAGACCTGAGTTTTAATGCCTGGGACCACAAAGAACACCTCTAACCGTTCTCTCAAGGGTTAGCCTCAGAAATGTGGCAATAAACAGGTTGGACCCAAGGATGTTAAGCTCAGGATTTATTCCCTCCCACCAAGTGCATGGGCACCATGACCCAGAGCTGAACTCCACACAGTTTTTGTTCAGAGAAAATGCTTGCTAGCACAGCAATGACAAATCTACTCACCATCCAGGTGGCCCCCAGGAAGGCCTACAGAAGGCACAGGAAGATGATATGTGAATACAGTGTTTTGTATCTTACATCTTTCTGTAGAGCTGCTGTGGTTTTGGTAGCAAAGTGGGGTGTGGCAATCTGACCATCATACTGAGCTCCTAATTCCGCCCTAGTCCCGGGCTCTAGTGAAATGGGAAATCCTCAGGTTGAGGCTGTCCAGGGAGGAGCACAGATAGGATATGCCCGAATGACGGGGTGCCGGACAGCTTCCCCTCTGCTTCCCGGGGGTCAGTGAGCAGCTAGTAAAGATCACAGAGCTCTGAGAGAGATGGGTCTTATCCTTCGTTGAATCCCCAGGGCCTGGTACACGGGAGGCATTCGGTCACACCATCAGCACCTGTTTTCTTCCTCCTATCTGCATCTCTTTTTAAATATTCTAGAATAAAGGCAGTTGCAGGAAGGACCTAAGGATAAGCAGAGGCAAGTGGGCCTGTCCCGGTGCTCGGCCTCTCACCCCCATGAGAGGCGGCATCCCAGTGCCCTTCTGTCGCCCCCTCCCTCACCCATCACCATACCACCTCCCTGGGGAAGCCAGCTCCAATGAGTCACTTGCAGAGCTCAGTGTCCAGCCATGGTGCCAGGGGCCAGGACAAGGGAGCTGGCCTTCCCAGGACCCTGGCTCTCGCTGCAAGCTGCAAGCCCCTTCCCAGTGTAGAGCCTTAATCTCACGGTCCCCACTGCGGCCCAGATGGGTTCGGCAGCTCAGAGAGCAGGGGCCGACTGGTCTGGGGCCACCACAGCCACCAGGACCATCTGTTTCCATGACTTTCTGGTTCCTTCCTGACTAGTGGGCTGTGACAGGTGGGGAGAGGGGCACAGGCAGGCAAGGGGCTGAGTGGGGAGGGGCCTAACTCAGCTCTCCCCCTCCAGCTCCCTTATGAACTCAAGGAAGGCAGGGCTTCCACAGCTGCTGGAAAAATGTCCTACCTTGACAGAACCCAGCTAGCCAAAATCCACTCAAGGAAAATCAAGGAACTAGTGATAGAGCCAGCACTTGCCTCTCTGCTTCTGTTGCTCCCAAGTCGAAAAGCAGCAGAAAATCTTCTAAAACCAAAAGTTAATACATGCCTTTGAAGAGATTCAGTTTTACTTCCTTGTTTTGCCTGTTTATTCTCTGCCCCCTTTTTATTTTTCCTGTCTCTTAGTGGTATTTTCCTACTGTCCCAGGTTTTCAGATTAAAATTCTTGGAAAAAGCCAGGAAACTAATTGCCTCCCTTTGCTGTGTGTGTGTGTGTGTGTGTGTGTGTGTGTGTCTGTGTGTGTGTGTGTGTGTGTGTGTGTGAAAGAGAGAGAGAGAGTAGTTGTAAGCAACTTGGCTTAACAACAGACACTTGGTAAGAGAAACAGAAGAACTTTCCAGAGCAACCCTGAAGGGGATTGGTAAAGGTGCCAGCAAGAGGGGTTCCGTCTCCCTCTCCTCCCAAAGCTGACCCTGTTCCATTTTCTCCTCTTTAGGCCCAAAACTTTTCTCCTGGAAGTTTCCAAGCCTGAGCCCTTCTACCTCCATCCCACCTGCGACATACCCAGGAATTTGCCAACAGAACTAGGGTAGGGCCCAGACCCACGCAGACCAAACTCTCCAGTATGGCACAAGAGGCCCTTTGTAAACAGGGGTCCAGCTCACCCCTCAGTCTCTTCTCTTGATTGTGTGGACCCCTCCTCACCCTGTCTCATGGCCTAGCCTGCTCTCCTCTCCCACTCCTATGCGCTGGCTAGACCTGTCTTCTTGCCAAACCTCTTTCTCTGCTGTCTTTTCTCTGCCTAACCAGCTTGTAACATTCATCCAATGCTCATTCAAGGTCCAGCTGGATGTCTGCTTCCTCAGGAAAGTTTTACCAGACCTTCTCTCCTCTGCGGGCAAAGTTCTGGGTGTTCCCAGAACCCTTGGTACACATCTTTATCATGACGCTCAATGGCCACCATTGTAACTGCATGTTATGTATCTCTCTCTGCCTACTGGTCTTTGAGTTCTGTGACACCCAGTAACAGCTCGTCAAAACTCTACAAGTTTATTTCCCTGATCAAACAATCCACTGACAGTACATCAACAAGAGTTAGAACAGATGCCATAGGGCATTTTCAAGTCCACAACCCAAACTGATTTTTCTGAGAACGTCATCAAATCTCACGCGAACTTCATGGTTAAATTAAGAAACAGCTTTAAAAAAGCGCTGTCATGCTGTTATCCACTCACATTAGCATTTGCAGCTCAAAATCAGCGTCATCAATAATCCTGTGAATCTTGGAATGTTTCATGTGATATCAGCTTATTGGCTGAAGCTGGGACGGGGGCGTGACTGGGATCTCCAGGTAAAGATTTTGTGCTATGGGTGAGCACCCCTGGTCCAGTTGGGGGGCCCGAGAAGACACTCTAGGAAGGCAGAAACCACTTCTATTGTGATATTTACTTTTGCTTTCTAAAGCTATTTAGATGATAGCTCATCTAAATTTGCTATCCCATACAGGTATCACTTTTGTATTAAGAAAAAGAACTACATTTTTTGAAGTATAAAATGAGAAGCAGTTAGACTGATTAAATCTATAAACACTTAATAAGGAGGAAGGGAGGGAAGAAGGGAGACTCCGAATCGAAGACATTTCTGCCCCTGGGACCCGTGGCTTGAGCCCTGGGAAAGAGTCCTGATTGTCGTCCCTGTGGCCACACCGGGGTCATAAGGCCGGGACTCCCAGGATGGGGAGATGGCAGGACACACTGGGAACGGACACACTGCCCAGCTGTCATTCGCTCCTGTGCCCGCTGCAGGCAGTCCCATGGGGGCCCTAGAAAAGCATGCCATGTGGGTTTTAGACACAGCTCTGGATCTTATTTTTAGTTTTAGTTTTTTTAAAAAATTTAATGTGTATTTATTTTTGAGAGAGACAGACAGACAGAGTGAGAGCCGGGGAGGGGCAGAGAGGGAGGGAGACACAGAATCCGAAGCAGGCTCCAGGCTCCGAGCTGTCAGCACAGAGCCCGACGCAGGGCTCGAACTCACGAACTGTGAGATCGTGACCTGAGCCCAAGTCAGGTGCTTAACCTCCTGAGTCACTCAGGCGCACTGCTCTGGACCTTGGATAACGGGCTACTCCTTGGTTTCCTCATCTCTTTAGGGGCTCACATGTCCGCCTCCCAGGGACGTCCATGATGTGGATTGTAAACCATACAGTGGTACATACACAGGAGGGCTTCTTGTATGTATTGTTGGTGCTTGAAGAAAATGGTACTGAGAGTTATATATGAGTAGAATTCATGCCACCTTTTGCAAGTTCATGGTCATTTCATGAGCTGAAAAGTATGCAAATCTCTACTACTGTGTAGGTAGATACTTTGATTACTCTCAACTTGCAACTGATAAAACTGACTCCCCCAAAAGTCAAGCAAGTGCCCAACTTGCCATAGAGTTAGGAGTTAGGCTCTGAACCCGAGCAGTTGAGAGCAGAGCCTGTGCTAGTGAACCATGGCTCATGCTTACGCACACGTGCACGCACACACACATGCCCCTTTTGCATCCCAAATGCTGCCCAGAGTCTAGTCGCATCGTGCAGTTTCCATCCTGAATTTTGCTTCTTTAAAACCAAATTGCCAGGTCCTGGGTGGCTCAGTCGGTTAAGTGTCCAGCTTCGGCTCAGGTTATGATCTCATGGTCTGTGAGTTCGAGCCCCGCGTCGGGCTCTGTGCCGACAGCTCAGAGCCTGGAGCCTGCTTTGGATTCTGTGTCTCCTCTCTCTCTGCCCCTCCCCACTCGTGGGGATAAATAAACATTTAAAAATAAATGAATAAAACTGAATTGCCCCAATAAACTGCTAGCAGTTTGCTTCCGGTAGTGGGACTATGGGATCAGGATGCATGAGGGGGCCTTTACTTTTCATTTTACACTATTTTATATGATTTTGATTCCTCCCCATGAGCATGTATTATATTTATAGAATTAATAAAAGGATATATTGCTTCTCATTGGTTGGACTATACTTCAAAACACAAATTTTAAAGTTTCGTGGAATTTAAAAGTTCTTTGCCATTCACGGGTTTTGGTGCCTTAGTCATCTTATGTCCTGGCTGATGGAGATCTTTCCAATCCATGTTGGAATCCAACCTGGGTTTCCTGATTTCCTTACCTCCAGCTCTTGGCCTCAATGGTCAAGCCAAGCGAACCCCTTCCTGTAGTTTCCAGCTCAGCCTGCCCAGTGGGAGGGAGCAGGAGAAGGAGGAGGGACAGAGGAGGAGTGAGGGTGGGGAAGGGGAAGAGAGGGGGAGGGAAGCTGGGGGAGATGGGAGAGGGGAGGATGCCAGTGTTGGGCCCCATCTAACGGAAGCCAGACCTGGGCCCCTTTAGCAGGGACCTCATGCTTGATGCAAACAGGGTCAGGACATAGTCCAGGCCTCCAAAACCTAGTGATAGAGGTCCGGGGAAGGTGAACATGCATGGAGAGATCAGGATCTGAGGGCAGGTGGGCTCAGAAAAAGGGGAGTGAGGTCTGGGTCACCTTGTCAGAGGAATAGGAGGACAGCTAGAGGCGCAGGGATAGAGTCCTCTGTCTTTGGCCTCAGCACCCCCAGTGGTGCCTCCACTGCTTTCTTTCCAGGGCCCAGAGGAGTCTGAGAGTCCACCAGGGTGATAGATCCAGGAGGGGCCAAGGACCCTGTCCCCACCAGGACTGAATCTGCCTCCATCTCGCAGCCTGCTTTAAATAAGTTTCTGGAGGGACACGAACAGGCTCTCCTACATTTTTCCCCCAGAGAGGGGGCTGCCAGGCAGGAGGAGAGAGGAGGAGGCTGGCTCCCTCCTGTTACGTGTACCCACTTAGCAATGCCACTTGAATTTCTCAAAAACCTTCCCCAGCAGACCCCCTCTGCGCCCTGCTCAGGGAGCCTAGCCCTACTAACAGACTGGCTAGGGGGCAGCTGGAGCCTGTCTGACTTGCTCAAGGACAATTCATTAACCAGCCATCAGCTCTTCTGTCTCCAGAGACCCCAGTGCTGGGATGTCTGGGTACAGTGTGTTGAGTGTGCAGAATAATCCCTGTGGTAGATCACGGACCAAGAATCCCTCCAATACTGAGAGCCCGCAGCCACTATGGGACACTGTCTTTGCTACTTCCTCTGCAAACAAGGAGTTTTGAGTGTTCAGCTTTCTTCTCTGGCCACCTTCAGGGCAGTATCAGGGCTGGGCTCAGCCACTGCTGCAGTAAATGTTTGCCCGTCTAGACAATGGTCACTCACGCTAACCAGGAAGTGATGAATGAGAAGCCTTTCTGCTCCCGTATTAGAGGGCTCCCGTATGAGCAGGCTCTGAAATGTTATCTGCTCAAAAACCTCAGATGTCTAAATATTTACTGAGAATGTGACTAACATTCCCTCATTCAGCACAGCCAGTGTCCACTGAATGTAGGAATGGTGCCCAGGTGAGCCGTTGGGCGTGGGGGCCACCTAAAGAGAGAGCAGATTCCCCCTCCTTCCACCCCAGCTTTCCAATGGAAGTGCCAGCTGCTTGCAATCCTAAACCTTCGATCACGATGTCTTTGATGTACCTTTGGGATGATCTCTCCAGCTATACACCACACATGAAACCCTAGACTCTCTCATGTGGCTACATGAGATTTATCCAAACGCATAAGCCCTTTCTCATGATTTGGGTCTATAGTGATTATTCCACCTGGTGTGCCCTTTCCAGAGGCTCCTCTTGGTAGCATAAGGCACATTTTTTTTAAGTTTATTTACTTTTTGGGAGAGAGAAAGAGAGAGAGAGAGAGAGAGAGAGGAAGCAGGGGAGGGGCAGAGAGACAGGGAGAGAATCCCAAGCAGGCTCTGCACTGCCAGTGCAGAGGCTAATGCGGGGCTTGAACTCGTGAACCATAGATCATGACCTGAGCCAAAACCAAGAGTCAGACACTTAACCGACTGAGTCACTCAGGTGCCCCTAGGCATATTTCTAAGTCAGGGAGGCAAGTGATTGACTTGTGGGCACAGATGGAAGCTTTGTAATGACCACATCCAAGCTGTGATGTGATTTCATGGATTTGTCATTGGTCCATTCCATTACAAATGCCACCTCCTCTATATGCCCTCAAGGCTCCCTCTCTCCGAAGTAAATGTGATCTCTTCCTACGTGCATTCCTTTGGCACCCAAGTCATTTTTTCATTTTCCACCTTGTACAACAATTCTTTGCATAGCTTACTCCACTTCTCTACTAAACTCTAGCTTCCTTAGGGTAGTGTCTTACTCTTCCCTGCCATTTAGAATAGATGGGTCCTTGATTGGAGTCAATGCTGTCAAGGCGGCTGGATTGAAGTTCTTTCCTGGGGACAGCTAGCTAAGAGCAGACTCATCTTGAATACTCCCATGAAGAGTATGGTTTGAAAGGGAGCCAGTTGATTCTGTGCTCCTACACTGGGAGGCACTGCTTCCGGAGAAGGTATTAGGGCTACTGGAGGCACAGGACAACTCGCTGGGGTGGGAGAAAGGGTGGTAGGATTGTCGGATAAAATCCAGGCACCCAATTAAGTTGCATGTAAGTATAAATATATGCTAAACATTGCATGGGACATAGGTATGCTAAAACAAATAGTCATTGTTTTTCTGAGCTTCAAATTTAACTGAGGGTCTTGTATTTTTAATTACTACATTTAACCATAGGTGGTTGTGCCAGGGAGAAGGTCCTGGAGACTGTCTCCACAGACTTTCTAAGACCAACTCTGTGCACAAAATTACGTCCTCATGGAGGAACAGCCTGGGGAGACAGAGGGCATGAGTCCAGCCAAGCTGACTCCCTTCTGGGGTTGTCCACACTCCCAAGTCTCCTGGCACTTCCAGACCAGGCTCTCTGATGTTCCACCACTAGGTCCCTCATGGGCCTCACGTCCTACAGAGGCCAGCTTTAGTGAGACCCAGGTAGGGGGATGCTGTGCATAGAAACTGTAGGAAGCCCTCAAAAGGCATTTTAATGCCTTCCGCTGTAAGCTTCATTAGGTCTGGATCAAGCCTGCCTCATTCATCATTGGATCCCCAGTGCCTTGCACAGGCCCTGCATAAAGAAGGTACTCAATAAATATTTACTAAATAAATAAGGAGCTTGGTGCTACTGTGCCTTCTCCACCCATGACTGGGCTTACCTCATCCACAGTGATAAAAATGTGCACGAACAGGATTTGGCAGTAAGCCTTCCCTTTATAGGGGTCATCATTAATTTCCATTACCCAGCAAAGTGTCCAAGTGCATTAGACTGATTTGGATTTAAAATCAATTAATGCATCCTCAGGGGACGTGGCTACTATAAAAGCAAGATAAAAGCAAGATAAAGCTACATCTTCTTAAGTTAATTTATTTCCGTTTAAGGGTAATTAATACTTTTCATTGATGTGAATTTAGAAAACAAGGAAAAGCACCATGAAGGGGAGAAGCTTCTGCTGCCTCAGGACCTCAAGCAGACTGATGTATTACAGTGACACCGAGTGACACCTGTTCTTTGTGGTGCTGCCTCCCTACTTCCCTCTCCACTCAGAGTGGCTGAAGACCTTTCTTCTCTCCTATTTCCTCCTCTTCCAAAAACCTGAATCCTAGATTCTGACCAGAAGTAGGTGCTTGTGGTTAAGAAGATCCCAGAAGTCAGAGGACAGCAGGAAAAGGCAAATATAATGAAGGCCTGGCTTTGGTGGCTGTGGGGTTATAGAAGCAACATCATGGGGTGGGATCAGTGGAGCTCAGTGGACCAGGGACAATTAGAAAGAATTTCCAGCTTCCTGAGTTGATGACTGAGGGAATGGTGAGGCTACCAGCCAGGACTTAGCTGCAATCAACAGGAACTCATTCTGCATCTCTAAGAAGAAATGGAATGTATTGGATGTACATTAATTAGAGCTCACTGAATCAATGTGAAGACTGGAGAACCAAACTCAGAAAACAGGCAGAAACCAAGGAAGGCTGGGACCCAGGTCATCCTGCAAGAGCAGCCTGGTCAGGTCACAGCCAAAGGATCCTTACCATGGGACTTGTTGCACCTGATCTCCTCCTCTGCTGCTGTATCTCTAGACTTGTGTCCCTCTCAGGAACCAGAATCCTTTTTGCATGGTCTGAATGGCCATGCCTTAGTTGTGTGCCCATGACCCAGACACTAGGGAACATTTGTGGGAATGTCTGGCTCCCCATGAACTCATATTTATTGGAATTTCATCCAAGCAGGATAAAGGATCAGATGATAAGAAACCCCATACCCCCACCAAAAAAAGAGAGACAGCGGTGATCTCATTAAAGTGAGTGGTACGGGGGGAAGAGCAGGTTTGTATGGGGTAGGACAATGAGTTCAATTTTGAGCATCCTGGGGGTAAGACACTCATCAGCACCCAGGCCGGGTTGTGAAGAGAGGTTGACATCAGAGATGCTGCTCAGGGATCTATCTTCAAAGAGGTGACAGGCCATTGGTATAGCATTGTGCCCTGGGTCCCTGTGGTTTCTCCAAACATCCTTGTATTCCACATCTTCAATAACTGACTTCTTCTAGAAACCCAAGACTGCAGGCAAGGGACCCGTGGGAGATAAAGGCTGAGCTGTGTCTTCTTTTCCCAGAAGTCCCAATTCCTGGTTTGGGTTTCCAGTCATGAAAAATGACTAGCAAATAAAAGAAGTTAAGCTGGCTGGGGCCAGGACCAAAAGGCAGCTTTGCCTACAGCTGATGGGAAATAAGCTGGAAGAATCATCTCTCTTTTTAGGGCTCCACTGCCTTGATTTCCAGGTTCAACTCATGCTTCAGAAGCAGAAAAGCCTCAAGTTTAGCACAGAGGCTGTGGAATGTTCAGAGCCCCAGAACCTGTGAACTGCAAGGACATTTAGGGATCATTTAGTCCAACCTCTTATTTTATACACAAGGGCCTAAGGAGAATCCCACAAACTGCAGCATCCTTTCAAATTCTCTGATTGTGAAAAAGTGACACAACCTTTCACCCACACCTCTGCCGCATCCCGCCGACCCTGCCACCCACCTGAGAGGAAGGGAGGCCTTGCGTAGGATGCAGCTGGGTGGAACACCTCCTCTTCCCCTGGAGGCAGTGACATCCGTCACTCCTAGGAGAGGATTAAAAGGCTGCTATTGTTAAATTTTGGCAGGTTGATTCTGGGTTATTCTCCTGTGAGGGCTGGTCATGAGTCACTATAGCACATCCTCAGGAAGAGGCTGGCTGGACTCCCAAAATGGGAGTGAACTTGAGACCCAGTGAACTTAGGCTGTGAACTGGAGGCTCTTGTGGTGGCTCCCATCATGAGTGAGGGTTTGATGTAGTTGCTCACATGCAGGGGGCAGATCATTAATGTACGATTGATTGCACATAGCGTGTATTACATATAAGTGTAGCTATATGTACTTGTTATGTGGTAGGGCACTAATGCATGAATTATGTAAGTGTGGTCATTTCTATTATCGGCTTTCATGCCAGCATGGCACAGAACAGTAGTGCTTATCTATTCAAGGATGAGTATCAGGGGATAGCTTAAGCAGAATTTCAGCATTGGGTGATGGTGGAGCTGTTGCTTCTTCCTTGAGTCTTAGGGAGAATCGTTGTCCTCCTTTCCTGGTTTACAAGACCAATGTAATTAATACACTACAAAGACTTGTCATTTTCTGAGGTTGTTTGCAATGATACTTGTAATGGGTGTGAGGATTTGGTTAATGAAAAAGTATAGGATTGATGCCAGTTGGCCGATAATGATAAATGGACGTTCAACTAGTTGTCCTCCGATTCATGTTAGTAAGCCTGCTACTAATAAGTAACAATCAGAATAAGCATTGACTTACGGGGTTGGAATACTATGCTTTGCTGTTTTGATATATAAAGTATAAGTGCTAGAATTAAGATAGAGAAGATTGGGGCTAATACTTCTAGTTTATTAGGGATGAAGCGAAGGATTGCATAAAAAGTGTCATGCAGGGATATTTAGGATGTTGGCAGGGGTGTCATTGTCTGGGTCCCCTAAGCAGTCAGGTGGGAAATTGTACTAGAGCAGTGTTAGAATGAGGAATATGAGTCCTAGAATATCTACTTGTATAGTATGGGTGGAAGGGGATTTTGCCTAACACCGAGGATATTCCTGATGAGCTGTTAGATCCTGTTTGGAGAAACAGTGAATGGAATACTACAAATGGGAAGATGAAATGCAAGGCAAAGAATTGGGTTAGAGTCACTTTATCAACTGAGAATCCTGCAACTATCCATTCTATTAGGCTAGGATCCACGTAGCAGATAGCTGATAAAAGGTTTTTGATGGCCATCGTTCCTCAGAAAGATATTTGTCCTCGAAGTAGAATGTAGCCTATAACTGCTGTGGCTATTACTGTGAATAATAGGATAATTCCGATGTTTCATGTTTCTGAGACTGTATAGGACCCAGAGTACATGCCTCACCCTACATATATAAATAAGCAGATAAATATGGAGGATACGTTAGCATGCATGTCGAATGATTCGCCCATAGCTTACATCTTGGCAGACGTGAGTTACTGATGAAAAGGTGGTTATTGTATCTGATGTGTAATGTATAGCTAGGAAGAGGCCTGTTAAACTTTGTAGAACTGAACAGACTCCTAAAACAGAACCCAAAGTCTCATCACACTGAGATGTTTGATTGGGCTGGAAGGTCAATGAGTGAGTTGTTGATGATCTTGACCAGTGGGTGGGATTTTTCAGACATGGGTTGTTAATATTCTTATAGTTGAAATACAACGATGACTTCTCACATCATCAGTCATGGTTAAATTCCATGTGGGAATAACCACATTATATTGGGCTTATTTTGCTTTAAGTTTCCTGGCATGTAGCTCAGTCTCCCCAACTGCGAGATCATGACCTAAGCTGAAATCAAGGACCAGACCCTTAACCGACTGAGCCACCCAGGTGCCCCAATTGTGCTTACTTTAAGTATTCTTTTTATGCTCACTTTTGGAGGTTTTTCTCTAAATCTTTCTCTGATTTATGGTGGGTTAGGACTGATTGTGAGTGGTGGTATCGGTTACGGGGTTGTATTGAATTTGGGAGGTTCTTTTTTAGGTTTCACAGTTTTTAAGATTTATTTAGGGGGAATGCTTGTGGTTTTTGGTTGTCCAATGGCCATGGCTACTGAACAGTATCCCGAGATTGGAATACCTAACAAGACCGTTTTAAGAATATTTCTTTCAGGGTTGATGACACAGGTAATGGTAGCTTTTGTTTTGTTTTGTTTTGTTTTGTTTTGTTTTGTTTTACAGGGTGATGAGGTAGAGATTGTGTTAACATTCAATGGTATAGGGGGATTGAGTGGTTTAGGGGGGATTCAGGGTGAAGAATCCCTGTGAAGAAGGGATGGGGATTGCTGCATTATGTACTCACGGACCTGTTGGCGATTGCCACTGGTTGATTGTTACTTACTGGTGTCTTGGTTATTATGGAGATTACTCATGGAAATTAAGTAGAAATAAGCTTAGCATTGGTATAATCAGAAAGGACAAGTAGCTTAATTAGGCCTTTCTAGTTAAAAATTAGGGTGGAGTTTTTCTCTGAAAATAAGAGATGGATTTTAGTCGCATATTTTTTAGTCATATTAGGTCTAATAGTGGTCCTGCTGAGTTTTGACTGTTGACAGGTTCAGAAATGATGGAAGGTGGTATAAAACAGTGGGAAAATACCTAAGAGAGTTAAGAATTTAAATAGGATTGAAGGATAAATTTTAAGTTTTGTGTTGTGAAATTGAGTTCTAATGCCAGGATGAAACCTATAAAAGTCACAGTAAGAGCTGTTAATTTCAGATAATAAGGCATAGTTATCTGTGGAATGGTTGTTGGGATAATATTGTAGGAGATTAAAAATCCTTGGAAGATGCTTCCTCCTAGAAGGCATTTAATGGGGTTGATTAGGGAAGGGTTATTTTCAATGATTAAAACCCTTCTCTTCCCCCTCGCTTCCCCATCTTCCTTTCACATCAGCAACCTGAATGTTTCCCTCGTTGGCAATCTGCCAAAGTTGATGAAATTGAAATCCTCAGCATTTTCTTTGGCTGCTTTCACTGTCCATTCCAATCTTGCTTGTGTCTCTCTTAAGTGAATGAGATTCTGGGTGCCCAGTAGTGATTGGTGAACTGTTTATCAATTGGCTCTGTTTCTGGAGCTCAAGGTAAAAATCTTGAAGAGGGGTGCCTGGGTGGCTCAGTCGGTTAAGCATCCGACTTCGGCTCAGGTCATAATCTTGCAATTTGTGGGTTTGAGCCTCGTGTCGGGCTCTATGCTGACAGCTCGGAGCCTGGAGCCTGCTTCGGATTCTGTGTCTCCCCCCCCCCTTCCCTTCCCCTGCTCATGCTCTATCTCTGTCTCTCAATAATAAATAAACATTTAAAAAACGTTAAAAAAAATCTTAAAGAACTTGAGCAGCTTCTGTGGATAGCCTTGGGTAGACATCCTCCCTAGCATAACCAACATACTTTCTCAATAGCTGGTGGGGAATCAGATCTATTGTTTCTCCAGGAACCACCTTTAATCTTTCTGATGATGGTTTCAGGAACCACTTCAAGTACAGAAGGGTTCGAATCTTGAGTATTCATAGGAGCTGCCACGGAACTACTAACAGCTCTTGGCTTTCTAGCTCTTATTGCAATCATGTGTTCAGAGTATAAGTGGTCATGATGCTCATTTGGAGTGTCGTCTGCATATTTTTGGCTTCCTTCAAAGAGTGCTAATGCCACACCTGTCTTAACAAATTCATGACCAAAAATGATAGGGTGAATAGACAATGAATCTAAGTAGGTTTTCTTTAGCTTGAATCTCTTGGATGGCATAAAGACCCTGAAGTGAGAACTCCATCAATGCCCCATGCTCACCCTCTTCCTTGGGAGTCCTTGTTTTCTGTCTTTTGCTATTGCTAACAGAATTTGCTTCAATGTACAAAAGGAATCTTTAGCATTTGAGGCTTTGACAACTCTTCTTCCTCAATTCATTCAGTCCCATGTCTGTTTGAATTATTAGAGACCTGTAGATGTCAAGAGTCCCTTCTATGAATCTCCTTAAAGCTGAAACATTTGCAGGTACACCAAAGTAAAACAATAGCTGTAAATGACAAGACTCAAAAATGGCCATGGTTCAGTATAATGCAATTGACAAGGAAATTTGTTTATTTCTCTGACACACTTCAATGATTATGCCAGGACATATCAAAAACTTTAGGAATTTCTGGAGCAGTTATAGCATTCACCCATACCATATAAACTGAGAAGGTTTATCGTTGCTTATTTGACAATGTTTCCCATGTAATTTGATGTATCATATAAATAAGCCTAATTGGTCAAAAAGATTTCATTTAGAAGTTCAATTTTGGAATTTTGTCTGAAATATCGGAAGGCTTTAAAGCTTAAATAGGATTACAGGTCATAAAACTTGATACTTAATTATCTATTTAGCCAAGGTAGCAATGAGATTCTTAAAGCAAATGCAGGTTACATAGTTGTTAACAAAACTTAGCCCTTTTAATATTGAGAAGATTCAACTTTAAATAATAAAAGACGTAACAAAGACAAGACGTAGAAACCTTGTTTTTCTAGGCAGATTAGAGATAAACACCATTGCTTACAGTTTAGAGCAATAACCTAAGAAAACTGTCATTTTGACAGAAAAACCAAATTCCAACCTTATACCGGTGTACTTCTGACATTAAAACAACTCATTCCAATAAGATGAGGTTTTTTTGTTTTTTTGTTTTTTTTTTAATCTATGAAGTTACAACTTTTTCCTTCTTGTCATCTCCCATGTTGAGATATACTCATTGGGACATCCAGGACACTGCATGGACCTGAGTTCTTGTGGTGAGTGCAGTGATGTGCTGACCAGAATCCCCATCAGGGGTGAAGGGCTCTCAGCTGTAGGGAATGCGGCCAACAGTCTTCAACTCTCAGAGCCTTCAGGGACAACCTTGACTGTGGACAGCTGCTTTACCAAGGGCATGCCCTCTTCCTAGGAGGTCATATCCAATGACTGTTACAAAAGCCCAACCCTTTTGTCCCAGTTCAGGTTGGTTCTGAAGGATAATCCAACTTTTGGAACTCCTCAGAGAATCAGCTAAGACTTCTGTTGATGTTGGATCACTGCACAACTTCTGCCTAACCTTGCTTGCTTACTCTTCCTTCTCTTCCCCACGTGTTGATCAGGCCCTAATAAATGTCTTTATGTACTTCATAATCTTAGTCTCCCAACCACACACAAATTCCCTCCCAAAGATTCCCTTCTCAGAAACTTTCTACCACTTTCCTTTTTACATTCAGATTTTTGTCCTAAGTTTTCTTTCTTTAGATAACCAGTCTCCCTTTCCTTGCATACAGAGTTGTTTCCTTATTATTTCCAGTAGTCTTAATTACATTTATTAAAATTATTCACATCTGTTTGTTCTTAGATTACTCATAAAACTTCATTAGGCATTAGAGTTCTAAGGGTTTTTTTTTTCTTAAAACTTTGCAATGGAGATAACATGAACTAATGTGACTTTCAGTAAACACAGGCAGAAACAGTTTTATATTTAATGCTGATAATTCCAAAGACATGTCCATTTTAATTAAACCAACAACCTTAGGTGCCTGGGTGGCTGAGTCGGTTAAGCGTCTGACTCTTGATCTTGGTTCAGGTCATGATCTCAGTTTGTGAGTTTGAGCCCTGCGTCGGGTTCTGTGCTGATGGCATGGAGCCTACTTGGGATTCTGTCTCTCCTTCTCTCTGCCTCTCCTGTGCTTGTGCTCTCTCTCTCTCTCTCAAAATAAATAAACTTAAAAAAAAAAAACCCAACAACCTTAAGTTAGCTTTAGTACTGAATATTTTCCAAACTCCTGTGAACATGAAAAGCATTTGGTTTAGTTTCTACTTTCGAGTTTTAGAATGCACCATTCTTTTTGTTATTTAAAAAAATTTTTTTAATGTTTATTTTTGAGAGAGAGATAGAGCGTGAGTGGGGGAGGGGTAGAGAGAGAAGGAGACACAGAATCTAAAGGAGGCTCTAGGCTCTGAGCTGTCAGCACAGAGCCTGACGCGGGGCTCGAACTCACAAGCCGTGAGATCATGACCTGAGCCAAGATCAAGAGTTAGACACTTAACCGACTAAGCCACCCAGGCGCCCCTAGAATGTACCATTCTTACAAGTGCTTGCCTTTAAACCAACTAAACAGAGCTCTTTTACAAGTTAATTTTAGCAATATCATTCAGAGGTAGAGAAAATATCTCCCATTTACAACATAAATGGACACACATACAAATACACAAACAAGATACAAACAAAATTTAAAGGCCCAATTTCCAAATATCTGCCTTTTCTAAATAGGGAGATGATATTATACTTTATGTCTGTTCATTGGTCATTTTTCTCTGAAGTCTAATAAATATTGTGGCCAAGCAGTTCTGCAAAAAAAAAAAAAAGATTGCCCAATTTTGGAGAAGACGGCCCAAAGAGCTGCCTGCAGGGATTGAATGGTCATTTCCCATTTTCCAAGTAGAACACGGCTGGTTTTACTCACAGACACCAAAACCTGCAGCCTCAAAGGAACCAAATGGAGCCCAGACGACCTCCTTCCCTAAAAGTTGGAGCTTCAGTGATTGCACCATATGGCTTCCTAGTCAGCCTTTTTTTCAATCAAGCAAGACAAGGAGGCTAAGAGAACCCAAACCAATTTGGTTGCCAATTTGGTGGCAAACAAACCAAATGGGAGGGAAAAATAAGCTCATGTGCCGTTGCACGTGAAGTACTCCCCAAGAGACGTCTGTCCAAACTGAAACCAAAACCCGTTTCCTTGTACAAAAGGTAAATTAAGCACCGAAGTTTGGCGTGGCTCAAGCAGAATGGACAAAGAGCCTAGGCAGCCGCTGGGACTTGTTGGAATCCTGTTACCATCTGGGGGCTGACGAACCACGGGCAAAGAGCCCCTGGCTGGCTCCCCAAATTTGTAACTGAACCTAAGTCCGTCTGCCTGATGTGCAACAAAGACCATCACTGAGATGTCCAGTGTGCAGTTAGGAAAGAAAGGGTTTATTTGAGAGGCAGCCAGAGGAGAAGACAGGAGGGCAAGCCTCAAATCCGCCGCTCCAAAGCCGGGGGACGGGGGGAGGTGGGGAGGGGGCGTCAGGGAAATTTAAAGGCAAACAAAAAAGGGGGGAAAGGATCTGGATCAAAAGTACCAGCTGCGCTTATTAGTCTGCAGCTGTGATTAGACCCGTTAATCCTTTGGTCACTGGTTTCATATGCACTGAGTCTGGTGCCTTCTCCAAAGACTTTGACCGGTCCGTGGTTCATGCAGCCAGTTGGCAAACACCCAGGCCTCACAGGCGCAAGGAGTGGGCCTGGGGCTTATGGCACGGGATAGTGGCAACCTTTCAACACTTCTGATTTTTGCTAAGAAACCGGTGGTGTCAGGGAGAACATCCTCGTGAAGTGGTGGCAGAGAGAACAAAGGAGACCAGCGGGAGAGGTGGACCCCTCTAAACTTCCCGGCAATCGAGCAGCACCCTCTCACTTCCCCCTGGCCCTCCAGGCCGGGTTTTCCTGCTCAGGGACTGAAGGAGACACTCAGAAGTAGTTCCCTTCCCTAGGAGAGCATTGGGCTGGAGGCAGGCTGCTATGACCTCGTCTTGCTAATCAGCATGCTGTGTGACCTTGGTAAGCCTTGTCTCTTCTTTGGACACCTGGTTCCTGGTCTGTAAAGGTAAGGATTCCCCCACTTTACTTTTGCAGTCATTAATTTGGTTCAACAACTCTTCCTCAGGTGCCTGCTCTGTGCCAGGCCTGTGTTTAGTGAACAGGACAGACACAGCGATGCATGAGACAGTCCTTGCCCTCTCGATGCTTACAGTCCGGTGAAGAAGTCACTGGACAGGTGATACCAGGTATGCTAATTATTCTGGGAGAGCAATAGAGGGTGCAACAGGAGTATTTAACAGAGGGTCGAATCCAGCTTGTGGGGGAGGAGGGGCGGGTTAGGGAAGGCTTCCTGGAGGTAGTGACACGTAAGTTCAAGGAGGGACCTAAACGAGAAGGTGGAGAGAGGAAAGGTGCTGATAGCTAAGAATGGGGAGCTGCTTTACCCAGAGCCTGCGTTCCTTGAGGGCAGGAGTCCTGTCCTGATCTTCTTCGCAGGCCCTGGCTGCAACCTGGTGGGCCTTGGATACGTATTTGCTGGCTGGCTGGCCATCTTTTGTAAAATAGCCTTTGTGAAGCCGTTCTCGTGACCCAGACTTTACAGATGGGAACCCAGTGGGAGCCCTGCAGCCTGCTCTTGGCGGGGCAACATCTGCTGACTTCCAGAGCAATGCTATGGCCAGATGTGAGGGTCAGATGAGGTTCCAGAGGCAACAGCAGTTTGAGAAGAGCTGCTGACCACGTGAAAAAGGGTCATTATTTTTGTAGCTTTCCTCTTTTTTTTTTTCCTCTCTCTCTAAGTGGCAACTATTGGGTCTTTTGCTCTTTTCTGCTTGGATATAATTTCAGAGCGTGGACTTTACACTTTTGTGCTTCCCTTTTCCATCTGTGCCTGAACTGGAGATTTGAAGAAGCAGTCCTCTCTTCTGTCTGGGAGCCCAAAAGGTGCTTTCTCCATAGATCCTGGGGAGGCCAGCTGCTCTGCTGGGGGCAGAAAGGGCTGGAGGGTTCTCCATAGCCCCCCATCGGACCCAACCAGAGCTGCCAGGGAATCATATAGATCGCTCATCTGGGAGGGCAGCTACACACAATTCCATATTTTAAAAAAAGTTTTTTTTAATCTTAATTTATTTTTGAGATTGAGAGAGAGAGAGAGAGACAGAGTGCGAGCAGGGGTGGGGCAGAAAGAGAGGGAGAAACGGAATCTGAAGCAGGCTCCAGGCTCTGAGCTGTCAGCACAGAGCCCGACGCAGGGCTTGAACTCACAAAAACAAGTTCATGACCTGAGCTGAAGTCAGATGCCCAACTGCCTGAGCCACCAAGGAGCCCCTACAGACAATTCCATATTAACTTTTTATTTAGCAGCAGTTGAAAAGGTTGAGGAGTCCCAAACTGAGCACATTATATTGACTCCCTAAACAAAAGGAAGCTGTACTATCTCGGCCACGGGGTCTTGAGGCCATTTCTACTTGGACTTGAATGCTCTGAAATCAGAGGAGGTGCCCCTGATCTTTTGGGCTTATTCTGAAGCAATCCCTTATCCCTAAAGACCCTCTCTGCCACCTCCCCCTGGCTCTTGGGGCACGCAGACAGAGTGTTCATGATCGGAGACGGGATCCGGGGAGAGTCTGTCATGACGCACAGGTTCTAGACATACTGTGACCACCGCCATGCTAGTGCCAACCTGTTTCCGGTTCTCTGCACCACAGGGGAGTTATAGTGACCCTACCTCCTCATCACATAGCTGCATCCCCGAACACGTCTCCCCGCTGCTCCCCACTTACTCGTCTCCATGACGGGCTTGCTACGGACTCAGACATGATGATAAAAGGAAAAATATGGAAACAAGAGCAGAATAATGAAAGGTAGTAGGGACTTAGATAATCCTGACTGAAAACCTAGGTGAGTAGAACATACCCTGATCATGTGGGAGACAAGACAGTAATGGAGTTCAGCTTATTTATGCACGCAAGATGGTCGGGAGAGCAAAGTGTCACTTGACAGAGGATTCACTGAAGTGTTCAGAGTTTGATTTGTTGTCTTTTGATGTGTGCAGAAGACAGAGCACGCCGTCTGGGCTCTCCCATCAAACCCATGGAAACCGTCTGCTTCTTCTCCTGCCTGATGGCAGCAACTTGAGAACGGAGCATGGACTTTTCAAGCCAAGGGAAGAATGAGAGTTACAGTTGGCCCTTGAACAGCACAGGTTTGAACTGTGTGGGTCCACTTACATGGAGATATTCTTCGATACAGTACAGTCCTGTAAATGTATTTCCCCTTATGATCTTCTCAATAACGTTTTCTTTTGTCTAGCTTATTTTATTGTTAAGAATGCCGTGCACAATACACATAACGTACAAAATATGTATTAATCGACTGCTTATGTTATTCGTAAGGCTTCCGGTCACCACTAGACTGTTAGTAGTTAAGTTTTGGAAGAGTCAACGTTATATGCGGATTTTCCTACTGTGGTAGGGTTTGGTGTCCCTAACCCCCATGTCGTTCAAGAGTCAACTGCAGTTTGAAGTCTTAACTTTAATGAAGTGATAGCAAAGCTATTCTGTGTAGGAAGAGAGGTGAGATTACATTCAGGCATTTTCCCTCAGGACTTGTCAGGAAAGGGCCCTGTGCCCACTGGCCACTCACTGGCAAAGAGAATGGGTTCTGGAGCTGGTCACCTGGAAGAAGGATGGACACACGGGTCAAAGTCAGACTCTGCTAGCAATACTCCACCTCCAGACTCTTGGCTACATATGCTTAGACCACAGCAAAGGCATGTGGGGAGGGAAGAGGAGGATAAAAGGCCATGGTGGGGAGGAGACACCAGCACACAGATGACCAGGCATAATTGCTATCAACTTTAGAATGGCAAGGGTCACACTCAAGCATTCATAGATTTCCTTAACACACTTGTAGACATAACTCCTTCTTGACCTAAGTGCCGCCTCTCAGAATAACAAACAAACAATTTCCTCCTCCCTCGGTGAAGTAGCCGTTCATATTTGTCTTAAGATGTCTGTCTCCTTCAACAGACTTTCCTCGTTGTCTATTCTGGGATTTGACCAACACGTCTGCATACGTGCCTTTCATATTTGGTCTCTATACTGTAGAGAGTTCTTTTCACCACATTCCTAGGTTTTTAGTCTACCCTGCCTTCTTAGATCTCCTCCAGCACACCAGATCTTTCTATGGATATAGGGAGTGATCTTGCACGCAGTTCTCCCAATCTGTGGCTTACCTTATTATTTTCTTAATGTGTCCTTCATAGAACAACAGTTTGTAATTTTGAGAAAATCCAATTCTTCAAATTCATCTTTTTCTCCTATAAAATGCTTTCTTGTTTCTAAGAAATCTTTGCCTACTCCCAAGGTTGCAAATATTTTCTCTTCTTTTTTCTTCTAGAACTCTCAGAATGTTAAGTTGTATATTTAGGTCTATGCTCCATGTCTTAATTATTCTGTACCATGTGACATGAGGGCAAATGTCCACTTTTTCCCATAGAGGTATCCATTTGATTGAGCACTTGCTAAAAGGACTTTTCTTTCCCCCAAGGAGCTGCCTTGGCTCTTTGCAGGACACCCAGCGACCATAAACGTGCGGTGCTATTTCTGAATTTTGTATTTTTTCCCTTGATTTCCATGTCTATCTTTTTCTATCTTTTCACTGAAATGGTACCATCTTTATCACTAGGATTTAAAACAATTTTTTTAATGTTTATTTTATGTTATTTTTGAGAAAGAGAGAGAGAACATGAGCAGGGGAAGGGCAGAGATAGAGGGAGACACAGAATCCGAAGCAGGCTCCTGGCTCTAAGCTGTCAGCACAGAGCCCAACGTGGGGCTCAAACACAAGAACCATGAGATCATGACCAGATCTGAAGTCCGGACACTTAATGGACTGAGCCACCCAGGCACCACTATCACTATGATTTTATAGTTAGTTTTAAAACTGGATAGTGTAGAGAGTCCTCCAATTTTGCTCTTTAAAAAATTGTATTTTCTAGGGCCTTTATATTTTCAAATAATTTCTAGAATCAGTGGCCAACTTGCTTTCTAAAAGTCCACTTGAATTTTGACTGAGATTATAAGAAATCTATAGGTCATTTTGGAGAGAATGGTCATTGAGTCTTCCAACTCTTCAAAAAAAATTTTTTTAATGTTTTATTTATTTTTGAGAGAGAGAGACAGACACAGTGCAAGCAGCGGAGAGGCAGAGAGAGAGGGAGACACAGAATCTGAAGCAGACTCCGGACTCCAAGCTGTCAGCACAGAGTCCGACGCGGGGCCTGAATCTGTGAACCGTGAGATCGTGACCTGAACCGAAGTCGGACGCTCAACCGACTAAGCCACCAGCCACCCCAAGTCTTCCAACTCTTCACCGTGCTACATCTTTTGAATTATTTACGTCTTTAATTTCCCTCATCAATTTTTAATTTTCAGTGTATAGGTCTTGGACGTATTTTGTTAGATCAAAATCTAAGTGACTTATGTTTCGGGGGTACTATCAAAATTTCTCACACCCAGTTTCCCCTATTGTTAACATCTTTCATTGGTATTATATATTTGTTTAAATTAGTGAATTAGTCTTTTCTAGGAGAGATGGTGAAAAGTTGGTATAATTTCATCCTTAAACGTTTGGTAGAATTCACCAGTAAAATTATATGGCACCAGTGCTTTTTTTTTTTTTTTTTTTTTGGAAATTTATTAGTTTTTAATTTAGTTTCTTTTTTTTTCTTTACGTTTATTTATTTTTGAGACAGAGAGAGACAGAGCATGAATGGGGGAGGGTCAGAGAGAGAGAGGGAGACACAGAATCTGAAACAGGCTCCAGGCTCTGAGCTGTCAGCAGAGAGCCCACGCAGGGCTTGAACCCCGGACCGTGAGATCGTGACCTGAGCCGAAGTCGGACGCTTAACCCTCTGAGCCACCCAGGCGCCCCTAATTTAGTTTCTTTAATAGCAGGCCTATTCGTGTTGTCTGTTTCTCCTGTGTGAGTTTTGGTGTGACTTTTGAGGAATCAGTCCATTTTTTCTAAGTTATTAAATCTGTGGGCATAGAGCTATTCACAATTCACAGTACTCCTTTATTTTTCTTTAATGTCCATGGGATCAGCAGATGAGCCCTTATTTATTTCTAATATTGTTTTGTTTTTCAGCTAGTCTGCCTGGAGATTTATCAAGTTTATTGATTTTTTTTTCAAAACACCAGCTTTTGATTTCATTGCTTTTCTGTATCGATTTCCTGTTTTCAATTTTATTTACATATGCTTTAATTTTATTTCTTTTCTTCTGCTTGATTTAGGATTAAAATGTTCTTTTTCCAGTGTCCTAGAATAGAAGCTTTGATTATTTATTTTAAATCTTTTTTTTTTCTTATACGTTCAATGCTAGACATGTCTCTCTAAGCACACATTTTGATAGGTTGTATTCTTATTTTCATTTAGTTAAAAATATTTCTTTTGAGACTTCTTCTTTGAACCGCATGTTATTCAGAGTGTATTGTTTAATCAACAAATATTTGGAGATTTTCCCAACTATCTTTCTGTTATTGATTTTTAATTTAATTCCATTGTGGTCTAAGAACATACTCTGTATGATTTCTAGTCCCTTACATTTGTTAAAGTGTGTTTCATGGCCCAGGATGTCTTCATGAATGGTCCATGTAAGGTTGAGAAGAATGCAAATTCTGCTGTTTTTGGATAGAGTATTTTAGAAATGTCAATAAAATCAAGTTGATTGATAATGCCATTCAGGTCAACTACATCCTCATTGATTTTCTGTCTGTTTGATTTACCAATTCCTGAAAAAGGTGTGTTGAAGTCTCCAACTATAATAGTGGATTTTGTCTCTTTCTCTTTGAATTATATCAGTTTTTGACTCGCATATTTTGAAGTTCTGTTGTTAGATGCCTACACATTTAGGATTATTATGTTTTGGAGAATTGATTGCTTTACCATTGTGTAATGACCCTTTTTATCATTGATGGTTTTCTGTATTCTGGAGTGTGCTTTGTCTGAAATTTATATAGTTATTCCAGCTTTCTTTTGATTAGCATTAGCTAATTTCTCCATCTCTTTGTGCCTGATATAGCTGAGTCTTCATTTAAAGTGGGTTTCTTGTAGGTAACATAGTTGGGTCTTGCGGATTTTTGTTTTTTGTTTTCTTTGTTATTCAGTCAGACAACCTTTTAATTGGTATATTTAGGCCATTCATATTTAAAGCAATTATTGATATAGTTGGGTTAATATCTACCATATTTGTAACTCTTTTCTGTTATTACATTTTGTTCTTTGTTGCATTTTTTTCCCCTCCCTCTTGCTGGCTTTTCTGGTTGTAAGTAAACATTTCATATGATTTCATTTTATCTCTTCTCTTAACATATCAAATATACTTCTATTTTTAATGTTTATTTTGAAAGACAGAGCGTGAGCAGGGGAAGGGCAGAGAGAGAGAGAGACAGAGACAGAGAGAGAGAGAGAGAGAGAGGGAATCCCAAGCAGGCTCCATGGTGTCAGCACAAGAGCCCGATGTGGGGCTCAATCTTACGAATGTGAGATCATGAACTGATCTGAAGTCAAGAGTTGCACACTTCACCAACTGAACCACTCAGGTTCCCCTCAAATATACTTCTTTATTAAGTTTTTTAACAGTTGCCCTAGAGTTTGCAACATATATGTTTAAAATAACCTGAATATATCTTTAAGTAACATTATACCACTTTACATGTACTGTGGGTCCCCATTAGCATTCCTAATTTTTCTTTCCATCCCTTATGATGCTGCTGTCATTTGTTTCACTGATCCCTAGCTATGTCCAGCTAATACATTGTTATTCTTACTACTTAAACAGTTACCTTTTATATCAATTAAGAATAAGACAAATTAAAATTTTCATTTTACCTCCACTGATTTTTTCCCCCAATACTCTTCCTTTCTTTATGTAGTAAAAAATCATTTTAAAAAAGGATGGCTTACCTTATGCCATCCCTGCCTTCAAAATGTGAATCCCCCTCTAGTTTCTGCCTGCTCTTAGGTGCCTTTCACTAGTTGGTTTCGTTTTGTTGTTGGTGTTTTGGTTTTTTTTAACATTTTCTTCAGAGTTTATAACTGTTGTTTCAGGAGGGTTGGTCCAAACAAGCTACTCCATCACTATAAATAAAGCTCCTGATTTAAGGTTCTTACATTCATTTTCATGAGAAGTATTTGTAACTTTTCTGCCTTGATCAGTTTTGTCAACGAAGGTGATGCATACTTCCTAAGAAGAGTTCCAATATTATTTTTAAATATGGACTTGGACTTTTTTTTCTTACCCTGGCTAAATTTCCTTACATGTGTCCTCATTCAGCCATTCATTCCATCAGTATTGACGCAGATTCTACTATATGCTACCTGGGCCAGGCGCTGGGGATTCAAAGGTGAGTAAATTCTACTCCTTACTCCTCAGGAGCTCCTACTGACAGCGATCCAGTCGTTTGCTACCATGCCATCACACTTGCCATCATGCTCAAGCCCCACAGAAAGTCTGTGAAATTCACAGAACAGGTATTTCACTCCCTGCATACCAGACTTGCTGGTCTCCCCAGTGTTGTCTGGAGAACTTCAATCATCATTAAATCAGTGTTTCATGGCTGCTGTTGGCCTGGAGCACACTACACAGAGTTAGCCACGTGAGAGGCAGCTGAGCTATAGATTTACAGTCAGAGCTCATATTTGATTGATTGATTTGTTTGTGATGACTTAACATACTGAGGAAATATTTCCATATAGATGGTCCCCAAGGCCTATCACTGAACTTTGTTTCAGCTGTTTTCAGGGGATGAGTTCTGCAGGTGACCAAACATTTCACGTCCCCTCCCTATAATGCTCCCCCCTGCAGGAGGATGGTACTCCCCTTCCCTAGTAACAGCAGGCATGATCACATGATTTCTTTGGGCCAATGAAAACCTCTAACACCCAGGATGTGGTTTGCCACGTCTCTGTTCCTTCTTCCGCAAGACCAGCAATGTCCCAGCAAAGGGCTTTATTATCAGCCTAAGTCATGTAAAGATATGGCAAAACAAGGCCATAGCAAGCCTATTATGAACATATAACAAAGAAAGAAGTTTTGGTTGTATTAAGTCTCTGAGGTTTGGGAGTTATTTGTTACCAAAGCATAACCAGGACTACCCTGACAGATACAAACTGCTTATCTCTTTGAGGTGCTCCTCAGGGCCACCCAGAGCAAATGTTCTTACATGCCCTGAGCGATCCTCCCATTTCAGTGGGACTTGAGCTGGTTTCTTTTGTTTGATGTACTAACAGACAGACATAAATAGGATTTTATTTCTGGAGATAATAATTCTGAAATTCAGAGAAGTGAATGGAGTTGCCTAAAATCATAACATGTATGAATCCAAGAGTTGGCTCTTGAACTGACATCTTTTGATTCCCAGCCCAATCTTCTACATCATAATCTCCCTCGTTTTAAACTCTGTCTTTTTTGTGTGTCTTTAACATGTTGTGTTTATGAGATCGGCTTGGAAGAAGAGTTGAACTTTTGGACCACTCGTTAGCAGTCTCTAAGGTGGGGGGTGGGGAGGGGAGGGGAGGAAAACAAATATGTGCAGGAGTCTTTTGAAAGAGGCTGGAGCAACACGTCCGTTCTTACCCAGAGAGAGACAGGAAAAGCCCACAGAGGCTCCCTCGAGTCTGGCAGACCAGCCCAGCTTAATCAGAGAACATCTTTAAACCGGTGAGGGTAATGAGGGCCGTTCGATCCAATGTGAGTCAGTATGGACAAGCAACCAGACGGTTATCAATGCTGGGCAGCTGTATAAATGGACTAGTGCATTCTTGCCAGAGCAGTGCTTTGGATGGATGGCTGTGGAATCCTGTCAGGAAACTAAAGGGAACAGAAGAGATAAAGGGGACCATTATGTGAGCCAGTAACTAGCGGTAATTTTTTTAGTTATTAGTATGTAGAATATTTTCTCAATATACTCCTTCCAAATGACATATATAGTAGTCACAGAGGAGAAACCTGGCTGACAACACTACAAGTGAACGATCACCTGTCACCATCCCCTATAATGGGACAGACGGACACCTCGCGCTGCTCCTCTCATGCAATGCAAGGGAAGAACACAGTATCATCTATGCGCTGTTCCTGTCGAAAAGGTTCACCATCAAATGAATCATGTGGAAACCATCAGACACATTCAGATTCTGCAAAACAACTTGCCAAGACTCCTCAAAAATGTCAATATCATGAAGGATTAAGAACCACGTCAAGGGAACGATTCTAAATGAAAAGAAACTGACGAGCATGGCAGCAAAATGCAAGATACGATCCTTGGTTCTATGCTAGATATTTCTTAAATCCAGCTATAATGGCCATGGGGAAAATTTGCATATGGGTTATACATCTGAAAACACTGTTGTATCAATGTTGAGTTTCCTCAGAGTCATCTTGGTCATGCAGGAGAATGTTCTCTTTGTAGACACACAGTATAAAGGGGGAAGAATCACGATGTCGGCAGCATACCCCCAAATGGCTAGACAAAATTAAGTGTGTTTGTGTGTGTGTGTATTTATATACACATTTTAACATATGTAAATGTGTGTATGTGTGTGTGTGTGTGCAGAGAGAGAGAGAGACGAAGCAAATATGGTAAAACTTTAAAATTGGTGAAACTAGTTGAAGGATATATAGGTGTTCATTGTACTAGTCTTCATTTTTTGGAGTATTACAGAAAAGTATCATACATGTACAGCATTGTAGCATTGTAGTATTCTTGCACTTTTTCTACGGGATTGAAAATTTTAAAATAAAATGATTGGAAGAAAAAGTAGCAATCAGTGTGGGTTATATACACTAAAAACAAAAGTACTTACATAAACTGTTAAAAAAAGAAAGTTATATACACTCTGGGTTAGTTGCACAGGCCTAGGTGAGCAGAGCTAAAATTAATTTACCACTCCTGGGTGTCTCATCCCCTTGGGGCAGATATCCGAGATGGAGGTAAGTTTCTTGGGAATAAATTTTGAGTCTTATAGCACTTGCCACAAGCCTCGAACTCTCTAGTAAATGACACAGGGAAATGTCGCATCTCTTCTTGTGCCTTGTGAGACCTTCCTACCATGGACATGGAATTCTACTTGGGAATGGGGGAGGATTAAACCTAGAATTTTTCACAGACTTGGAGATTTTCCAAACCAAGCATAAGCATGTCCCTCTTCTACCCCACTGCCCTCCTCTGGGAAGGGGCTGGTAAACTTGTAGAGGTCAAGGAGCCTCTTGGGAGGAAGATCTCCAAAGCAACACTTGACCATTTCCTTTGAAGATCCACATTATTAGAAAGCTGGTCTGAGATGACTGAGTCTGGGGCCAGCTGGCAGGAAAGGACTCTGAGTAGATCTACCCTCTCAGTTGGCCATCAGCTTGCAAGACTGAGGAGGAACAGGGTTCTTCTCAGGAAGAACCCTGCAGGTTTGTTCTTCCTCCCCCTCTCCATTCCACACCAGGGCCCTTCAGGCTGAGGGTGCTTGGGAATTCCTAGATCATACCAGAAGGGAAGTCCTGAGAGGGATAGGACTTCCTGTAAATTTGCATGTGGGCTGGCTGAAGTGATTAGTTTGAACATTACTAACAGATGTAGTCACATTCATCTTCCAAGCTGATAAAATCAGTTTTTGTGCAGCAAGGGTCAAAGCCACTTTCAAAGTCAAAGAAATGTTAGAAACCTCTTCCTCATCTGCAAAACATGAACCTACACACACACGACTCAAGGACACGTGTTCACATTCTCACTTTCCCTTCTCGCTGTCTACACGCTCTCTCCCCACTGGTGGATGGGCAAGCGGAAGAGCTGGCGTTGAGCCAGTGCAAGAGATGGGAAGGTGAGCCTCAAAGAATCTTGAACTTTGGTCCAGTCAGTTGGCTTTTCCTACCATGTTCCCTGCCCCTGCCTTTAGTTCCCAGTGAAGTAATACTAAGGCTCAACATTGCACAGGAAACTGTGATTCCAAAAACGATTTCTTTTCTGGCTTTGAATACAACTGAAACTACTTTCACAAAATGATCAAAGAGTAAGGATTATTCATTTCACTGAATTGACTGGGTTTGGCACTAGGTCTCTGAGCCAGGAGACATGTTGTAAGTGAAATCACACATACTCAAAGTATGTTTGTATAGCCTGATTTTATCTGGAAAAGCCAACAACTGCTACATGAGAATTTTTTTTTTTAATTCCAAAGTAGTGAAGTACTTGGAGCTCAGTGGCCTGGAGATGTGAATTATGCTCTCAGTTCTGTCTTTTTAATTGTTCATTTTATTCATCATTATTGTGATAAATATAAACCTGTTTCAACAAAGAGGATCCAATGGTCCATCCTAGACAGAGAAAATCACCGAATTTGACTCCGGGCAACAGTCGCTATTGCCAAGAACTCTCTGTTGCTACTGACTGGACGGTTTGGTGTTTATCACGAGAAGAATATCAATCAAAAGTAAAATGTTATCAAATACTTTATCCACTCGTGTGGGAGTCAAGTAAGCAGAGGAGGCACGAGTTTCTTCCACCCTGCTGCTAACATCATGGTTTCGTTTTAAGACCGGGCACTAGAAGTATCTAGAAGTAAATTTCAACACCCTGCTTGATGTTTTGCTGTAGCTTGGCTTGGCACTGTAACTACAGGATGAAGTCCAAAGGCAGGGCCCTTTGCGAACAACGTTGCTTCCATTTCAACAGCCTGTCTCACTGGACCGCACCTGTGGAGATGAACACCACAGCCAAAATTTCTTTGTGGCAGAGAAAAGCACCAAGAGGTTGTTGTGTCCAAATCAGGAAGGTGCTTTAGTGTGAACAAGACTCATTTGTAGATATACCAACAACCAAATCTACATCCTTTTTCTGGAGGGACGTGAAAAATGGCTCCATTAAAATACTGCATTTCACATTCTCGAAATAATTGAGCTTCCTGACAGGCATTCTTCTCGGAGCTGGACAGGAAGCTTGGCTCAGCTCAGCTTTGTGGACGTATGAAGTCCTGAGGCACATGCCAAAGGCAGGATAGACTTGTGTGGGACAGCGTGGGGGCAGTCCCAGCCCCTCCACAGCCTGTGGCACGTGGGTGTGAGGGGGAAGAAGGAAAACAGTGGGAAAAGTTGGAAGAGGACTAATTAAAAGCCAAGGTCATTGGTCTGATTCAGTCATTCCTTCCTGGAAAGAGAGCATTTTTTGTGCTTAACCTCATGGCCTCAGATTTCCAGGATGTTGCTGGCTCTCTAGATCTCTCCGAGGCTTGCTTATTTACCAGGCTTCTAGGCAGGGAAAGAAGGATGTGAGAGGAAATTACTCAAATGGGGACACAAAGAGAAACCAGAGGCAAAGCAGGAGCTTTTAAAATCCTGCTCACACGCATTTCCCATGGGAATTATAATCAATTAAACATATGCAACAGCTTAAAGTATATTTTACAAAGTTTACAACTTTTTTTCCTAAAAGAACATCATTTGGAGAATTCTCAAACTGATAAAACAGAGGGAGAAAAGCAAATTTAAAACTTCTAAAAAAACTCGGGGCACCTGGATGGCTCAGTTGGTTAAGCATCTGACTCTTGGTTTTGGCTCAAGTCACGATCTCAGAGTTCGTAAGATAGAGCCCTTCATTGGCACGGACAGTGCGGAGCCTGCTTGGGATACTCTCTCTCCCTCTCTCTCTGGTCCTCCCTTGCTCACTCTCACTCTGTCTCTCTCTCAAAATAAATAAATAAACATTTAAAAAACTTCTAAAATACTCAATTTAATATTTTGCAAGTCCTGTTTCTGAATATGCCCAAATGTGGGCAAAATCTTTGTTAAAGTTATCAAGAGCAAGAGGGAAAAATCTGCAAGGAATCTTTTACAGTCCTCTCTTACTCTATTTTGGCTTTATCAGATCAAGCCAGGCTGTACTTTAATATAGAACTTTGTTTTCACTCAGAACACGAACAAGGGTCTGTGAACAGGTTAACAGGTGCGCCCGAGGTTAGCAATGGGCATGTTATTTGGGGTCAGGGAAGCTGGAGAACCCGCACAATGTACTTAATAAAACCGGAGATGGGTGGGGTCTCAGATCACGAAGGGGTTGTCTGGTGAGAGGCCTTTCTGAAGGGAAGACCCAATCAATCTCTGAAGACCTCCCTTCTGGGCAAAGGGGCAGATCGGTACAGTGTGTCCCCTGAGGAACATGGAAAGACGAAAAGGGAAACAGGATTTAGTTCTCATTACCCGGCACCTCAGGAAGTAGTGAAACCCCAGCCACTATCAAACACTAGATGGCTTCTTCTGGAAAGCTGTAGAAGAGGCACTTGTGTTGTATTGATGCCAGAATCAGATCAGAGAATCTATAGTAAGTATTGACTCAGGGGAAGGTAGGGCAATAAAAGGATATTTCCCCATGGAAGGAAGTGTTCTGGCATTAGCATTTTGAGTTCCCAGCCAAGGCTCATTCTGAAAAGGTCAGAGCACATATGCAAGGTAATGTTCTGAGGATCGGCACTTAACTTATCTGTTCTTATGTTCCTCTCTGGAGAGTGGCACAATGTTTAATCAATGAATGAATGGAATGAAGGAATAATGATCTGCTCTTTAAGAAAGAGGATGAAATATATAATGCAAGCAGAGGGGACAAGCAGAGGTGTAGTGGGAATAGGCCAGGTAAGTATGTTGGGGCAGGATTAAGAAGGCTCCTAAGTGCCAGACAGAATTTTCATTTGGTATGGCAAACTATGGCACACGCCCTAGCCAAAGCATAGGAAATGGTTAGCTCATATTCCCCAATCTCCCAATGCACATATCACCTATTTTTCTCTACTCCCACCCTGAGTCTCTCCCATCTCACACTCCAAACTTCCCCAGGCCACCCTCCAAATATCTTCTAGCTCAGGATAATTGTGAAGTATTTCTATGGAGTCTTTTAAGACCTAATCCTTGCTGGAACGAACTGATAAACAGCATTGATGGGCTCATACAATCTCTCCAAGGCTGTGGCAAAGACAGCCAACATCACCAAAGATCAATGTTTTCCTTCTGAGGTGTAAATTTGCTGCTACAAAGCAGTTTCTCTATTAGGGACAGTATTCACCAGTTTCTCTTTCATCTAGGAGGGGACTAGGTGACTAACATCCACCAGTAAGATAATAAAATCAATATGTCTCACTTCTGTGTTGCTATGGTTAAGAAGTAGGTATGTCTTCTCCATGATCTCTTTAATCATCAACCAGATGCATGGAGAGGCCCTAGCAGAGGGAAGAGCTCAACATCAAAAGAGCCTGGGAGGCTGTCACAGGTGCCTGCATTGGACTCTGCTATGAATGGGAAATAAATGTTGTTTGGGTTAAGCCACTGAAAATTTGAGGTTGTTTATTGAGTTAGATTATCCCAACTCATAGAGAAACCCAACTGGACTCATTTAGAGCCTCCGAAATAGACTTAGGATCAAGGACCTAGAAGTGCCTGGTACAAAGACAGAGCTTAGTAAACACTTGGTGGATATGTAAATCAAAATTCTCTGGGTCCTCAACACTTTGCTAGAGTCTCTAAGTGAGAGTCATCCATTCACCTCTGATAGACACAGCCTCAAATTAGATCCTAACTTTAGAGAAGGGCGTGTGAGGGAAGGCAAGTGTAAATGGGCACAGATACAGGAATCTGAGACACAAAATTTTCCAACGACAATTTTGCAATGGTTTTTGGTCCTTCCTGGAACACCCTCCCTTTGCCAGCAATTCTAGCTGCCTCACTGACCTCATGGCTGCCAGCTGCAAAGCCCATTTCATTCCACATTTAGTGATACCCTCTTCATGCCAAGTACTGAGGATACATCAATAACTAAGACATGGCTTCCCAAGGAACATTCAGATGCGAGGGGGGCATGAGCATGAAGTTCTAGAGAGGCTGAGTACTGCTGACACTTGCCGAGGAGCTGGAAATAGTGTTGCTCCTACCCTAAGAACAACAAAAAGCCAGCCAAACTCCAAAATTATAACTTTTCTTGAATTCATCAAAGAGCTGAGGTTTCGAAGCAACAAAGTAGCTTGAGATCTAAGAAAACACAGGGTCTTTGGAGAAGAGCCAATATGGGCACTTGTTTGTCTGTGACAGAGCATGGGAGGAAGAGATACCAGGTGTAAGAAGAATTCAGCTAAAATTTTAAATAAATCACTGGAGCTTGAGTGTGGGCAAGCATGGGAGTTGCAGATGCATTCAAAACCACAGAAACAAGAGGAGTTCACACATATTCATAGATTTTTCTCTAAGAACCTCCACCAGATGCTCTCAAGAAAGATGGGGGAGGGGGCAGATGGGACAAAGGGGGAAAGCTCACTCACTGGTACAATCATGAAGTTAGGAACAGCCAATGCTGCAGGAAAAAACATAAAGCCCAGTCCAGAACCTTCTTCCCTGTGGTCTTAAGCCACTAGGGGAAGGGCAAATCCTGTCACCCCAGGGAACCTATTGTAACTGGGGAAAGGGTACAAGATGAAAACCTCTACTTCTGAGGAGGGGCAGGAAACCATTGAGGGTCCAGATGATTAGAGGTCTTCTGCCCCCATGGGAGGAGAACAGGAAGCTCTCTTTAGAATAGGAACAGCCTAAAATACATAGAGTTTGGCTGCCACAGAGAAGAGGAGCAAGATTACTGAGAAAGTTTGAATGTCAAAATCAAGGGACACTTAGAACCTGCCTGAGACTGAGGCTTGATCAAGAAAACTAAAAACACCCTGCTCCTACCACCAGCCTCCTATCTGGGCTAAGAGGCACTAAATAACCAGCAACAGCAGTCTACTGCTGGGGCCGGGGGGGTGGGTGGCGGGTGGTGGCAGGGAGCAAGAGCATGAAGAAAGATAATAAATATAATCTACCTTCATATTTACTTGTCCTGCACAGGATGTCCAGCATTTAATCAAAGATCGTGAAGCAAAAACAACAAACTGTCAAGAAACAAAGTAATCAACAGGACCAGATTCCAAAATTACTCAGATGTTGAACCTAACAGACAAGGGATTTAAAATAGCTACGACTGATAAGTTAGAGAGTCTAATGGAAAAAGTGAACAATCTGCATAAAAAGTGGGGAATTTCAACAGAGAGATGGAAATCTAAGAAAGAATCAATTGGAGATACTATAAATAAACAATAAGAATGCCTTTGACAGCTCATCAATAGACTAAACACAGCCAAGGAAAGAATCAGTGAACTCGAACGGAGGCCAATAGAAATTACCCAGACTGAAACAGAAACAGACAAGAAAGAAGGAAAAAATTAGAAGAATGCATCTAAGAGCTGTGTGGCAATATCAAATGATCTTTTACATGAGTAATTGGAATCTCAGAAGGAGAAGGGAAAAATAATAGGGCAGGAGAAATATTTGAGGAGATAGCCAAAAAAATTCCAAAAAAGAAATATATCTAACCACACATCCATGAATCTGCAAGAACCTCAAGCAGAGCAAATATGAGTTTTCCAAGCACCTAACTTTGCCCGGTCTTATCATGCAGGTCAGTTCGTCATGAATTCTCTTGGCTTTTGTTTGTCTTAAAAAGTCTTTTTTTTTTTTTTTTTGCCTTCGTTTTTGAAAGACTTTTTTCCCGCTAGGTTTAGAATTCTGAATGCACGGTTTGGTCTCAGCATGTTAAAGATGCCCCCCATTGTGTTCCAGCCTGCACAGTGTCTGTGAGTGACTGGCTGTAATTCTTATCTTTGTTCCTCTGTATTTCATGTCTCTTTTCTTCTTGATTCCTTCAATATTTCCTCTTCATCTTTGGTTTCAGTAGCAGGGAGTAGGGAGGAAGAATATAGTGAATTTTTTCCTCATCAGTGCCTTATATTACAAATGCTATAAATTCATTAAATATTATCTCCCAAACAACAGAGAAGTTGACAGACAAGACATGGATACAGTCAGTAATGCATTCACCAGCACAGCGCACAGCAAGAATCAGGTGTGTGTGTGTGTGTGTGTGTGTGTGTGTGTGTAGGAAATCCAGGTATCTCAATTCTCAATCAGGTACTCAAATCTCCTATTCTGAAAACACGGATGATTAAATCAAAGGATGTATGTGTTTCCATCGGGGAAAGAGGGTGAGGAGGGTGATAAGACAATCACAATGCATTGAGAAATACACTTAATTGAGAAATCAATGAAGGATCCTTATGCTGGTATTATTGGACATGTGGGGTGACTATCCAAATTCAAGTAAGCAGTACAAAGATCTTCAGCTAGCTGCAGATCACACATCATATTTATGGTCTGATTTTCTCAGAATATAGCAGAGTGTGAGATACTGAATATTAAACCCCAGGAGCAATACAAAACAAGGTTGCTTCTGAGGTTACACTTTCTAGCCAGCCCAAGGAGCTATGAACAGGAATGACTTCTCCCAGTTGGATTAAGATGCTAAAAGGAAGAGGGTTTTGATATGGATCACATTCTTGTCATAACAGATTGGATCCAGGATGGCTTGGTTTCAGAGCACCTCACATTCTTCTTTTAAGGCTTTCCATCTTTTGGTAGTCTGTCTCCATTGGAACCAGAGACCATCCAG
The DNA here is from genome assembly GCF_016509475.1 of Prionailurus bengalensis. Classification (NCBI taxonomy): domain Eukaryota; kingdom Metazoa; phylum Chordata; class Mammalia; order Carnivora; family Felidae; genus Prionailurus; species Prionailurus bengalensis. Next base: position 74,128,267 of record NC_057350.1, on the reverse strand, counting down.
AACACTGAATTCTCCTGGTTATAGACAATCAAGACTCAAAAGCAGTTTGTGGGTAAGGGGCACTAAAGAGTTCTCCTCTGCCTGTTTTCATTTCAGGTCAGTGGACATCACATGTGTCACAGAGAAAGGAACCAGAAGGAGGGCATTAATATTAACACATTAAATTTTCACACATCAAATTCTTAGGTCAGTGGTTCTTATAGTTCAATAAAAACATACCAAAAAAATGGGCAAAGGACACAAGTACAAGTCCACAGAAAAATAAAAACAGATGACCAATAAATACATCAAAATATTTTCAACCTCACTCTTAAATAAGGAAGTACAAGTTTAAACAACCCAGCACCATTTTTCACTTTTCTGATTGGCAAAGTTGAGAAAGTCTGATATTACCCAGTGTGGACAAAGCTAGAGGGAAAATAGACCCTAGAGTTAAGAAACTCTTAGTGGGAGTTTGAAATTATACAGTCTTTTGAGACAGCAATTTGATTTATATCACAATTATTAAAATAAATTGCCATTTGTGGTGCCTGGGTGATTCAGTCGGCTGAGTATCTGACTCTTAACTTCAGCCCAGGTCATGATCTCATGGTCCCTGAGATTGAGCCCTCCGTCAGGTTCTGCACTGACAGCACGGAGCCTGCTTAGAATTCTCTCTCTCCCTCTCTCTGCCCCTTTCCTGCTCTCTCTCTCTCAAAATAAATAAATAAACTTGAAAAAAACCAAACTGCCATCTGACTTATCAATTTCACCCTTACATAGTTAACCAATGAATATACATCTGTAGAGTCCAAAGATTCATGGAAATAGCTATAAATAAATATCCATGAATGTATGTACTGTGAGTATTGCACATACAATATTGCACATACAATCTGTTGAATATGTTTCCAAATTGCCAGAATGCCAATGAAAGGAGGCTCCAGCACTTGGTCAGGACCAAGTACCTCCAGACTAGCAGCACCTCCAAGTATCTCCAGCCCAGCATTGTGTGAAAAGGGACATGGAGCTTTGGTGAAAAACTCTCTCCAAGATGGCAGGAGGAAGCAAAAGAGATTCTGTTTCCCGCATTCTGGAGATTCTCTTTTCTAAAGGGTAGCTCCATCAGGGTGTAGCAGGAAAGTCAATAGCAAAGGGTGATGTGACTTCAGGGCAAGGCAAAGAATTATTAGTCAAATGGCCTCTAGCTAATAAGAAATCCCACCTTCCAACCCAGCAGATTTTGTTTGAGAAACCAAATGGAAATGCAGAAGCTTTGCCATCTTCCTCTCCTGCCTTTTCTGGGAAGGAATGGGAGAGGGCACAAGAGCTTTGACAAGTGCCTTGGGATGCTTTAAAACTTAATTAAATCAGCACCGAAAAACCCAAGTCCCCAAAGGCGGTCTCTCCATAATAGATCAATTCTCACAGCCAAATTCTCAAGTTGTAGCTTTGATTTAACAGAAGTTTTAGCCTTAGGGAAAATTAATTTTAAATAATTGCTAAAAAGTTCTTTCCATTGTTTTAAATAAGATCATGTTAACTTCTTTTACAGCTAAACAGTAATTTCTCGCTCCAAATTTAAAAAAAAAAAAAAAAGCAAAATCTTCTGGGAGCTCTGTGCTTGTAAACTAAATATTAGGCATCTCCAACATCTCATGATCTCACCTGGAGATCAAATGAGTCAGGAAATGAAACAAATTACTCTCCTGATGAGAATAACAGGTACTTTTCTGGCCTTCAGAGGGTAACTACACATACAAACCACCTAGGAAGGAACTGTCTAGATGTGTAGACAAGCAGCACATTTTTTACTGGATCAGATGTCTATTATTCGATGATATATTTTCCCATCATTTTCTGACTTGCATAGGCCCGAGCTCAACTTTGTACATGAACTTAGAGCTCGACATGCATCTTTATATTCCTATAATAAGTCCCAGTCGATTTCTTCCACAGAAGAAAGTCCAATACTCTGAACTTCCACGAAGCTTGGTATAGTACCAAGTGACCAGCAGGATAGCTGAGAACGTGAGTTTTGAAACCAGACAGGCCTGGGTTCAAGTCCTGCCTCTGCCATGGGTTAGTTGCTGTGGCTTTGGACAAATTATTTCACCTCTTTGAATCTTGGTCTCTTCACTTGTTACATGAGTAATATCCATCTTGCCTAATAATAACGACTTGAATTAAATGAAATCATGCAGCTTCGAGCAATCATCAAAGTTTCTGGAATGTAATAAGGGCTCAGCCAGTGTTCGCTGTCTGTGTAATCAGAGAAAGACCGTACTGTTGCTGATCACTCCTAGGGAAGTTGCTTCTATCTCTATAAAATAAGGCAGCCATCCTAGAACATCTGCAAGAGCCCCTCAGACCTGACATCTGAGGGGTTGCTGCTGAGCCCCTGGCGGGATTACTTAATCGGGATGGTCCTAGTTCCCTAGCCTTAATTTTCACAGTAGGGAGTTTCTGCTGGAGCAGTTAGGGTGTTGAGAACACGAAAGACTTGCCCTCTCCATCTGAGCTGATCTGGAGATATAGTGAGTTCCCTATCAGTGATGGCATCCAAGGAGAAGCTGGCCAGCCACTTGCTGAGAATGGGATAGAAAAGATTCAGATGTCCGTGGGGGAGTCAAACTACATGAAGGTTGGGATCACTTCCAACTCAAAGCTCCCATCATTCCAAAAAATAGGAAGTCACATGCTTTAGACTCTTCTGGGATTGGGCTTTGCTGTTAGAAACGTGGTCACCTAGAAAAGCTATGAGTCAGTCAGTCTGTTACGTATCTATTTGCCCATCCAGGCCAAGGAAACATTTCTACTGACCGAAACCAAACCTGAGTCTTTTTTTTTATATGAAATGTATTGTCAAATTGGTTTCCATACAACACCCAGTGCTCATCCCAACAAGTGCCTGCTCAATACCCATCACCCACTTTCCCCTCCCTCCCACCCTCCATCAACCCTCAGTTTGTTCTCAGTTTTTAAGAGTCTCTTGGTTTAAGAGCATGGTTTGGCTGCCTCCCTCTCTAACTCTCTCTCTCTCTTTTTTTTTTTTTTTTTCTTTTTCCTTCCCCTCCCCCATGGTCACCAATTCTGAGTCTTACAGGCAGGAAGGTGGTGACTGGGTCAGACGCTTTCCCAAAGGAACCACTGTCTGTCATTGGTGCACCCAGCTGCCTCACTCAGGAATCCAGAGTGGAATTCTGGGCCAGGCCTGGGACATTGGGAAAGAGCCAGCAGTCCAATTTGGTAGTGAGAAGCCAAATAAGGTGGTGAGATGCTGGGGGGAAAGCTACAGGGGTCTAGGAGTTTGTCCACGAGAGTGATTCCCTCTCCTCAGAAATGTTAATGAAATTTGGACTTCCTCATTTTATTGCTTAATTTCTCATAAAAAATTGGGCACTAAGTCCTGGGAGACGAGGAGGAAGACCCATTGACATCATCAGTGGGAACAAGCCAAGATCTCATTCGTCAGCGTGCCAGCACCAAGTCCCCAGCTCTGGCATCAGCTCTGCCATCACGTTTTTCTTTATTCACGGAGCCTTCAGGGAACATCTCAGTGACTGTGGGGTCTGGTACCGTCCCCTGCCCAGGCTGCTTCTATGCAGATGTCTTTTGACTCTCACCCTTCTCCAAGTACTTTGCAAAATGCTCTTGATGGATTCTTACTTCAATTGCTTTGCCAACATCACCTCCTTCCTACTGATGAGGAAGGAGGACCAGGAGGGTGAAGTGCCTTGTCCAGGGTGGCACAAGTGTGTTCCCAGCTGACATCATTGGCATTTTGAGTACAGGGCAGAAACAGCAGAATAAATTCTGCCTTGGAACTGACAGTCCTGGGTTCAAATCTTACATATTAGCTGTGTGATCTTAGATTACTTCATCTCTCTGTGCCTCAAATTCCCTAGTTATTAAGTGGGGATGAAAACAGAGATCAATTCACAATATCGCTGAGAGGATTGAAATGAGTGAATGATGTGCAGAGCTTAGGACAGTGACTGGGCACGGTAGGCGCTGGGGAGTCATAGCTCTTACTCTCACGGGCACCCATGTCACTCAGATGCCCTGGGTACTACTGGCAGGGAAAAGAGTAGCTTCACAAGTGGAAAGTGCAAAGAGCTCTGCCCCCAAGGAGGTGCCGCACAAGACCAGCTCTCTGCTTCACCATCCCGTGGATGCCCATCACCCAGGCTCCCCGACCCTCAGGGCCGCTCCCTGCTCCCCGTCAGACTTTGGGTGGCTGAGGTCCAGCATCTGCCCAGAATGGAGATGTTTCAAGGCAGACAGGAAAGCAAGAGAAGCTGAAGGTGGGAGCTTAGAGCTGCCGATCCCCGGGGAGAAGCAGTGAAAAGGCTTCCTGTGCTGCTTCCCCTCCCAACAAATGCCTTTGGCGTCTCTAGCTGCTACTTCTGCCAAGAGCCAGCCTTGGTCTGGGTTATACATTTTCCTCTGAAAAATGACTTAAACACAGCCTTTCCAGGGATTAAGCATGGCCACTGGGGACAGCCGGCAGCCCAGAGAACATTGTGCATCATCCCTGCTCTGCTCTCCTAAACGTAAGGTCTCTGCCTCCTCTGGGAAATGACAAGGACTTCAAGACTACAGGACACTTCTGTAATTGTCTTCTGCAGCCTGCCCGAATGCCGGTGGGCTCACTGGGCCAGCCGGGCTCCCAGTGCTGAGCTCCAGTGCCCACCTCAACATTAACTAGTGGTCAGCACGGCCCAGACATTGCGCTGATGTGGCGTTGAGAGGTGGAAGGGAAAGGTGGGATGGGTGTGGGGCAGGCTTCCTTCCCTTCACCCCTCCGGGCTGATCAGACCAGCTGAGTAGCGAGCGGGGGGACACATGACTTCTAACTGTAGAGAGCCCAGAAGGTCTTGCAGAGAAAGTGGAATTTGGGCAGGGCAGAATTGGGACATGCTGGGATAGAGTGGAAAGCCTCTCCAGGTTGCATGAGCACAGGGGCAGGGATGTGTGGGGAAGAAGGACATGGTCCAGCTTGGCTGGAAGGTATGTGCCTGAAGGGACTTGGTGAATCAGTGGCAGAGATTAAGTGCCGAATGCCAGTCTAAACCATGGGCTCTCCAGGAGGTAATAGCGAGAGGCAGGAAGTGTGGGCTGGTCCTGGACTGGAAGAGTGCAGGCCATCTGTTGGATTACAGTAAATTCAAGTACCATCGTCACCTTGTCTCGATTACTGGGTTACTGGGTGCTGGTCAGGTGACACTGATATCGGTGGGAGACAGCAGGCCTGCAGGACCTCGGAATCCTTGTGTAAGCCCGAGGCTGTGTACTCCGTCCCCCACCCCGTCACCTTTCCTCACCCCTCCAGCACAAAGACATGCCCACCCCGGATCTGGCCCAAGCTCCACAGCCATTACCGACAGCTGTGTCTGGTGCTATCCCCAAAGGGCCTAGGATAGGAGGGATCGGCTCCAACCTTCCACACTCAAGGGAAATATGATTAATGAGACCTCATGTCCTTAGCTGCCAGATCCAAATGTCTGGTTATCAGGAGGGTTCTCCAGCAGGACTGAGCTGACTCTGGTGCTTCCCCAGCATCTCTGGGACGTCGGTGCTCTGTCTCTGACCCAGGAGGAGGCACGTGCCCATCTGAAGTCAGAGGATCTGCTCACAGCAGAAGCGCTTGGTTTCTGACCCAGTAGGTCCAGGGTTGGGCCTAAGAGTGTGCATTTCTAACGAGCTGCTGGTCCAGGGTCCAACTTGGAGAACACTGGCCTAGACCTTCAGCTCCCAACAGCCCTGGGAGACCAGGGAAATTATGGGAACTCGGAATTCCCGAATCCATGTACATTACCTGAAGTCTGAATAAATATTTCCTAGGTATAAATGCACTACTATTTTTTTTCAAATGAACACAAATGCTATTGTAAGAAAATGTACTTAAAAGTGTTAGAGGGGCGCCTGGGTGGCTCAGTCGGTTAAGCGGCCGACTTCAGCTCAGGTCATGATCTCGCGGTCCGTGAGTTCGAGCCCCGCGTCAGGCTCTGGGCTGATGGCTCAGAGCCTGGAGCCTGCTTCCGATTCTGTGTCTCCCTCTCTCTCTGCCCCTCCCCCGTTCATGCTCTGTCTTTCTCTGTCTCAAAAATAAATAAAACGTTAAAAAAAAAAGTTTTAAAAGTGTTAGAGCTCCATGTAGCTTTTTATAAGTATGTAGAGTCTCAATAAACCGATACGAAAAATCGATCTACAATCCCAAGGGGAGGGCCTCAGACTGGAGATTGGGGGGAACCCTAGCCCTGGACACGCTGCCCTCTGAGCCTAATTCCTGTGTTTCTGTCCAGAGCAAAGAGTTTGGTGGCAAACTGCACATTCTCTGCCTAACTGCACTTTTCCTCTGGTCTCTCTGCGTTTCCATCTCGACCGCACTTCTGTTTGCCCAACCCTGTATGTCCCCCACTTTAAGCTTGGGGGCAGCCAGCACCGCACCAAGGAGGTAGCAACGCTGTGCTGATCAGAAGGTGCCCCTGTGGATTCCCACCTGAGGGGATCATCCTTGCACATTCATCAGGCTGGAATCACTTTTTTTACCGCCTTTCTTGTTCTGGGCTCGCACAGTGAAACAGGGAGGACTCTGAAAATTGTTGACCAATCCCTTCTTCCAAGAGGCAGAGAAATTGTAACTGGTGGGGAACGGGTTATTTAGGTTACCCCAAGTTGGTGGAATGGGGAGGGGTCTTCCTGACTCTTCTCCAGTCCTCTTTCCATCCCACCAGAAAAGGCATTTAACCAAACCCTCAGTACGTTAAATTTTCACGTTACCCAAGGCTTCTGGTTAGCTTACATTAGGCCAGTGTGTTGGATTCTATCTGAAAAAATAAATACATAACTATGTGATGTCATTCTTATTTGAGAATGTTACTATTTTGAGAGCAATTGAGGAAAAAAACCCTTCAACTCCATTAATAAGTATTATTTTGTCTTTGCAGAGCCTTTTTAAACTTTCCTATTCACTTTTCCCTATCATCCCACCATGAAATTTTCAGCCATGAGGCCTTGGGCCTATCAGATCCTGCTTTCAACCTTGGACATGATGTTGCTCACCATTTGAAGAAGGGGCAGAGAACACTTTGGCTCCTTGATTCCCCAGGGAGCTTTTCAGGAGGACAGGGTTGGGTGGGTGGGATAGGAGAGCATGGAGAAAGGCAGAAATGAAGGATCAAGTGCCACGGAGAAGGGTAGGCATCTTGGAGCACCTCCTCAGCCCCGGCCTCTCAGATCAGCGAGGAGCAGAACCAGCAGGAATAGGAGGGAGCCTGGGGCCATGGAGGAGGGGGAGCTCTTGGGGACAGAGGACTGGGGTAGGGCCCATGCTCCACCTTTGGAAGCCCCAAACAAGCCTGGGGAAGATGTGTGAGGAACAATGCTGGTCTGAAAGGTTGGAGAGGACCCAACCTGAGGTCCAGCTAGAGCATCTCTCTTTCACGCCCTCCTTCCTCTCTCCCTCGCTTTCTATAAAGTCTCATTCATCTATTTTCTCATGTGTCTTTTGGCTTCCTAGTCTTTCTCTCATCAATCACCTATTCTGCTTATTTTAACTCCAACTAAAACCTTTCTTTATCCCCTTTTCTCTCTTGCCTTCCATCTCTATTTGTGTGTCTAGGGTGCTGAAAGCTGAATGGATGACAAACTGCTTCAGTTCAAAGCAGAGACCTTCTGTACTTTTCTTCTTGGCCTCTGAGGTGACCTGTAATGGGGCCTGTGTCTTATCTATTTGTACTGTCTTGTTTCACTGACCCAGTGGTGTTTGATTTTTCGTGACAAATTTATCTGGTCCTCTCAATTTCCCTGTAAGGGTCCTAAGGAGCAGTCCCACAGCCTCTGGGACCCACTCCCCTCGTGGCCCCTTCTGCCAGGCTCCAGATGCCTGTGCTCGGTAAACAGGTGTGGAGAGATCGATGTCCCCCCTCACCTTCACAGAGGCTACCAGACTTCACTGCCCAGAGGAATTCCTTCAGCATCAATGATGGCACAGCCCAAGGTGGCTCGAGCAGGCTTTACCCTCTAAAAATCACCGTTGTCCACTTTAAATAAAAATACGCTGAGCAAAAAGAACCCCCTTAGCAAATATCAGCTCCAGACAAATCACTAGGCATTCACACCCCTCACTACCAGTGTTCTAGCCAAGTCTTTCCAACATAGGAATACTGAGATGGCTCCTGGTCTAGAAAGATCTTTCTCTCCATTCTCCAACCATTCATAATATTTATGTAGTCACCAAAGAAAAAGCACATATTTTTTGGAGTAATGGTTCAGTGTCAGGCACTTAGTGAGAGGCTAATGACACAGAGAAGGTAACCACTTCGGCCTTGTCCTTGAGGAGGAGCTAGCCTGGCAGGAGAATGACAAACATGCAGATACATTGAGATAGACATTCACTTAAAAATATATTTTAATGAGCGCATACGGTGCATCAATGACCGTTAAGGCTCTGAGGCCATGGCAGAAAACAGCAAAATGGTACAGTAATAAAAGAGAACCCCAATAGAAGTACTTATAATATATTGTTGCAGGTTAGGTTCTCCAAGGAAGCCGACTCTGAGATGGAGTTTAGTGTGCAGGATGTTCATCAGGAAGTACTCTTGGGATTAATACCCGTGGAAAGGGGGTGGGGGAAGCTCAGTTGGAGAAAGGGAGAAGTCCAGCTACAAAACAGACACAACGATGGCACTGGCCAACCCCAAGGGAACTGGAGCTCATGTACTCCATGTCAGAGCTGTGCTGTTTGAGGTCAAAATGACAGGGCCGTAATACCCCCGCCCCCGGCCTCGATCCTTCACTGAATGCAGGCCACCTCAAGAAGATCATAACCTTGGAGGAGGTGGTTCTTTGCAGCTGAGGCAACTCTTAAAGAGGCCATGAGTTGAAGGCTGTCCACAGGTAGCTTGCCCTGTAGCTGGGGACACAGGTGCTTCCTTAAAGAGAGACTTGTGTGTGTACCCCGTGTCCATCACACCTAGAGCACGAGGGAGGGAAAAAATGGAAAGAGAATGCTCCGGTACACTGACTTCTGTGTCTCCATTTCTTCCTGGAATACCAGAAGACTGAATTTCCAAGAGCTCTTACATCTAGTGGGAACATGTAACTAGTTCTCTTCAACGAACAGGCATGTGCAAACTTGCCTGAAAAACACCCCACAAGCAGGGAACCTGGGTGGCTCAGGGGGTTAAGTGCCTGACTCTTGGTTTTGGCTCAGGTTGTGATCTCCCAGTTTGTGGGATCGAGCCTTGCATCGGGTTCTGCTCCAACAGTGCAGAGCTTGCTTGGGATTCACTCTCCCTCTCTCTGCTCCTCCCTTGCTCTCTCTCTCTCTCTCTTTCTGTCTCTCAAAATAAATGAATAAACTTAAAACAAACAAACAAACAAACAAACAAAAACTCCCTACAAGCTTTTCATGATTGGCTTCCCTCACCTGCCAACACCACAATCCAGTGAAGTGGCCCAGTGTCCTAACACATACCTGAGCCACACAATAAGAGGATCCTGGGTCCCTAAGTGGCAACATGAGTGTAGCTGCGTCCCTTCTCCCACCCCACCCCGCAGTCAGTCAACACTGTCCTGGGACATGAGAAAGAACATTGACATTTCATATCAACTGTTACTACATTCACCCAGCTCTGGACGCTGTTTGTTTTCTTGACTATGACAAGTTTCTGGAAGTGGGATCACTCCCATAACAAAAACTAAAGACACCCTGGCTGAGGAAGAAAGAAAGGGAACTGGAGACCCATGTTATGCTGAGACAAAACCCTTAGTAAAAACTGTTGCCTATGATAACTGGGAAGTCAAAAACACATGCTTTAGAAAAAGAGGTTGGAAATGAGAATATTAATGCTGCGTATTGGCTGTTATTGGCTGCATTCAACAAGATATCACAACAAAAAGATGAGCTCAGGAAAGAACCAGCCAGTTTGCAAGATGAAATGAAATGAAATACAGTCAGAAATTCAGGTCCTTGCAGCAGTGGGAAAAAGCTACCTCGTCACGACGGATAGGTCCATTAACCTGATGGGGGCCTCCTTTCACAGTACATTCATAGATCAAGCCATCACGTTGCACACTTTAAATACATTACAATTTTATTTGTCAACGATAACCCCAATCAAGCTATAAAAATTCCTCTTCTAGGAAACCATCTGTCCCTTTGGCATCTGTCCTTCTACCTCCCAGATCAAATTAATCTGATCAAATTAACCTGTATTAGTGGGTGTCTGCTAACTGCTATGACAGACAATCCCCAAACCTCCAAGGTTTAATACATTGAAGGTTTTATTCTCAGACACTGCCCAGTGTCTGAATTTAAAAACAAACGTCAGCAATGTAGACCCGGTGAATCTTCTCAGCTAAACACAGTGAGTCACAAAAATCAATCCTACCAAAGCCTGACGGCCACAAGGTAGCCACCATTAAGTTGGAAAATAATGGCATGAGTAAGAAAAAAAAAAAAAAAAGACAGGATTGAGAATTGTGACTTGGAAAAGAAAATTAGGGTACAGTTATTGGCACACGGAATTGACTAGAAGGAAACAGAACAGAAACCTCCTAAGTTTTTGAGAGAATCATATTCCAAAGGAGCCGGGGGCCTGGATACAAAAGACCTTTGCCTACTCTGATGCATGTGAAGGTCCCAAATTTTGAACTAGATGCAGACTGGATGGGACTTGGCTTATGCCCTCTGCGGGAGGGGGTGGGTGAGGGGGGAGGAGGAGCAAATGGAAAGTCCATGGTAGAAACTGCCAATGCTCTCCTACACTGGTTCACGCTGTTAGAAAATTGTATTCATTCTCTCGGGCTGCCATAACAAAATACCACAGACTGGGTGGCTTAACAACAGAAATGTATTTTCTCATAGTTCTGAAGACTAGAAGTCCAAGATCAGGACGTCAGCAGGGCTACTGGTTTCATGTGAGGCCTCTCTCCTTGGCTTGGAGATAGTACCTTCCACTGCGTCCTCACGTGGCTGTCCTCTGTGCATTTGAGTCCCTCGTGTCTGTGTGTCTAAATGTCCTCTTCTTTTTTTTTTATTACTTTTTAATTTTTTTTCTTTTAGAGAGAGAGAGCATGAGTGGAGGAGAGGGGCAGAGAGAGAGAGAGAGAGAGAGAGAATCTTAAGCAGGCTCCACACTCAGCTTGGAGCCCGACCCAGGGTACAATCCCATGACCCTGGGATCATGACATGAACTGAAATCAAGAGACAGACGCTCAACTGACTGAGCCACCCAGGAGCCCCAACAATGTCCTCCTTTTATAAGGACTCCAGTCAGACTGGATTAGGACCCATTCTAATGGCCTCATTTTAACTCTTTTTCTTTTGAGGTATAATTGACATACAGCATTATATTAGTTTCCGATGTACAGCATAATGATTCAATGTGCGTGTATTGCAAAATGGTCACCACAGTAAGTCTAGTTAATATCTGTCACCTTACAGAATCACAGATTTTTTTTCTAGTGATGAGAACTTTTGAGATTTACTCTCTCAGCAACTTTCAAATATGCAGTACAATACTATTAACTATAGTCACCATGTTAACTATAGTCACCATGCTGTATGTGACATCCCCAAGTTTTATCTACTTTATCACTGGAAGTTTGTACTGTTTGACTACCTTCACCCATTTTGCCCACCTCCCATTCCCCAACTCTGGCAACCATCGATGTGTTCTCTGTATCTGTGAACTTGGGGGTTTTGTTTGTTTGTTTAGACTCCGCAAATAACTGAGGTCATATAGTTGTTTTTGTCTGACTTATTTTACTTAGCATAATGCCCTCAAGGTCCATCTATGTTGTTGCAAATGGAAAAACTTCATTCTTTTTTATGGCTGAATAATATTCCATTATACGTTACACATTTCTTTATTCATTCACCCATCAGGGGACACTTAGATTGTCTCCATACCTTGGCTCTAGTAAATAATGCGGCAATGAACATGGGGGTGCAGATATCTTGTCAAGTTAGTGGTTTTGTTTGATTTAGAGAAATACCCAGTCCTGGAATTACTGGATCATATGGTATTTTTATTTTTAATGTTTTGAGGAACCTCCATACCGCTTTCCATAGTGGCTGCACCAATTTGCATTACCACCAACAGTGCGTGAGGGCCCCTTTTTCTCCACATCCTCAGTAACCCTTGTTGTTTCTTGTGTTTTTGACTCTAGCCATTCTGACGGGCACAAAGTGATATCTCATTATCGCTTTGATTTGCATTTATCTGATGATTGGTGATGTTGGGCATCTCTTCTGTTGGCCATCTGTAAATCTTCTTTGGAAAAATGTCTATTCCACTTTTCTAAATGTATATTTAGAAAATAAATTAAACGTATATTTTAATTAGATTATTTGTTTTTTTGATGCTGAGAATCCTGGTGGGAAAACTGGAACACTTTCTTACATACGCAAAAATAAACTCAAAATGGATTAAAGACCTAATGTGAGACCCGAAGCCATTTAACTCCTAGAAGAAAACATAGGCAGTAAGCTCTTTGACATCAGCTGTGGGAACATTTTTCTAGATACGTCTCCTCAGGCAAGGGAAACAAAAGCAAAGAGAAACTACTGGGACCACACCAAAATAAAAAGTGAAAAAAAAACCATCAGCAAAACAAAAAGGCAACCTACTGAATGGGAGAAGTTTCTGTAAATGATATAGGCAATAAGGGGTTAATATCCAAAATATGGTTAAAAATTTTTAAATGCATATGTAATGATGAATTCCTAGCATTCAGGGAAGTTTCTATTGCTTTATTGGTTTGGCTTCAAAGGCTGATGCTATAGAGGAGAACCATCCCTCCTGGATACTCAGCATGGAACTGAGACGTGTCCCCAGGGTTCTAGCTGCAGAGGTCAAGGGCAATTTCCTCAAGGAATTCCAGTCAAGTATGCTTTCTATGAACGGAAATCTTTATTATTTTAGCACAAATACATAAATAAACACACATTACCAATGTTTGCCTTCTTAAAAAAAATCACTTGATGGAGGACACGATATGGAGCAAGACTGAAGGAAAGTAAGCATCCCGATGCCCAGTACCCGGCAGAGGACATGCGGCACAGTGGTCGGTCACATGGGCTTGGAGTCAGACCACCGGGTTTGGAAACTCTGCCTACCCACCTGTGACCTGGGGAAGATACTCTCCGAGCATTAGGTTTTGTTTCATGGATACATAGAAGTGGTGGTGACAGTGGCATCGCCTCCCTCAGAGGTGGATGAGCATGAAACGAGGTAACAGGTGGAAAGAGCAGGTGCCTAGTGTAGAGCCAACACTCAGGTGGGAGCCGGCATCAACTTCTGCTGAGTTCAGTGTTCCTTCCTCCCCGTCTTCTGCCTTGTCTTCTGAGGCTTCGGCTGTCGATGGGCTTGTCTGCGGCCCTGCTGTCCCCTGGCTGTTGGGCCCTCTTGCCTGTGTTCCTCTCCTTCTGCTCAGACCCCATCAAGGACTGTCCTTCTGACCCAGAGCTAATGTCACCACGTGGCGTCTGCATGGACACCACCCAGCCTCCATTCTGGGAAATGTCCTCTTCTCCCTGGGCTCTCAAGACAGGGAAACATTCAAGACTTTGAAAACATTGGTGAGCTGTTTTATTCAACGGACATTTAGCATGCGTGTGATGCAACTTGGTATTTCTAGCCCAATTATTATTCCAAACACATCGCTTTAACTTCAGTACATCATGTTTGCTGATTTTATATAAACTGTATGTGTGATCAGTGAACTTTGAATTACTAGTTTTTAACATACGCTACGTATGTTCATCGTCGAAAATCTTGAAGAATAAACCGTCATGCTTACGTCACATGATAATGATATGGAAATAGGTAGTCGGCAAATGAAGTAGAGGTTTGTCTTAGGCAGGGGGCTCTCAGCCCAGGGCCCGTCCTTTGTAGGTACTAGACGAAGGCCATTACCCCGCCAGGCCTCAACACAGGGACATTTGGGGGAGACGCAAAAGGCCCTGGACGGATGAGACGCCCAGTCTCTGCCCACATCCTGTTCTTGCTCGTCTTCTCCTAACAAAATGGCCTGACTGGGGCGTGGGCGACAGTCTAGCTGCTGAGCTCCATCCCGGCCCTGGGAAAGAAGATTCTAAGCAAGTTTTCCTGTAGTATTTGCTGAAGAGGAGGAAGCAGCTTCTTCCTCTTTTAACATTGTTATTAGCAACCCCGGCTGATCTGAGCTCAGGCATGTGGGAGGCCTTCCTGTGCTGTGCCAGAGAAGGGGCCGCACTGGGGCCGGTGGGTTCGCGGCACTTCTACAGGAATGTGTGTGTGTGACTCAGGTTGGTTGGGGTTTCTTGAGCCTCTTTCTTCCTGTCTTGTAGATCATTGGGCTTGGGCTGTCACAACACTCATAACCCACGTCCCCACTGATTCTCAGTAGGGCCCAGAAAGCTGCACAGGGAAGGAGCTCACAAAACACCTCTCTCCAGAGAGAGAAGAGGGCGGAAGACATCATTGGAATCCCGTCACAGGGCAAAGGATCAGAACCCAGGTCTCTTGACTTCAGGGCCTCCTCCTCTACCTTCAGTCCCTGATTTCAAACACCTCTGACTGTATCCTTCCCTGCCTACAGGTCTCCTGGCTCCTTAACGTCTGAGGTCCAAACTCCCCACTTCTGTGTACAAGACCATTTCCTGTGTCTCCTTGAAGGAGAGGGGCACACTGAGGCCTGAAGGTCTGAGAGGGATCAGGTCAGGTCCGTGAGAACAGGAATGGGAGCTGGAGGGCTTGCCGAGAGAGAGAGAGCTGTGGGCCTGGTCTGGAGGCAAGGAGACCAGTGAGAAGGGTGTTGTCAATCCAGGGGGAGGAGATGAGGGCCTAAAATAAGGTTGTGGCAGAGTGGTCCCTGTGGTCAAGGACGTACCATGGGACACAATAGCCAGATCCCATGATTTTCAGCCCCAACGCTAGGATCGGATACTTCTCCCAGTTCTCCAACCCCTTCACCACACCCCCCATGCTGGTTCCCAGGCTCTGCTCCCAGCTAGGCAGATACCCTTTTGTCTGAGGCCCCATGCGTGTAATTAGCAACTCCTACTCTGACCAGCCACTCCCAGGCTTCTTTCTGTGGTCCCCAAAGACCACACCCACTCAAGTTCAAGTGGGTCTGAGGTGGCTGGTTCATTGCTGGGGATAGCCCCACACAGCATACACAGTGTGGGTGTGGACTGGCCCCTCACTTCTCTTACTGTCAGCCTGACTGTGTCATTTTAGCTCTTGTGTCGGCAGACACGTGTGTAAGGAGAGTAGCGAGGGGTGAGTGGGCAACATCCGCTCTGATTCAAGCTTCAGCTCTTGAAGATTCACAGCTGCTGCTACTCACCCCTCAGCTCCTCACCCCCTCTTTTGAGAGGCCGGTGGCCTGAATGCCACCAACAAGTTAATTAGTTAAATGTCTTTTAGTAATACTTATTTTTCCTAACTTCTTTACTGAAGCACTTTGAAAACCGTGTGTGTGTGTGTGTGTGTGTGTCCAAATCCCACCACACAGTCCAGTGGCACTGGTCACCATGCTCTTCCTACTCCACCTCTCAGCTATGACTAGACCCACCTTGCAGATGGGGCAACGAAGGCTCAAGGCCATTCAGTATCATGGCCAAGGTCACATGGCCATTGAGTGTAGAGCCAGGGTTTAAAGCCAGTCTTGGCTGAGTCCAGAGCCTGTACAGTTCACCACTACTCTTTTTTTTTTTAATTTTTTTTAACGTTTATTTATTTTTGAGACAGAGAGAGACAGAGCATGAATGGGGGAGGGTCAGAGAGAGGGAGACACAGAATCCGAAACAGGCTCCAGGCTCCGAGCTGTCAGCACAGAGCCCGACGTGGGGCTCGAACCCACGGACCGTGAGATCATGACCTGAGCTGAAGTCGGCCGCTCAACCGACTGAGCCACCCAGGCGCCCCCAGTTCACCACTACTCTTATGCTTGGCCTCAGAGCACCAGGCATTTGTCTGCCCCACAGCCACCCGTGGGATTCCCTGTCCCTGTGCTCTGCAAGACCATGGAAAAGGAATGTCGTCCATTGGTTACTCCTTTTTTTAATTAAAGATTTTTGAATGTTTCTTTATTTTTGAGAGAGAGGGACAGAGTGTGAGCAGGGGAGGGGCAGAGAGAGAGGCAGACACAGAATTCAAAGCAGGCTCCAGGCTCTGAGCTGTCAGCACAGAGACTGATGCGGGGCTCAAACTCGTGGACCATGAGATCATGACCTGAGCTGAAGTCCAATGCTTAACCAACTGTGCCGCCCAGGTGCCCCTTCATTTGTTACTTCTTAACCCTTATTCAATAAACTGTGTCAGCTGCTGGGTTAGTTCTTGGTGGGGGTGCAGGAAGGGCACCCAGTGATAGATCTCTGCCCTCCAGGACTACCCCCAGCCCCCACCATCTGGTGGGGGCCATGAGACCCACACATATCACACTACCACTTAGGGAAGGCCCTCAGACATGAACTCAGGGAGAGGGGTGCTGGCCAATAGCAGGATGAAGAAAGCAAACTCCCTGTCCAGACTGTCCTTGATGAGAAGGAGCCATGCAGGGGTGACCCCTACAGTGTAAATCCCCAAGTTCCCTTAGCTCAATCATGCACAGTGAAAACGTGAATGTGGGGTGTCTGACCTTCAGTAAATTTACAGCATTTCAGAAAAATAACAAAAAAGAAATAACCAGAAAGCCTCCTAGCTTCCTTCAATCTTGGCATCCACATTCTCCCCCTTCCCTCAAGGCAGTCAGGGTCACCTAACATCTGCTTGAACCACCTCAGTCTCCAGGGAGTGACAGCAAGTAAGGGGTCATTTTCTGTTACTGGGATTGTTGTTTTTTTTTTTTTAAGGCTTTGCTTATGAATTGGTTGGGTTAGAGGAGGACACTCGTGCTCCTTGAGTTCCCCAAAACCTCTTGTGGTGATGAGCCCAAGGCCTGCCCTTGCCAGGCATGGCCAAGGCTTCTGAGAATGGGCTGGGCCCTAGCTGAGCATCTCAGGCCCTGGCACCAAGGACCTTGCCTTCACAAGGACGGCATCGCTTTCCCGGGTGAGGAAAAGGGCCCTGCTGAAACAGGTCTACTCACAGTTAAATGCCTTAGAAGGAAAACAAAGCATCGCATCATCTTCTCTTCCAGTGTGAGTTTGCTGTGGGGCCGAGGAAGGGGGGTGTAGGTTTCTGGCTGTGTGGCAGGTCGTGCCTTTGCAGGGGTAGTGGCATGATTATGTAGAAGCTGCCTTTATAAATGGTTCATGGTCATGGCCCTGGGAGAGCAAGGCGTCTGGCTGAATGTCTGGGCTAGAGAATCCATCAGGGCTGTGCCATGACTCCCGTGGCTGAGAATGCACCATCACGGTCTTGGGTACCCGCCACGCTGCCCGCTGGGGTGGATGGCAGAGGGACACAGTCTGGGCTGGAGATCTGCACATCCCAGGGGCACAGATACGGGAATGCCACCACACGCTGGCTTGCCACCCGCAGAGGTGCTATTGCCCAAGAGTTTCAGAGGTCTTAAGTCACAGTCACTTCTCAAGCCTCCTGACGCTCCTTGGAAGGGGAACCCCAGATCACATTGTCACCCACCTGGCAAACGAGCCCCTTCTCCTATTTAATCCCTGGCTCACAGTAATATCCACAACTTCCTCAGGCGCTGGTTGGCAAGGTGGGAAAGAGGCCATCCCAGACCTGGCCTCGTGGTCCCCACAATAGAGGAGGAATGAGGGGCTCAGGGCTCAGAGGGCTCCGGCTCTCAGCCGGTGCCCTCTGAACCCGGTGCCCAGGCCCAGTCTCCTTCCAAAGGCCATGAATCTCCAGCGAGAGGGACATATAGGTGATCTGGTTTATTCTCTCACGTGCCATCCCATGTCCTCCGTAATGACATCTGCCATTTATTCAACGCTTAGTAAATGTCAGGCACTGTACTGGCTGATTTTCCCACTAAGCCTTTGTAACAACATGATAAGCTAGCAGTTATTAATCCTGTTTTCAGATGGGGAAGACTGGGACTCAGGGAGGTGAAGGCCCTGGCCCTGCTCAATGTCACACCGCCACGGCAAAGCACTGACTCCACGGTCATCGCTTGCCAAATTCATGTTCTTCCTATCTTTCCTACTGCCCCTCTACACGTGCCTTCCACATAGTGGTCTAAAACACCGCTGGTGATGGGGAACTCACTACATCCTGAGGACACTCATTCTGTCTCTGTGCTCCTTATGGAGAGCGAACGTCTTCCTTAAGGTCCCCCTACTTGGTCCTAATTCCAACCTTTGGGGCCTCAATAAACAAATCTGTGGCCTCTGGCCTCATGGCATCCTCCAAATGTCTGATGAAGGTTCTCAGTCCCCATAGGGCTTCTGGTCTCTAGGCTGACCTGCCTCCAGTGCTTCTCGCATTTCCCCAGGGGACATGAATTCACGCTCCACTACCCTCCTTTCTTGCCCTTGGGCATCGCTGTCCTGTGCCCTTCAGAAAGAGTCCCAGAACATGCCATCTGGCAGAAGACCTGGGATCTCTCAGGCAACTTGCTTTGTTTTAAAGTGTTATATTGGGGCACCTGGGTGGCTCAGTCGGTTGAGCGTCCGACTTCGGCTCAGGTCATGATCTCGCGGTCTGTGGGTTCGAGCCCCGCATCAGGCTCTGTGCTGACGGCTCAGAGCCTGGAGCCTGTTTCAGATTCTGTGTCTCCCTCTTTCTCTGACCCTCCCCTGTTCATGCTCTCTCTCTGTCTCAAAAATAAATAAATGTTAAAAAAAAAATTAAAAAAAATACATTTAAAGTGTTATATTTATTTGTATTATTAAACTTGCTTTTCGGGAGCACCTAGGTAGCTCAGTCAGTTAAACATCCTACTCTTGATCTCAGCTCAGGTCTTGATCTCAAGGTCGTGAGTTCAAGCCCTGGTTTGGGCTCCAGGCCTACTCGAAAGAAGAAGAAAGAAGAAAGAAAGAAAGAAAGAAAGAAAGAAAGAAAGAAGCCAACTTGTTTTTTTTTAAAACTGTAAATGTAACCCATGGACCTCGTTTAACATATTCAAAATAACAGAAGAGAAACTAAAGCAAAAAGTAAAATCTCCCCCCACTCATTCTCTTCCAAACCCAGTGCAGTTAGTTCCCCAGAGGACACTTCTGTTGACGGTTTCTATTTTTATTTCTTGTGGTAATTTCTATTACAATTTTTAAAAACACCACCAGAACTTGATCTGTTGGCTCATCTTTAGACGGCCTCTGTCGACTGCCCGGTGTGGAGGATTAGGAAGGCAGGCCCCAGACACCACCTCTCACCTCTCCTCACACTCTGACCTCCCGCTGTGGTTAGTTACATTACTTTCTAAAGTTTTTTTTTTTTTTTAACAGTTCCTGTTATTACTATAAATAATGTACCTAAGAAAAAAAATCTGTCTCATTCATTAACTTCCTACCGTGGAAGCTGAAGAAAGCAATGAACCTCTTTTTTTTCTACCTCTCTCTCATGAACTCTCAATTTTAGAATATTCAGAAAGATTTCAAATTTAGAAAATTCACGATGTCAAGGCCTATAACATTTGCACTCTGTTCTCTAGCCATCAGTGAGTGTTCCACATTTTGTCCATAAAGTAATTCTAAAGGTTGAAGACCGATAAACGGCATTGTGATTATATGAACATCGTTCCCTGCAGAGCCACATAATGTGACTGGGTCTACAAGGAAGAGGAAAATGCGAGTCACTGCCGTGATGCCTGACTCTCCAAGGAGGTTCCTCCATGGAGTAGAGTCTAGTGGAGGCTCAGAGTTGCCTCTCCGCTCTCCTCACTTCTGGGTCCATTCCAGCTGTACTTGGTTTTCCTTCCCTCCCCCCAACCCCCCGCCCCTTCTTGTGTGTCTCATGTCACTCTTTTTAACTTCTTTTCTCGTTTTGCTAGAGGCGTGTTCGTTTAGTGTGTGTATGACTGGTAACTGGTAAAGCTATCTTACTCCCCTGGAACCTCTGAATGTTACCTGATACATCACAATAGGGGTCTTGGCAGATGTGATTAAGTTAGGGATTTTGAGGTGGGGCAATTGCCCTGGATTATCCCAATGGGCTCTACAGGCAGTCACAGGTGCCCTTGTAAGAGCCGAGCAGATGGACGTTTCTCACACGGCCGCAGAGCAGGAGATATGAAGATGGGGCAGAGATTTGCAGCCACACACCAAGGAACGCCAGTTACCGCCAGAGGCTGGAAGAGACGAGAACAATTTCTCCCCTAGAGCCTCCAGAGGGAGTGAGTCCCTGCCAACATCTTCATTTCAGCCTAGTGATACTGATTTCAAAATTCTGTCCTCCAGAACAGAGACAGAATAAATTTCTCTTGTTTTAAGCCACCTAGTTTGTGGTAATTTGTTACCACGGCCACAGGAAACTAATAGGGTAATATCGTAATTGCTTCCATACTGAGAATGACTATTTTGGGTACCCCCTCTTGTTGGGTACCCCCTCTTGTGAGGTACAAAATTCTATCTTCTCTACTGAAAGCCATTTTCCCTCAGAATTTTGAGGACACTACACCATGGGCTTCTAGCATCCAGTAGAGCTGATGAGAAGAAATCTCATGTCAGTCTAGATTCTTGTTACTCTGCAAGGTAGCAATTTTTCCTTGCTTTGTAAGCTTTTGCGATTTTTTTTTTTCTGTAATCCTTAGTGTTCTGTCATTCCATAAAAATGTGTCTGAATGTTGCCCTTTAGTTCATAAACCCTTCTTGACATTCTGTGGACTGTTTCAGTAGGAAGACTCCTGTTTTCTTCAGCTCAGAAAATCCTCCCTTAGTTTTTTTAAATATCCATTTTCTGTTAAAACTCCTAGTGGGCAGATTCTGATCTGTCTTCCCTGTCTCTTGACTTTTATCTAATATTTTATCTCTTTGTACTTCTGCTTTATATCCTAGAGATTTCCTTTCCAAATCACCTAGTTTGTCCTCAGTCTTGTCCATTACACT
Organism: Prionailurus bengalensis; assembly: GCF_016509475.1. NCBI lineage: Eukaryota > Metazoa > Chordata > Mammalia > Carnivora > Felidae > Prionailurus > Prionailurus bengalensis. The sequence goes on along the minus strand of NC_057350.1, from coordinate 74,107,335 downwards.
ATTCAACTATCCCACTAGGTTTTTAATCTCATCAGTCATGCTTTGAATTTCTAAAATATGTTTGTTCTTATTTTCAGATGGCATTTCACATTTGGGCATCAAGTCTACTCTTCACACCCTCCTGATCTCTCCGAAGACACTAATTACAATTTTTCCAAATATTCTTACTCATTTCTTGAGTTATGTCTGATTCTTCCAAGGCTAGCTGGCCATCATGAATGACTTTAGTGTCCCTCAAATGTCAAGAGGAAGGAAGCAGAGGGTGTACGTTCAGAAAAGACACTGAATCTCAAAACAGAGGGGCGTGTGTAGTTTGGAAATTACACATATCGACACATAAACATACTCCACAGTTTGAAAAAACTCTAAAGATGGTTCTGTTACAAGTAATGTCCTACCCCCGCACCTACACACCATCTCCATTCCCACACCCAGACTGAGAACCAGAGGACCAGGTCAGCAATTGTCAGTCTTGGTGGAATAGCAGAACGAACTACAGAGCTTCCAAAACTCACCTGGGCCTGGGAATCCCAGATAAAGCTTGTGAAGGTTGTGAATCACTAGCACAGACTATCTCTAAGGTCTTGCTTTTGCAACTGTGGCCCGTGAACCAGCGGTATCGGCAGCACCTGGGAACTTGTTAGACCTGCAGCCTCTTGGGACTCACCCCAGATGTTCTGAATCAAAATCTACGTTTAAACAAGATCCTCGGTGATTGGTAAGCAATCAAAGTTTGAGGAGCACTGCTTCATGGGAGATCGTAAGGCAGCGTGGTGTATTGGGGTGTGACCTCCAGAGTCCAACGAATCTGAACTTGAGGCCCAATTCATTAGTTCGTGAGTAACTAATTCATGAGCGCACTAAAGTTGGAGAAATGTGGCTCTAGAGCCACAGTGTCTGGTCAGTGGCAGAGGCTAAATAAACGTTATCCTGTTTCTCATCTACGTCTTCAAAGATCCTTTCCCAGGTCTGTGAATCTTCAGCAGATGTGTTTCTCCTGTACCTCCATTCCTCCCTGTCTATAAAGCAGCTGTTTAATCACACTCTGGTTTTTCCCCCTCTGGTACCGTCAGAGCTGTACCATCAAGTCACTCTTTATAGCACTGTCTTAAGTGATGGCTTCTGGTCTCACTTGTAAAACTTAGCAGCAAAATGCTTTTGCTATGCGAACTTCTTTGAAGTTGACCCAATCTATATTCCAGAGATAAAACGATGTTCTGCATCATGGCTCTTTCACTTAGGAACCGTAAGTGTTAGTAGAAAAGACAGCTGTGCTCTTTGCTCTGCTGGTTCCGTTTTCCCTGGTTCCATTTGGAGTTCCCCGGAGAAGCATGGGAAATCAATTCTGTGTCAGGAGATGATGACGCCATCCTGCAGCTGTGATTCATGTTGAGGACACCTTCGATTCATCACCAACTCCTCATATGGAGCTCACAATGAACTTTCTCCAGGGCTTCCTAATTTGTCTTCACTACCCCGGATCCCCCAAAGCTGGGACGTTTTTCAAAGAAGACACACACACACACACACACACACACGCACACAGAGCCATGATGCCTAAGGCTTCTTAACCAGATTCAACATCCCAAGAAAACTAGAGGAAATCCTGCCTCCAACAGCTGCTAACCATCAAGTCTGGAGATAATTAACCAGCCGGCGGCCCCTTCTCTACAACTTAGACATTTTAGGAGCCACCACCTGTAGTTGGTTGAAGCAAACCACCAGGTGGCCTTCCTTAGGAAACTCTCTTTTACTCTCTGCTCTGCTCTCCTCCCCGTACTACCTCAGGGCACTCTCTTTCCCAGCACGGACATGGAGAGCTTGACTTAACATCGGGTGCCAGGTCACTTGTGATAATTGCCCAAGGATGCTGAAAAGGCCCAGGCCCACGGGTTCAGTTCCCAGGCCTGCTCTCTGTCTGTCTCTAGCTCTGTCTCCTTCTCTACACACAGAGAAAAACACCCTAGCACTTCTTTCAACAGCTCTCGGATGAGACTAGAAGGCTGCTCCGTCAATAAAAGAGAAACTAGGAGAAACCATTGCACCACCGTGTCAGAGCCATGTTTCTAAGACTTTCACATTTAACAAGACCCTGGGGGGTGGGGGGGGGGGCGGGTCTTCTGAATCAGTAGGTCTAGGGTGGGGTCTGAGATTCTGCATTTCAAATAAACTCCCTGGCAATGCTCAAGCTGCTGGTCCATGGGCCGCATTTTGAATAGAAGAGATTAGAATGACCTTTCCATCCTGTGGGGGGTCTTCGCGGACTACTGGAAGAGGCGGAAGTAGTCAGGGTGGGAGAGCCTAAAGAAATATACCTGTTGAGGATGGACATCCAGAGGGCCTGTGTCCTCTCATGATTCTGCCACTATGTCTAACTGGCCCATTCAGGAGGTCACTGAAGGCATGTTATCAATTTAATTTATGCAGCGTAGCACAGTAAGGATTTAGCACTGATAGCAGGCCAAAGGAAAAACTACATGCACATTTCAATAAGTGCTGTTAAGACATTTGATACCATTCATATCAATTTCTGAAAGAAAAAAAAGGGTATTCTCTTTATATGATAAAGAGTGTCTTTTTTTTAATGTTTATTTTTGAGGGTGGGGGGCGCAGGGAGAGAGGGAGACACAGAATCCAAAGCAGGCTCCAGGCTCCCAGCTATCAGCACAGAGCCTGACGCGGGGCTCGAACCCACAAACTGTGAGATCATATCGTGACCTGAGCTGAAGTCGCCGCTTAACCGACTGAGTGACCCAAGAGTATCTTTCTTTAACCAACTTCAAACATAATTCCTTAACGACAAAACAGTTACAAGCAGCCTTATTAAAGTCAAGGACAGACAGGAATGTCTGCTACCACTATTATTAATTAAGACTCTTTTTAAATTGGGGGCCAATGTATATGAATCAGAAATTAGCTAGGGCACCTGGGTGGCTTGGTCGGTTAAGCACCTGATTCTTGGTTTTGGCTCAGGTCATGATTTCACAGTTCATGAGATCAAGCCCCACACTGAGCCCTACACTGAGAGCACAGAGCTTGCTTGGGATTCTCTCTCTCCCTCTCTGCCTGCCCCTCCCCCTCTCTCTTTCTCTCTCAAATAAATAAGTAGGCTTTAAAAAAATAATTAAGGAGTATGGTTATAGAAAAGGAAGAGGAGACACATTCTCAGAATGTGCAGATGATGTAATTGTCAACTCACAAAATCCCAGATTCATCTGAAAATGTTTGGCATAAATAAGAAAGCTCAATAAAGTAGTGGATGGAATACAAAAAAAAACCCACAAAAAGCAATACCTTTCATACATACATACCCAATAACCAATTAGGAAATACGTGGAGGAATGTTTCCTTTCACGTATGACAACAAAAATAAGACCAAATTGTAGAAATGAATACTCAAGTGCAAGATATCGATAAAGTATAAAACCTTACAAAGAGCCCTAAACGGGTTGGAGACACAGTGAGACAGACCATATTTCTTAATGGGAAGATTAAATAGTCCTTGACTGTTGATCATAGATAGCCAAGGGTAAAGCAGGAAAATGCTGACACAAAGTGTGTGTGCCGAGTGCGTGTGGCTAGTTGGCTGTGGGCATCACTGTAGGATGATCTGGCTAGGCCATTTCATGGAACAAGCCTGACATCATTATCTTCGGGGATTTTCTCCTGGTAGGGCCCTGGAGAAGATTCATCGGCCTCCTGCTTGGAGTGTATTCAGCTGGCTGCCCGTGCTCTGGGAGCGAAGTGAGGGAAGAAGGTTGGAGCGTCTCACGTTCTCCACCTAAACCTTCCCATACTCCTAGTGTTTCCAATATGGCACCCCTGCCTGTCACTGGGTCTGGGGTTTCCCAGCCCAGACTCTCTGTGTGATCCTTTCCAGAGATAAACAACAGTCTTCAGTCAGTGCACAGAGAGGTGTCTGCACAGAGTGAGGGAGTGATCTTGGGATCTATTCGCTTTAAAAGTCAACTTGCAATGAATCGTGCTCTCTTCGGTGCTACTTTGCTCTCACCGTTCAGAAGAACTGGGTGTCCCTCGTCCTGAGTACCCCACAGAATCCCCAGATCGGATTGTTTCTTAGCTTCCCCCACTACTGACTTAGTACTCAGCTTTCATGTATCTGCTGAGTAAGTTACCACTTGTCTAGCTGCTTCTCAGCTTCCAGATTTTGTTGCTGCAGCCTCCTCTCCTGTGCTATTTACTGCATTTATCCCTTTAAATAATCCAATACGTTGTCCTGAATGTGTCCCAGATAGCAATCAACTCAGGGACCCAGATGGGGAACAAAGTTAGTGTTAACTACATCCATTACAGTGAAAATCCATTTCCAAGAATAAAGCAGGGGATCAGAGGAAAAGAGCATCTAGTTTAAGACATCGGGGGATGGGGCAGGAGATTTTTTTTCTTGCAAAACAACATCTTTTGAGAGGCAAATAGGTATGTTTCTTCTGCATGAAAATTTGGTGCTAAGCATCAAAAGTCTTAAAAGTATTCAAACTCTTTAACCCGATGATCTCACCATTTGAACCTATCCTAAGGAACAATCTTAAAACCTCAAATAAACTTCACAAAGATATTTGTCAAAGCATATTTATGATCATGAGAAAATGGAATATCCAACAGTAAGGAAATGTTTAGGGAGCATAAAAAACATCTACACGGTGCAATCATTAAAAGGACGTTTACCAAGAATGAAAAAAACATGGAAAGTATTTGCATTAAACAAAAAATCAGGATAAAATTAAATATGTACTATTCTCAGAGACATATAAAATAATTTAAAAAAAAAACAAAAAACTTTGTCTGGAAAGGATGAAGGGAAATACCCCAAAATGATAACATTGAGTAGAGTCCCATTTTCCCTTCCTTTCTTTTGCTATAATGAGCACGTATTTCTCTTTAATAACACTTCTCTTGAGAAATAATGCATATATCATAAAATCTACTCATTTCAATGTACACCTTGATGATATTTAGTATATTCATAGATAAATGCAACCATTACCGCAGTCAATTTTAGAACATTTTCATCATATCGAGAAGAAATACGGTACACGTAAGCTGTCACCACCACCCTCCCCCAGGGCCCCAACCCGTTCCCAGCCCGAAGAAACCACAAATCTATCTCTTGCCTATTCTGGACTAGAATTATATAATGCATTGTCTTTTGTGACCAGCTTCTTTCAGGTTCGCATAATGATTTAATAGTGCATCCATGTTGTAGTACATATGAGCACTTCATTTCTTTTTATGACCGATTGATATTCCACTGTATGTGTATGTCACATTTTGTTCATCCATTCATCAGTTAATGGCCATTTGGATTCTTTCTACCTTTGGGCTATTAGGAATAATGACGCTGTACACACTCATGCACAAGCTTTCGTGTGGACATATGTTTCCATTTCTCTTGAGTACTACCCAGGACTAGGAGAGCTGCATCTTATGAGAACTCTGTGTTCAACCATTTGAAAGAACAGACTGTTTTCCAAAATGGCTGCATCATTTTACATTCTCACCAGCAAAGTGTGAGGGCTCCAATTTCTCCACATCCCCACCAAGACTTGTCATTATCTATCTTTTTGATTCTAGCCATCCTAGTAGTGCATTGTGGTTTTGATTTTCATTAATGACCGATGGCTAACGACACGGCACATCTTCTCATGTGCTCATTGGCCATGTCGATCTTCTTTGGAGAAATGTCTATTCCAGTCCTTTCCCACTTTTGAACTGATTGTCTCTTCATCATTGAGTTGTAAATATTTCTTCTTGCTTTGATGTTATTTTTCATTGGACTTTTTTTGTTGGCATTCCTTTGATCTTTTGACAAGGCAGCACAGGTCAATTTTTCACATGCTTTCCAGGTATTTTTCTAAACAATTTTTTTGTTTACATTTCTTTTCTTTTCTTTTTTTTTTTTTGAGAGAGAGAGACAGAGCACAAGTGGGGGACAGGCAGAGGGAGAGGGAGACACAGAATCCAAAGCAGGCTCCAGGCTCTGAGCTGTCAGCACAGAGCCCGACGTGGGGCTCGAACTCACAAACCGTGAGATCATGACCTAAGCTGAAGCCGGACGCTTAACCGACAGAGCCACCCAGGCGCCCCATCCAGATTTTGTTGTTGTTTAATGTTATTCTTCAGGCAGGAGATGTAGAGTGTTTGTCTGTTTGTTGTTGTTGTTATTGTACCGAGGGCCCAGCATCTGGATCCCTTCCCACGCTTGTGAATTTGCCACCTTATGAGTCTTGATAGTAAGCAGAGCCTTCCTCCCACTGTGGAGCCAAGAAGGCCGGACTTGTGTTTTCCAGCCTCCCTTCCAGCTAGGACAGGAGCACATGGTTTGCACTCAGCCAATCAGATTCACCTGCCTCAGACATGAGCCAGGGTCTGATGATGAAAACCAGGTGGGTCAACAGAAAAAGCCTTCCAGCAATGGCAGAATCTGTGACCGTGACATCCAGCGCTGAGGAAGGCGGCAGGGGCAGCAGCGTCGGCGGCAGGGAGTGCCTGACGTCCTGTGGGTGGTGATGGCAGTGGGATGGCAGGGATGCCAACTTGGCATGATGCTTCCCAGCAGATGTGACAACATCCTCTTCCCCAGCCTGGTTCTGGGCTGCACTTTGGCTGTGAAATTAAGCACTCCTCTCGTCTCTGTCCCAGACTATTTTCCAAGCTCGTAAGTTTCCTTTTTGGTTTAAACTAGCAGAATCGCTTTGCGCTGTTGCAATTAAGAAGCTTGACGAGCCAAAGATGATGTATCTTTTCCTGAGCGATGTCTCCTTTACCATTAACTCCCATGCAATAGAACACTTACACTGTTATGAGATGACAAGCACCTGGGACTGGCCAAAGTGTGAGAAGTTTAAACCGATACTGTGCCCTGGCTGACCCCCAGGGCAATATGCTAGTTGTCTGAGAAACCCCTGCAGGCGCCAAACGGGAAGCAGAGCCTTCAGCCTCAGACAAGCCTTCAGATGACTGCAGCCCTACCTGACATCTGACTATAACCTCAGGAGACACCCTGAGCCAGAGTTGCCCCACCAACCTGCTTCTGGCTTCCTGACCCAGAGAAAACATGAGAGGTTTTAAATGATTGTTGACGTTTTAAGCCTCTAAGGTTTGGGCGATTTGTTTTGCAGCCGCAGATAGATGATGTACCCACTGACAGTCCACACGCCTCCTCTCCTCCTGCCACTGGGTAGGCAATGGGGCCACTCCAATAACCACTCTTGGAGCCAATCTGTATATTTAAGAACACCATCTTTCCAGTGTGGTATATTCCTCCACAGAACTAGCGTTTCCTGCCCGATGTGAAATTGTTAAAATAAGATCAGACCTATTTCCCACATATGTTGCTGGAGATGTTCTGGAGAGTTTCCCTTTTTTGGGGGGGGAGGGGCCAGGGTACGTGGGCTGCTTCCCGGTTGGTGATGGAGCTGAGGGATGCTATGAAAAGACACTAGGAGCCAGGAAAGGCCAAGTGTGAGAACCACTTTAATCAGTCAGGATCTCGGGCCTGGCCAAGACACAAGTGGCCCCAGACATCCAGACAACACCACGAGTCCATCTCAAGGGCCCTGAATCTGCTCCAACTCCGAAGAGACAGCTACTTAACAAAATCCTTCTTAGCCCATTAGAGCACACCTTAACCCTGTTCTCAGATTCGTTACACTGTAAACCACTTCCCATCCCCAGCCTGAAGGATCCTCTTACCCACAAAAAAATATTTATAAAGCTTCTAACCTTTGCCAACACTACACTTAGAAAACGTCAACAATCATTAAGCACGTCCTATGCTGTACTCAGGCAGTTGCCCAGAATTACAGGCAAAACTGTAATCGACGATCAAGTCAATCAACAAATAAGTGTTTTGTGTTTAGAAACGGACCAGTTTAGCTGTGTTCTAAAACTGGCAAAGGATCCTCTTCAATCTCCACTGGCCCACTCCCTACACACCTAACCCTTTGCGATCATTTGCAAACAAACAAACAAACAAACAAACAAACAAATTCTTTGCCTACAGTGTTGGGATTCTACAAGGACTGGATGTGATAGTGAATTCTGGATATGCTGCATACAGTAGGCTCTTGCCGGCTGCATGACCCCCTTTCCTGCCACCCATCTGCAGCTGCTCCTGGATCTATTTAACAGAACAGCAGGTGCCAGAGCTTCACATCTTTCCCCCCAAGACCAGCCACAGCCAATGGGTGTGGCTGCCTTGCCTCCTTCTCGCTCTGGCCTTTTCTAGGACCTGGATGTCTTGCCCGGACTCGAGTCCTCAACACCTTTACAACTCGTCTTCACTGAGGTTCTTAAGCATCAGCCCTTTTCTTCCTGAGAAGGAAAAGGCCCTCAGGCTTCTGAACCCATCAAAGCGGCTGATGCTTCAAGGACAAGCATCACCAAAGTGTCTCCTGTTGGGAGTTTCTGCAATGAGATCGTTTGGAAGGTAAACAGCAAGTTCACCTCAGCCAAGATGTGCACACTCATCCCGGCAGCTGCAACAGTGCGAGGCCCATTCTGAGTCTCAGTTACTCCTCCACCCTCTAGACGCAGTGTCCGCTCTCACCCTCCACGACTCTGACTCAGAAATTCCAGCCCCTACCCCTCCATCCACAAGGTGAGTCTAGGTCAACTGGGCACATGCCAGGCTGAGAGCCTAAGTCACTGAGAACTGATTCGCAGAACTCAACTTGCCGAGCAAACCCTTCGCCAAATTTATTTAATTTACTTACTGGAATGTTCGACGGGAATATTTGGCATTGCTAATGGGAAAGTTAGGTTTTAGTAACTCATGATAAGACATGGAAGAGTACATTTCAACAGCACCCACGAGACGTCAATTTTTCTGTTGGAACTCTTTAGTTGTTACTGATATTTTGGATGAGATTTTTCGGCTAATGTTGACCTCCCTCAAACACTTTTGAATCGAAATTTGTATTACCATGCATTGCACGGATCCACCTCGGGAGTCATTCAGGGCCTACAGAGCCCATCCAGAAACATGACTTCACGCCTCACGTCTGTGTGGTCTGCCTCACCAGCACCTGCACCCCTTGACTGTCTCAAGGCGGGTCTTGGCAACAGCTGTCCAATAACAGCCAGCTCTGGGAGGGCCCAGGGGTATCCACTGATTGTAAGAAAACTCCCAAGATGCTGGGCCACAGCTGGGCCCTGACTACCAGCTACTAGGCCAAGGCCCCACCCGTAGGAAGAACAGGCCTAAAGGGCACGGTGGCCTGGAAGTCCCCTCCCTTGCCACCATCCACTGAAGAACCTGGAAATGAGAAATGCCTGCTTTCCCAGCCACCCTTTCATCCAGGGGTGGCCACGGAACCCAGCCCTGCAGTCAGGAGACAACCACACAGAGATCTGTCAAGGGGGTTCTGTGGTAGTGAGAGCGGTCCCCCGTGGGTACAAAAGGAAGGAGGTGCACTGTCTGTAGAGATCTTAAGATGGTGCAGAAATGACCAAAAGTCCATTTGCTTCCTCCTGTCACCATATATGGCAATTCTGCACAGTGTCAATGATAGAATGCGCTCCCAGCTGGGGTGGACCTCTCTCCTCGCTACACCCACACCTCTCCAACCTGAAAGAGCTCCCGATCCAGTGAAGGAGATGAATCCGTAAACAGAAGAAGGGCCACGGCCTGTTCTAGATGCTGAGATGGAAGTATGTGTCAGGCTGCACAGGAGTGATAATTTCCCCTTCAGCCCCACGTCCTTTGTTAAAGCAGCCTCGCTAGCGAGTGCGGTGACCTGGGACCCCTGTCATTTTCTGTCAGCAGACATTCAGGGCCCAGGGGAACACACGCCCCCTTTTCTCCTTCTGACGGTCAGAGGCTCACTGGTGCCCACGGTGCCTTCATCCACCCGCACCTCGCATCCAGGCGCTCTTCCTCCTTCCCTCAGGCTCAGCCCCAGGGAATCTTCCAGGATCACTGTTCCCCGGACCCCCTCAAAAATCCCCACCTGCACAGCTGACACCTCAAGGCAGGAAGGCCAAGTAAGACCAGTCCTAACCTAGGACTTGGGAGACCTGGGCTCTGCTGACCTACTGTACTGACCTACTAGGTGGCTGTGTGACCCTGGATAAATCACTCTCCCTTTCTGAGCCACGCTTTCCTGGGCCGTAAAACGGAATGATTTCTAGGAGGTTCTTTCTGCTCTGAAAATTTCCTCCCCTTCCTCCCTCTTTCCCCCTTGCTCTCATATCTGTCTGTGTATGTTTTACAAAAACCTTAACACTTTTTACTCTAAATTTGTAAACATGCTTTTATTTTTTTTTTTAATTTTTTTTTTCGACGTTTATTTATTTTTGGGACAGAGAGAGACAGAGCACGAACGGGGGAGGGTCAGAGAGAGAGGGAGACACAGAATCGGAAACAGGCTCCAGGCTCTGAGCCATCAGCCCAGAGCCCGACGCGGGGCTCGAACTCACGGACTGCGAGATCGTGACCTGGCTGAAGTTGGACGCTTAACCGACTGCGCCACCCAGGCGCCCCGTAAACATGCTTTTATAATCTTTGAGAAAGTAATAGCTTGGTTAGACACGTTCTAATTATTATTATTATTTTTTTTTATGATTCCATTTCTCTTTGCTGGAGGCTTGGAAAGCTCATCTCCAGTGGAATAGAGAAGGGTTTGTAACTTCTTAACCACTTCACTCCTTAATCCATTTTGGACTTTAGTAACTTTAGCCTACTTCATCAGCCGATGTGTATAATCAAGGCAGAAGTGCAACTTCCTGGAGCTGGGTTATTTTCAGTGACACAGCTTCTAATTTTGCCAAATGGAACACCATTACTTGCCCAAATTACTGGGCAACTAGCATGCACCTGAAGATGCCAGGACTGATGCTTTTGTGGATGTTGAGTCAAGCCGTGGCGATTCGTTTAGGCAGTTAGCACAGGATGAATGCGGCACTGACCACAGCAACACAGTGATCTTAGGGTGAGCCCACCCTCACCAGTGGCAGCAAGGACCCAACCCACGAGACTTCTCCAGAACTTAGGAGAAACATGAGGCCTTCCACGGAGTAAGCACACTCAGCCCCCAACAGGATAAACACAAATCCACAGTGGCCAAAACATTACAAAAGCAAGCATAGCAAAATAGAGATATCTACAGAATAGCTATCAGATAAACAGCAGAGTTTCCATCATCAACAGAGACACCATAAGACAATGGAATTATACCTTCCAAGTGCTGAGGAAAAATGTCTTCCAGAGGGATCCTGGTGGGGAACGTTTCCTTCTCCTTTCTTAATACATTTAGGCTTACGGGTATGGATGTACAATGTAAACTGTGCTTGTGGATTTCAGCGTGTCCCTCTGAGGAAATTAGCGAAGAGAAGCACTCCTGTGAGGGGTGGGGTGTGGTGAAATGGGGCTTGCTAAGTCCAGATCACCTTGGGACTATGACTTACTCCTAGGATCCTAGAACCAATGAAACTATCATTTAAGAGTGAGGCAAAAGAAATACTTTTAAAAAGATATACTGAAACAGGGGTGCCTGGGTGCTCAATCAGATAAGTGTCTGACACTTGCCTTTGGCTCAGGTCAGGATCTCACAGCTTATGAGCTTGAGCCCCACATCAGGCTCTGTGCTGACATCAGAGTCTGCTTTGAATTCTCTCTCCTTCTCTCTCTGCCCCTTCCTCTCTCTCTCTTTCTCTCTCAAAATAAATAAACATTTGAAAATAAAATAAAAAGATATATGGAAACAGTCTGAACCCAGAGACTGCCTCCTGAAGGAATTGGAAATAATAAACAATTTCATTCAGGAAAAAAAAACAGAAGAAAAGACCATGAGCCCAGAAAAACGGGGTGACTATAACAATTTTAAGGATAAGCAAAGAAATCAGTAAGATCTAAACAAGTATTGAAGCATCATCATCCTCTGAAGAGGTTTGGAAACACTGAAAAGTTAAAATACTTAAAATACTTAAAAGTTAAAATACCTGGGAACATGAGTGGGGAAGGGAATAAAGGTACAGAGAATACAGTTTCTAATTTAATTTACGAGGAGGACAAGGACATTGATCTACCTCAGGCTGTGTTAGAAAAATGAAGTGAAGTGTGTATATTAAAAAGTTCAGGAAGACAAAGACCAGAAATAGAATGCACAACTACCGAATCAACAGAAGGCCTAAGGGGGAAGGAAACCCCATCAGCCTCACCGGGAATGGCCAAAAGTGACCAGGTAAAGCAAAGAAGTGATACGTGGAAACTGTAAAATAAGTTTATACATATAACTCCAGATAACCCACAGTCATCACATGAATCATAAATGGGTTAATCTTGCCTTACAAAGATCAACAACTCAGACTACGCTTTAAATATCCAGATAGATGCAGTTTATAAGAAGCCTGCCAAACACAGTGACACAGTCAGAAAAGAATTAGAAAAAGATACACCAGATGTATCGGTTAGAAACTTTGGTTACAAATGTGGCGCCTGGGTGACTCGGTCGGTTGAAGGTCCGACCCTTAGTTTTCCCTCAGGTCGTGATGTCTTAGTTTTGGCTCAGGTCATGATCTCACAGCTCGGGAGATGGAGCCCCATGTTGGGCTCTGCACTGAGTGTGGAACCTGCTTGGGATTCTCTCCCTTCCTCTCTCTCTCTGACTCTCTCTCTCTCTCTCTCTCCCTCAAAATAAATAAATAAGCATTTTTTTAAAAAGACACTTTGGCTACAAATCATTGAAAAATCAACTCACATTGGTTAACAATAGAGTTATCAGCTCACATACACAGAAACTCCCAAGGCAGGATTACTGAGGACCATTGCCAACAAGGACCCAGCACCTTCCCATCTCTGGCCTCCCGTCCATAGCACCAACTGTGTTCTAAGGCTAGAGCCCCCTGGGAGCAAAATGGCTGCACTTTTTCCAGGCTCCCCCTCAATGAGTCCTCCCCAAAAGCCAAGGCAATTCTAAAGAAGAATAAGAGAGCCAAGGACTTGACTTAATCAACATGCTCCGAAGACGTGCTATACAGCTGTGTGTATGACAATAATTTCCTCGGGAAGAAGGGGGAGAAATAGGATTGGGCAAGGATAAAAGTGAGGTTCAATGTCATCAGTGATTTTTGCTTTTAAAGTTCCCATGAGACTGGCCTGAAGCTGAGGCTTCAAATCTCACTTGGTCTTCTCTTACCAGTTTTTCCGGGGAGAACTCCCAAATACACAGCACGCACTGTATCCTCATGCCAGGTCTGCTACTGAGGAACCTGTCCTAGGACAGCAAACGAAGGCATCAAGCCTCTCGCTGGTCACCCGTCCGTAGGCTGAAATTGCACTTCCCCAAGATATCAACGGCCTAATCCCTGGAACCTGCGAATGTCACTTTCTATGGTAGATGTGACTAGATTAAGGGTCACGAGATGGGGAAACTACCCTGGATTATCTGGATGGACCTTAAATGCATCACATCTAACTTTATAAGAGGGAGACCAAGGGAGATTTGACCACACACACACACACACACACACAGGAGAAGGCCAGGTGAAGGCAGACCAGGGAGAGAGATCTGAAGACACCAGCCTTGAACACTGGAGCAACAGGCCAAGGAACGCTGGGAGCAACATGAGGCTGGAAAAGGCAAGGAAAGAGATTCTCCCTCTAGAGCCTCCAGGGGGGATGAGGCCCTGCTGACACCTTGATTTTGAACTTCTGTACTCCAGGACTGTGAGAGAGAAGAAGTTTCCGTTATTTTATGCCACACAATTTACAGTAATTTGTTAAAGCACCCACAGGAAACCAATGCACCCTCCTCCTCATAAAAGCATCACTTTCACTACGCTTACTATGTGCCAGGCCCTGTGCTAAACTTTCGACTTTGCAATAACGCTCTGGGGTAGTTAACTTACAGGTGTGAAAACAGAGGCATGAAGAGGTTAACTGACTTGCCCAGGATGACACAGAATCAGGATTCACACAGAGACAGGCCAACTCCCCAGTCATCCTGCTTTACAAGTACCATGTCCCATACTTCAAGTTCAGGTGGCCCAGTAGGGAAGGTTATTAAGCCGGAAGGAAAGGGAGGAGGTATGTCCATCGTGTGTCTGGGCCCCAGGAAAAAGTGTTAGAAGCCTGGACTCAGACACCTCTCCCCCTGCCAGCCTCCTACCCGCCAGTTCCAAGGAAAGGCAACCCAGGGACTGGCTCATAGGTAAACCTGCGCCAGTACCAAGCAGGGTGGATGGATGGACAGGCGGATGGACAGGCAAACAGACAGAGGCAGTCAGCTGCTGACTGTGCTGACTGTCATTCCCGATCCCAGCCCTAGTTTTTACAAGTCACCAGGCACTGGAATCTTCCTGCAAGATTGACTCAGTACAAATAAGAATAGAAAAAGGAAGGAAGGAAGGAAGGAAGGAAGGAAGGAACAAAGAAAGAAGGAAGGAAAGAAAGAAAGAAGGGAAGGAAGGAAGGAAGGAAGGGTACAAACCATTCCCCACCTGAGGTCTGCCTTCAACAAGGGAAAAGAAAATTCTTAAGGAAGCAGGTGCTCCTCAGCTGGGAAGATGCCAAATGGGTCCCGGAAGCCCTGTCAGTCCTCAGGACCCAGTTAGCCTCCCTTTGGGGCACTGGGCTCTTTGTTGATCTTCTCAGGCTGGGAAAGAGGGCTCAGAGCTTTGATCTCTTCCTGCCAGGGCCTCTCACTGGGAAATGTCACATCTGCCACCACTCACACTGCTGCCTCAGCTCACAGGCCAGCTGCTCTCCCATGACATAGGCCATGCTGCCACCGCAGGCTCCCCTAACGCTCACCCTGCCTTGACCATGGTCTCCAGATACACCCCGCAAATTCTCTGGGCACAGCACCACCAGAGACAAGTGAGACATGGCCGCTACCTTGAAAGAACTCAGGATTAACGAGGGAGATAAACTCGAGCACAAAAACCTTCACTACGGGCCGAAATGTGATAGACGCCAGAACAGATACCATTTATTGTTGGAGAGTGTTCTCGGTACTGAACATGGGGCCGCATTAAGTCTTTGCAGGCCCTTTACCCCCACGGGGCCTGTCTCCCTGCACTTCTGCCCTGAAGCAGCTGGAGGCTGGGAGGCTCAGGCCTTCACCTGTGAAGTCCTGCTCACACACTCAGCTGATCTGGAATGATCTGGAATTCACCGGGAGCCAGAGGATGGTGCTCATCTGTTCTTTCTCCAGGCTGGAGCTGAACCCTTTCTCCCTCCCCCTCCTCTATCTGTCTGCTCCCCGTCTCCACACCAGGAGTCCCTGTGCCATCCCCACCCCCCGGGGGGGTCCTGGATCTTTCTCTTTTCTCAGCTAGCCAGATCTCTGTCCTGCTAATACTTCTGCCTTTCCAAGTAGAACTGTAGCCGGGGCGGGGGAGGGATGGACACGGCATGGAAAGGACTGGGGGTCTCTTCCTGTCTCCCGGTGCTGGGACTGAGGACCTGAAGGGGACATCATTTGGGGGAAATTGAGCCTCAGAACGGTCCAATAACGTGCCTAAAGACACTTGGCTTATAAGGGGTGGGGTTGGGACCCGGCTGTTGGCTTTATCGCCAAGTGGACGGGGATGAGGAGAGGGGTGCGCTCACGCCAACCGGGCCTGGGCAGACCCTGCCTCAGGCTGCTCACCGTCCAGGGTCCGACACGGCCTCACCGCAGGCTCCACGCAGGGCTCCAGGAAGAGCCTAGAATCACCCCCACCCCCGCCAACAGGAACTCTGAAGGCTGGGCAGGAAGGGCTGTGGAGGTGCCCAGGACACCTGCCCTGCGCAGGCTCCTGCCGCAGGCTCATTTCAGCATAGATCACGCCGGCCAGTGCTGCTCTGCAGGGCTAGTGGCCAGCCACACAGATCAGGCATGTCCCTGACCTCCAGGAGCTCACGGCCTCCTGAGGGAGACAGACCGCTGTTCTGGGGGCCACACCGACCAGAAGCCTGAAGGAAGACCTGTGGGTCCGTTACCAAGTCACCACCTCTGCGCTCTGTGCGAGCAGGCCTTGCGCATTCCCTCGTCCGCCTGGCCGGCCGGCTCCGCCAATAGGAGGCGCTCCAGGGCGACTGCCGGCTGGAGTGGGACCCCCGCTCACTCTTCCTGTTTGTTCCCCCCTCCACTTCCTGTGGGCTTCCTGTTTCTGTGAGCGCCGTCCCAACCGCTGTTCTTCACCCTGACCACCGGACTGGCGATCCCAAGCAGCAGCCGAATCCAGTTTGCTGTTTTTCCGACTCTGGCGGAACCAGTTTCGCCCCATCCCGCCCCCCAAGAGCCGCTGTCAACAGCTGGCCGGAACCCCTTGCTTGGAGGTCTGGGCCCCTGGCACGGGTGACCTCCCTCCCCCGAAGTTGAGTTTCAGCTCTGCAGGACGCCTCCTCCAGGTTTCTCAGTGTCCCCTCTGCTCACCCAGCCATAGGAATGGTGGCCACTTCCTACAGTTGCTACTTCTGTTCCACCTTGGCGGGGAGCGGGACAGGAAGGGGGGGCGGTGGCCTGCCTCTTACGCCCCAGTTACCTGGTTCACAGCTTTATACATAACAGTCCTTTCTGTTAAATCCTCTCTGTTCTCCTTTCTGGACACTGCCTGGTACAATATCTTTAGAGGACATCTGTTGTTTTGGTCTCTCCCGCAGTATCCCTATGACCCTTCCCTGGTAATAATGTCCCCCTCCTTTACAAAACCGCCTCTCCCACATGACCCATTCCCTATGATTCTGTTGGGCTGCCAATGGCAGTCCCCTGAGGCCCTAAGCTGGCCTGGATATGCTGTTGCTCCCAGAGGTGAGCATGTGGCTTATGGCAGCCAATTAGAGCCTTCCCTGGGACCTGTATACACTGAGGTCTCCTTCTTCCAGTGGGTTCACTGGGGTGAATCAGATTGTGTTCTCTGCACCCCCACACAAAATATCCCTATCCATAGTAGGAGAGAATGAAGACAAATCACAAGGAGAGAAACAATTGAGCATTGGCAAGGGAGGACCTGACCACACGGCTGAGCCCTCCACCCAGTCATGCCCAAAGTCCACTCCACCCTGTCTTTCCCAATTTCCTGAACCAAGAAGTCCCCCTTTGTTTTTAAGCAAGTGTGAGTTGGGTTTCTGTCACATTCAACGGGAAAGTCCCGACTAATATGGCTGAGGCAAATCTCCTTGGATCTGAGCTGTCTCGAGTCAAGGTGACTCAGCACCTCGTCTAGTCAAATTCCTGAGGAGGTGCAGCAACCCCTGTGCTGAGTCTCCACCGCACGGCAGCCTGTAGATGCTGGGACACAGCTCACAGGTCCCTCTGGACAGAAGCAAAGACACTCTGGAGAACAACATGAACCAGAGCACAAAGGGAGCCACCTGAGATCCTGTTTATTAATGTGCCTAGCAAAGGGCCTAGATGCTTATTTAGTCATGGCTGAGCCAGGATCAAGTTGAAGAAGCACAATCTGGGAGAAACCAAGAATATAGCCCAACTTCCATCCTGAGATCCAGGGCATGATCCTGCCGTAGACAGCTTTGTCTCTCCTGTATGTTATGTAATTACAGGATCATATCGGCATCCCGTCTTGCCCTGTCAGGCTCCTTTTGGAAATGTTAGGCTTCAAAGTTTGCTGAGATGAAGATAATTCTAGTTCAGAATATCTTTCTCCTTCCTGCAGGAACAAGACCACAGGGACCTTAGGGACCACTTAGTATTACATTCCTCACTCCCTGATCCCCACCCCCTCAGGAGGCTCCCCACTGAATCACATAGTTGCTCCAGGTCAGGAGCAGAACCCGGATCTTCTCTTAGAATGTCAGTGGTCCATGGGGCACCTGGGTGACTCAGTCGGTTAAGGGACCGACTTCGGCTCAGGTCACGATCTCGCGGTTTGTGGGTTCGAGTCCCACGTCAGGCTCTGTGCTGACAGCTCGGAGCCTGGAGCCTCTTCAGATTCTCTGTCTCCTCCTCTCTCTGCCCCTCCCCTGCTCATGCTCTGTCTCTCTCTGTCTCTCAGTAATAAATAAACGTTAAAAAAAAGAAGAAGAAGAAGAATGTCAGGGGTCTGACTGAACAGAGACTCACAGAAGGCAGGGGCCTTGCAGCCACCACCCCTCAACGTCAGTCGACAGGGTTTTTTGCAAGACCCTCACAGGAGGGACAGGGCGGCTGAAGACCCTGGGGTCACCAGGCCTGCAGGGCCCTTCTCTCCAGCTGTGGCCATTTCTGTGAGATTTCCCCCAAAGTCGGGGCTTCTTCCAGGTATGTTTGCAAAATTCTTCTCAGCACTAGAAACTTAAACAAAAACACAGTTCAATGGCACCAATGTGCCAACCCCAACCCAGACCCAGCAGACAGTGTGATGACAGAAAAGAGCCCTGGGCCAGCAGCCAGAGCTGGGCCCTAGGTCTGGCCCACAACTTACTGGACAGTTGAGGGTGAGTCATTTGGCCTCTCTGGGCCTTTGCTTCCGCATCTGCCACATAGAGGGGAAAGGCAATATACTTCCTGCCCTTCCTGCTTCCTTGGGCTGTTGTCCACAGCTCCCTCATCCTAAGACACTGTCTTGACCCTTCCAGCCCCTCAGTCAGCGCCCCCTGCCCAGGACGGGAACCAGGCCCATCGCTGGGTATGATGTTTCCAGAGCGCTGAAGAGGGGCGTGCTGGGCCCAGGGTTCGCTTGAGAAACAGGCATTCACTGGTGCCACACACCTGCACTCCTGTCTTCTGAGTCACAGAAACTGCAACACAAGGTCTGGCGAGTCAGCCCGGCGTTGGCAATCACCCCTATGACTGCACATAAGAGTTGGGAGACCAGAGTGGATCTGGGCTTGAGAGGCAGAGGTTTTCATTCCCGCTCTGCTGTGAATTCCCTTCTTAGCTTGACTCACCTTTCCCGTGTCCCACTTCCAAAGCTGCAAATCATAAGACACCCAGTGTGTCAGAGCTATGGAAGAGAGCTCACAGGTTTTAGCCTCCTCACTCCCCATCCATCTTCTAGATGAGAAAACGGGGAGCCAGAGAGGAGAAGGGGCTCATCTGAGATCCCACCGTGAGTCAGTGACAGGGCAGACCTGAGCACCCTGCTTGGGGTACTGTTCTCCAGGTCAAAGCGCAGCCCCACTTGATTCCAGACATGTGCCTTTGGGAGAGTCACCTAACCCCTTTGAGTCCCAGCTTCCTTCTCTGTTAAAGAGAGAGTAATAAATAGTACTACCTTGTGGGGTGTAGGGAGGGTGACGTGGGCAAATATATGTGAAACCCTTGAAATAGCATCCAACAGAGTAATTTATAATTGTGGGCTCTTGCATCAGTGGTCTGCTCTAATAAACATATCCCCAACTTTCCAAGTCACAACGTGACAGAAGTTTGTCTATCACACTTGTGATACTCCAATGCAGGTGTTCCGTACTGGTGGGCAATTTCCCACATGGTGCCCAGGAACCCAGGCTCACTGGGTTTTGTGGTTTCACCATCCCCCAGGACGAGCCAACAGAAGGGGAAAGAGGATGCAGAGTAGCCCCACCAACTTCTAAAGCCTCAGCCCAGAGGCATCGCCTGTCATTTCCATACACACTCCTTTAGGGAGAGCCAGTTACATGGCCGTACCTGAGTGCAGAGGGAGTTGGGGAGTGTCGTCCCTGGCTGAGTGGCCACCTCCCAGTTAAGAAGCCCACGATTTGGAACAGGAGCACAGATTTTGTGAATAGACTTCTCTGCAATAGCTAACAAATCATCCCCAGACTTAGTGGCTTAAGACAACATTCAATGGTTCACAATCTATGCATCAATAATTTGGGCTGGGATCAGCCGTGGTTTTTCTGCTGGTCTCAACTGGGCTCACTCACCCAGCATCAATTAGCTGCACAGCTCGGCTGGGCCAGGATGGTCTCAGATGGCCTCACACACACGTTCAGCCCTGAGCATGGTCTCACCCAGGGTATCTTGGTTGCCACACAGCCCCTCCAGCAGGTTATTGTTTACGGGACAGCAGAATTCTGAGGTAGCAAGAACAGATACCACAAGGCTTCTCGAGGCCTGGGTTGGGAGCCCACATTATATCACTCCTGCCACATTCTGTTGGTCAAAGCAACTCACCAGGCAAGACCAGTTTTAAGAGGTAGGGAGGCAGACTTCACTTCTTGATAGGAGGAGCTGCAAAGGGTCTGTGGTCACTAGCAATCTATACACATGTTTGGAGGAAAAGAAAAAGCATAGCCAGAGGAAGAGAGGGTGTATTCTAGGCAGACTAATGAACTCTAAGTGTCCTCTGCAATAGTTGTCTGGTTGTCAGGTTCAAGATGGAACGTGGCTGCATCATATACACACGTAGCCTACGGAATCCACAAATTCACTGGCGGGGGTGGAGGGGGGTGCAGGGGCAGGTAGATAAAGAGAGAGAGATAATTTAAATAATGCCACTGATTCCAGAACACCTGACTTGGAGTCAACGTGAGACAAGAAAACTGGAAACCACGTCTTTTGCCAAAAGGATTGTTTACCCAGTCCTTCAGGTTATGCACTTGGCCGTTTTCTGGAAAGCACACCAAAAAGATTCTAATAAGACTTATGAAATGACTGTCACTCAGACCTGTCACTCTTCCCCTCAGAGGCACCTAATTTGACCCATTATTTTCACATAAGGTTGGTTCAGTTTAATCAAACTGTTGCCAATACAATATTTTTAATAAAATATTTTTTTATCACCTGCTTTAAATATGTCTCATAATACCTAGAAACTGCAAATTTAGCTCATCAATCTTTGAAAAATATCTCTCACCCAAATTGGCATATGAGGCCTTACTATGAAACCTATCAACCAAACCAGACTTCCTTTCTATCAGAAAAGTAATGTGCATTTCAAGGAATATCATAAAATCTACTGGAAAATAAATTTTGGAATAAATCATGTAAGACGGTGCCGTAAAAATAGTCAGACCAAGATGTACATGATTTTGATCCCATATAATTATTTGATCTACTACGTGAGAAGTATGGTAAAAAGACATACTTTTTTGACCTCTCCTGTTGGTTTTGGGAATCAATTAAAGAAACAATTCCATTAATTTCTTTGCTTATCATGATCAAATTTTTCTATGTATGTAATGAAAAAGAAAAGATAAATGTCACTGAAAGATAACTGGCCCACAGTCAGCATATTTGAAATGATAGGTAGAAAATCTGAACATTTTACAAGATGAAATGAGAAGACTGTCTATATCTGAAATAAGTAATTTATGATATAATTTGATAAAAGTAACTTTTAACTACATATGAACTACTATATAATTCATAAGGTAGTTATGAACTACTTTCATAACACAAATTTGAAAGACACACATATGAGTTTTATCTGTATTTTTTAAATATTTTAAAATGTTTTATTTATTTTTGAGACAGAGAGAGACAGAGCGTGAGCAGGGGAGGGGCAGAGAGAGAGGGAGACACAGAATCCAAAGCAGGCTCCAGGCTCCGAGCTGTCAGCACAGAGCCCGACGCGGGGCTCGAACTCACAAACCGCGAGATCATGACCTGAGCCGAAGTCAGACGCTTAACCGACTGAGCCACCCAGGCGCCCCTGTATTTTTTTTTAAGTGTATCTCAAGAAACATGACAGTCTCAGGAAGTTTACAGTTATATTTGGGGGTTAGAAGTCTTAAACGAAAATTGTCAGTACTCCCACCACCATGCTCTTCTCTATGGCATCAGGAGTCAGAATTTCTCAGTCTGAGCCCGCATTCGCGTTTCTTTCTTTAAAAAAAAAGTCAGTATATTTATTTATTTTTGAGAGAAATACAGAGTGTGAACAGGGGAAAGGCAGAGAGTGACAGAGACACAGAATCTGAAGCAGGCTCCAGGATCTGAGCTGTCAGCACAGAGCCCGATGCGGGGCTCAAACCCATGAACCTCAAGATCATGACCTAAGTCGAAGTCAGAGGCTTCACCAGCTAAGCCACCCAGATGCCCCTGATTCCCTGTTTCTTTTTTTGTTTTTATTTAATTTTTTTAATGTTTATTTATTATTGAGAGACAGAGAGACACAGCATGAGCAGGAGGGGCAGAGAGAGGAGGAGACACAGAATCCGAAGCAGGCTCCAGGCTCCAAGCTGTTAGCACAAAGCCCTGACGCGGGGCTCAAACTCACAAACCACGAGACCTGACTGAGCCAACCAGACGCCCCCTGATTCCCTGATTCTAATGCCAGTCTTCACCCTTTAACAGAAATGTGTGTAGGACCTGGAAGGCTTTGTGCCCTGATGGTTTGGGGTGGTTTGATTAATTCTCCCCTTTGATTATAACCTGGGAGGTTTCACACCCCTCAAAGGGTGAGGGCATCTCGTGCTTTCCTTCAGTAGGGAGGATTAGGCTGAAGCCAGGTGCATCCCAGGGACGTCAGCTCTAGGAGAGTATCATGGGAAACTGAGCATCTGGACGCCAAGTCCTTTCAAACATGTGATACTCGAGACCCTGTGGCCACATCTGCTACGTGCAGGGGTTTGCATCCCTCACTCAGAACGTTTCTGCCCTAGAGCACGGGATACCATCCAAACTCCTCAGTCTGGTCCCCATGGAGCAGCCCCACCTGTGTTTCTAGATCCAGTCGCTCGTGCTGCCTCAGGCTTACTCACACTCTCGGCTTTTTCACCTTCTGCCTCTGTCCTTTGCTCCAGGCTGAGGCCACCTCCCAGCCCTCTGGTGCAGGAAGATGACCGATGTCCAAGGTCGTACAGGCTGAACATAACCTCCCTGGGCCCAGGTGTTTTGGTGGGCAGGGCTGCTGGAGAGCAGGAGGCAGTTCCTACCTACCTGCCCTAGGGAGGAACAGTAGGCAAGACTTTCCCAGCTCCACTAGATCTGGGAATTCTTTAATGACCATCTCTATTCCTTGAAAAAAAGGGAGTGCTTTATTCCCATAGCAGTGGAAAATCCGAACTGTTTGGCCTTTCTACTTCCATGGCAGAATCTTGGAGTGTGCCAGGCTGGGCTGCATGAGTTACTGGCAGCATGGATTAGGGGAAGTGCCAAGACACTGAGGTCACGACAGCTGGACTCCAGCCTCCGCTCTCCTCCTCACCAGTTGTGTGACTTTGAGTAAGTCACACAGGCTCTTTGAGCCCCTGATTTCCCATGTCCAAAATGTGGATGTTAATATCTAACTCACGGAGGTTGAGGAGGATTAAATGGGAGTCCTACACACCTAAAGTTCCCAACACTGAGACTTCTCCTGAAGCCCTGTGACATCGATTCCGTGCCGTTGTCCTCTGCTGTCCAGCTCAAGCTTGGGATCCTGTATCTGCACATGCACAGGCACACGCGCTCACACACACACACGCACGCACCAGGCTGCCTCCCTTTGGGGCTGAAGCCAAATCTAGAGAGAAATGCAAAGTACAAAGGAGAAGAATGGAGGCCATTTTTCACATTCTTCCAGGACCGTGAACTTCAGGGTAATTAGATAGATGTGAAATGAATACAGGGCTCTTTTTTAATCCTAGATCTACTTAATTGTGTCAGTTGGGAGAGTCATTAATAAATGATTAATGGAAATAGCTTCCGTAAAAATTGAATTCTCTCAGCTGCCCAGCGACTCTGGAGAGAATTCAGAGCTATTAACAGCTTCAGGTTGACTCTCTTGCTTCACACAGCAGATAATGCTTCAGGCAGAGGGACTCTCTCCCCAGAGCCAAGTATTTGGATCATTGTCAGAGGGAAAAACTAAGATCAAGATTGAACAACTGGTTTAAAGTGCCAGAAGCAGTTGGTGTCCAAGCCAGAGTGGAAAACCCGGGGCTGGGGCCTCCCCGCCCAGTAAGAGCCCGGCTGGTACAGGATCATCTGAAGCACCTATTCCTCACCTTGGGGATTTAATGGAAGCCAACAAAATGCCAGGCAGGTGGGGAAAAAAGACAGCAGGTACATGCGCCCCAAATGCAGCAAGGGTGATCTTCAGGTAAGACCATAAGGGTGACCTGATTTTTATTTTACTGTGCTATTTTTCTGCATTGAATTTACATTACTTTGAAATTAGGGGGAAATGCTATTTTCAAGACTACTACCCAGAGCATGTCAAAACACACCTGATCATAAAAAGACAGACTAAACACAGATGATCTGCTAACACCTCTTGCATTTTCAGGGTGAAAAATGTTTGGGTCTGAGTTGGGCAGAGACCACAAGGACCCTCATCACAGCGGAACCAGAGCAGGTGACGGCAGGCAAGTACAGACCCTCGTTGTGCTGTTCACATGGCTGTTCCGCATCATCCGGAGCTTCGGATGGCCTCCAGGGACTTCGCAGCCAGCTGGTCTGTGACTGCCAGCCCAGAGAATCCACAGCCAAATGTGTTTTCAAAGTCAAGGGCAGCACTGCATCCCCCGAGCAAGTTTAGGGATGTGGGAAGAACAGGAAGCCAACCACCCAAAAGTATAAGGAAGAAAGGCGTTCCCTGACCAAAGCCATGCTTCTGGGGCAGGCAGAGAGCCTCAAGGGTGCGAAGCTTCCAAGTTCAGAACTTCACCCTAGATGGCAAAGTTAGAGTCTACAGAGCTGCTCTTCTGCTATAAAGAGGGAACCACCCATGTCCCCAGGTCTTGTACTTGCCCTGTGATTAACTTAAGGTCCGGTTTCCACCCTTCAAAACATAATCCTGCAAATTTGGAGTCAGAGAGGAGGTGAGTGGTTGCCTAGGGAGGGAGGTGGGAGTGGGGACTGACTACACGGTACAAGGGATCTTTGTGGAGGCTGAAAATGTTCTAAAACCAATTTATGTTGATACTTGTGCCACTCGGTAAAGCTACTAAAAATCATTGAATTATACACTTGTAACAGTTGAAATTTATGGGGTGTGAAATACACCTCAATAAAGCTGGTAAAAAGATAAAATGGCAAAAAAAAATAATAAAGACAAAACCGAAAAACTACCTACCATTGATGTAATCTCTTTCCCGAAAACTCCCTAGCTGCCTTCCCTGCACAGAGCTGACCACTCCTCCTCAGAACTCCAGTGGCCTTTTCTTGGGTTTGCTCCCACACTACACCGTAAATTGTGATATTTGCGGCTGCACGTGTATCTCCATCTAGATCAGGCCTCGTCGTCTCTAACTGCCTCAGTCCCAGCCCCAGGGTCACACAGGCCCTGCACAGCAGAGGGATGCTGGAAGTAAGCCTATGGGGGGGTGGGGGGAGGGGGCCCCTGCAGGTCCCCTCTATGAGCTACACACATTGCTCAGGACTTTCAGGGCTCCAGGAACTTACAGGTCCCCAAGGCCTACACTCGCACAGACCCGGGTCACGTATACATACAGCCCAACATGGGGCTCGAACTCACAAACCGTGAGATCATGACCTGAGCCAAAATCGGAGGCTCAACCGACTGAGCCACCCAGTTGCCCCTAGATCCTTTTTTTAAGCATAAAATAACAGACCGGCTAGAAGCCCCTGTATCCTCTTATCCTGGTCCTGGTATCCCCCTCCCTATCTAGAAACAGCAGCCGTATAGATTAGACACGCATCCAACCTGTGTTGTAGTATTTATATTATATTGATTACATAGAACTGGATTGTCTACATTGTTTTTAAGCTTACCAAAAAAAAATGGTTTTATACTATATGTAACCCGCTACCACTTATATCTTTCCAGAACTATCTATGGTGAAATAAACTTGTTTCATTCACTTAACTTCCATATAATAATTCGATTGTGTAATATGCCACGGTATCTTTCTCCTCTCCTCCACAGATGGAGTTTGGGTTTGTTTCTAAGATTTGCCATAAGAAATGGTACAATGAACATCACTAGGCATGTTTTCCTGTGCACGTAAGCAAGAATGGAACAGTGCTTCTCCGAGTGTGGTCCCAGGACCAACAGCATCAGCATTGCCTGAAAAATTAGTAGACATGAGAATTCTCAGGGCCCACATTAGACTGAACCAGACCCTGGGGTTGGCGTCAGGCAATCTGTTTTAGCAAACCCTCCAGGTGGTTTGGATGCAAACTAAAGTTTGAGAACCACTGCTCCAGACTAGAGCTTATATCTAGAAATGGATCACTGGGTCCTCAGGTGTGCACATTTTAGGATCCCATATGCCCCCAAAGAGCTCTCAATGCAATTTACATCCTCCCTCCTGTCCTGTGAAGTTCTCCCCACCTCTTCACCAACACCATTGGCACTGTTGGGCCCTTTCCTTTTTGCCCACCTGTTGGATAGAAATGGTATCTCTTTGTTGTTTAAATTTGCATTTCTATGATTACTAAAGAGGTCTTCAAATCCTCCTGGCCACTCAGGTTTCTTCTCTTCCTTCATTAATTTAAAAATCTAAAACCACAGATTTAAAAAGATACATACAAACTTCAAGCTGTACCTACTTGTCTCATCATCATGTTTACGAAATGGAAGCCTGGACCAAAGCTCCAGCGTGTCTGGCTGTACAGACACATCCCTACTCAGTGCCCTGCACCCTGGGCTCTGATCTCAGTGCCAGGCCTCTCTCAAGGCTACCTTCTGAGCTGAGGCTCACATCTCCTCCCATAACCACAACCATCCCATCCTGAGCCCATCTGCCTGGGAATTGGTAATGCCTGTTCAACAGTTAACAGCAGAGAGAACTTCTCTCCCCAGGCCAGCCCCATGGGGCACCAGGCCTAACTCAAGAGATCAAGAACTTGACAAATTCAGAGATCCATTCATTCAATCATTTATTCATTCAACCGAAATATGTGTATTGTTTTTTTAAATATTTATTTATTTAGAGAGAGAGCACAGGTGGGAGAGGAGCTGAGAGAGTGAGACACAGAATCCGAAGCAAGCTCCAGGCTCTGAGCTGTCAGCACAGAGCCTGACACGGGGCTCGAACCCACGAAATGTGAGATCATGACCTGAGCTGAAGTCAGACGCTCAACTGACTGAGCCACCCAGGTGCCCCCGAAATATGTTTATTGCATCAACGATGTGTCAGACACGGGGTTTGGCACAATGGTGAGTTTACCATGCCCTCGTGGAGCACACAGTTCCTTGGAAGAGAGACATTAAATGAAGAATTACACAAATTCACCTAAAACTGCAATGATTAGAGCCAAGAAGGAGTAGTTGATATCATGATGAGACTGGTCAGGAGCTCAGGGAAGGCTTCCCAAGGATGTGATCACTCAGCAAACAGCTGGAGGCAGCAGAGGGGTGCTTTCCAGGACCACACAGAGTCCCCACAGCCCACAGCCCACCCGGCCTTTCCTGTACAGCTCTGAGTATACAGTCAGAGCCAAGAGAGCAGGGCTGCCTGAGCCGGGACCCCAGACATAAGCCCGGCCCCTGTCCAGCCTCTTGGATGAGCACCCACTGCCTGGCATCCTAGCCCGAGAGGCACCTCAGGCCTCAAGAGGACAAAGACAGCCTTTCACCAGCCGCCATCAAAACTAGTGAAGTCCAGGGGCACCTGGGTGGCTCAGTTGGTTGAGCGCCTGACTCTGGCTCAGGTCATGATCTCACGGTTCGTGGGTTCGAGCCCCGCATCAGGCTCTGTGCTGACAGCTCAGAGCTTGGAGCCTGCTTCGGATTCTGTGTCTCCCTCTCTCTCTCTGCCTCTCCCCTGTTCACACTCTGTCTCTCTCTCTTTCTCTCAAAACTAAATAAACATTAAAAAAAAAAAAAAAAACTAGTGAAAGCTTCTATAGCTCAGGGACTGAAGACCTCAGAGGCAGAGAGCCCCAGAGAACTCCAATGGGAGATCAGCTGTTAGCGAGCTGGCCATCTAGTCAGATACAGTCTGATTTGTTTTAAAAGTGCTGTGAAGAAAGGAGAGGAATCATTTCTTTCCGGGAACACTGCTGACTTCTCAGACTAGAGATCTCTTCCCCAGGAATTTACAATCTACAAAGGAGGCGGAGGGGCTGATCCATCCCTGCTTGGGACTCGGCAGGGGACACGCTGTCACCCTCATCTCTCTCTCAAGGATTGTTATAAAAGACTCTGTTCTCCACGTTCCCCTGCACAGCAAAATGGAACGCGCATCTACTGCTCTGATTATTAATCGGCACAGCCAGCCAGCCCACTTCAGGGTCTAGAGTTCACACCCGAACGATCTTATTTAAAACAAGTTGGTTGCGAAATGCCCACAGTCCGCCCCACTGTGGTGCAGAAGATTACACTTTCCCTTGATCTTGGATGGAGAGTGCCTGGGCGTGTTCCTCTGACCGGGGATGCCAAGAGACTCCCTTAGGGGAAGCCAGAGCAGTAAGACGGGCTGATTATTTCAAAGATGGTTTTGTGAGATGGCATGGGAAGGGTTGAAACAATCCTCTTCTGGACTGTGGTGGTTCAGTGCCCCAGCAGAAGGAGGAATGGCTGGGATGGCGTGCCTGGGCAGAGTTCTCCGACCAGTTTACTGAGGCACCCTGACATTCATTCTCCTCAAAGCTGTAAATATATTCTCTATCATTTAGGGAACAGGACCAGATCTTCTCTTAAATGTTTCCAGTTTAATGTCCGTGACTATATTTTCAATTTTTGTGCCCCATGTTTCATATGATTTGTGGTGGCTTACAAAAATAAATTTGGCACAAGATTTTAAGAACTTAAGTGAGGAGGGGTGCCTGGGTGGCTTAGTGGGTTAAGCGTCCGACTTCGGTTCAGGTCGTGATCTCAACGTTTCTTGAGTTTGAGCCCCACATAAGGCTCTGTGCTGACAGCTCAGAGCCTGGAGCCTGCTTCAGATTTTGTGTCTCCCTCTCTCTGCACCGACCCGGCTCAAACTCTGTCTCTCCCTCTCTCTCTCTCTCAAAAATAAATAAAGGTTAAAAAAAAATTTTTTTAAGAACGTACGTGAGGAAATTGGAAAGGAAAGAAGAGTAAAATAGGACACTACATTCCTTGTTAGGAGTGGGCCAAAATTTGCCTCTGAGCTTCCTAGCAGCGAATTCAAGAAGAGAAATACAATCAGTTACAAGACTAAAAGCATACAGTGAGGATAAACCAGTTGTCTAGGAGGTCAACTCTTCCTGGTTCTAAGGTCTGAGAGAAATTTCTGACTTAGGTCTACAAAAAAAAAAAAAAAAAAAAAAAAAAAAAAAAGAACTTCCACTCTGTCATGTTCAATAATGTCTTTTCAGGAAATACATTAACTTCCTTATAAGGGCCCCTAGTGTTGGCTCGTGAATTGTGCATAGCACAGTTTGAACCAGATCAAAACCCTGCAGTCCTCATCTGAAGTTCTCTGGTGGTCTTTATGAGCCAAGAGGACAACAGGGTAGCTAGACCAGTATCTCTCAACTGAGGGCCCACTGACTGGTGGGTTTTCTCAGGCCTGTTCTTGAGTTTGACAAATAACATTGATTTCAGGCAGCACTTTTCAATCATTTTCATGTGGATTCCAATAGAAGCAGAGGAAAAGAAGTGCATATAACCCAGGGGCCACACGGGCC
Organism: Prionailurus bengalensis; assembly: GCF_016509475.1. Taxonomy (NCBI): domain Eukaryota; kingdom Metazoa; phylum Chordata; class Mammalia; order Carnivora; family Felidae; genus Prionailurus; species Prionailurus bengalensis. Next base: position 74,077,978 of record NC_057350.1, on the reverse strand, counting down.
AAAGGTCATCTCCCCATAGTGTCAATCTAGTAGAAACATAATAGGACGTGGGTGTCCCTTGAGCAAACCCCTACTCCATCTGTCCCTGCCCCCCACATACGCCTCCTTGCTTCGGCTGCTATCCTTGCTTCCTGGGGACAGTGGTAGGCCAAAGACTAGTTGGGATTGGTTTGGATGAAACAGCCTTTCTTGGCTCCCAACTGCCCCACAGAATAAGGCTCAAACACCTCCACATGCTGTTCAAGGCTCTATGTGATCCATCCCACCCTCTCCGGTGGCCTCAACAGAGTTACTTCCTGCCCTCCCCATCCCCAAGTCAGGCCCCTAACACTCCAGTCAGTTGACTTTCTTTGGGCTGACACTTTCCAACCTCTGTGTGCGTACCTTTTGCCTCTCTCTTCCCTAGTAAGTTTCTCTTTTGACATTTCTCCCACCTTCCAAGACTTGGCTCAAGGACCACCAAAGCCAAACCTGCCCTACTTTTCCAGCAGATATGACCTCCATCTCTCCCATAACACTTGGTCAACACCACGTTCATCCACACAACCCTTGTTCCAGCATCCTGCCAGCCCTCAACCCACAAGATGAATTTGAGTTTCTGGGGGTTTAGGCCTCTCTTTCCAGCTTGACTGGAGGCTTCTTAAGGGCAAAGGTCTTAGCTCGCAAGTCTCAGCTGTCTGGGGTCTCAGCCCTCCCCCCCCCACCCCCACCCCCCAGCAACAGTCCAGTAAGTATCTGCAGAACTCACATACAGGAGAGAGGGGCATAGTAGGGCTGCATCAGGAGAGGGGATACCTTCCGGGTGCCTTGGGTGGGGAGGAAGCCAGCAGGCAGTGGGACTGCCAGCTGGGTGAGCTGGGGAGGAGCAGGGCCTTCTAATCCCTCTGTCACAGCAGGGCCGGCCTGCACAGTAGCCAAAGGTGGGAGAGGCAGGGTGCTTGCTTCCCGGCAAATGAGCGCCTGACGTGCTCTGCACTCACTGGCATTTCTTGTTGCATCTGTTCATTTAGCCGAAGCATTCTGATCGCAGTGGCCATCGAGGCTTGTTGACATTTTTGAAATCCTGCCTTCGTGCAATGTAAGCTTCAGCCTTCCATCCACCAGCTGTGCCCCTGTATTCATTAAAACAGTAGAGGAGGTGAGCCCAGTTAATCCTCTGGGGGAGAGGTAGGGCCTATTTTTTAAAAGGATGAGGTTTCAGCTTACAGGGTGTGCTGGTTTGCTTTTCAGGGTGCCCAGGGGGCACTTGTTGAGCACCTGCTGTGCCCAGGGCCTTCTGCTGGGTTCCTGAGCATCCCCAAGTACGGAGGTGTGTGTACAGGTATGTGCGGTGGTGTCCACGTGATATACGTGTGTGAGTTTGCATGAGCCACTGTGCTTGTTCATGTAGGTGCACGTGCATGTGTGTGTACAACTCACAGGTCCTGGCACCCAATGGCACACCTTCAGCAAACGCACTGGGAGGGCGGACTGGTTCCATTTTCTCTTTGTTGTACTTAAAGCACCAGGGAAGCCGTTCTGCTCACATGGATCACTTGAGATTAAAAAAGAGACTGTGTTTCAGCCAAAGTCTTCATGATGATCATTACCAGGACTCTGTAATTTCTCTCCTGAGAGCCCAACCCAGCAGGCTGGGAATAGTTTATTTTGATTGTCACCAGCTCCTCACAGAAAGGCTCCGTTAACTTCTCCCAGACGAGTTATTTAGTTACTTGTCTCATTCTGAAAGGCAGCTCTGGACCAGGGAAGGCAGGGCCCCTGGGGCACAACTCTGTGGGGAAGGCTTTTACATAAAATATGAGGAAATGGAGCCCCCTAAAACTGTGAGCACGCAGGGACCCTGAGGGAAGGAGCCCTGGGCCAGGCACTTGTGACCTCTAGGGTCTGGGGTGTGGGCCCAACTCACTCGTGATCTTAGAAAACTCCCTCATTTCGGGAACTGTTTACTTATTTGCAAAACAAAGGAGTTGAGTGTCTCCTTTCTAAGGTCCCTCTGCCTGCCAAGCTCAGGGACTGCTCCACAAAATGGAATTATTCTGCTGTTTGTGATGGAAATATTAGACTACTAAAAATTCAGAGCTGGAAGGGACCTTAGCTCATCTCCTAGCCCAACCTCCATACTTCTCAGAAGCCAACGACTTGCTCAGAGCAAGCTAGGGCTGAGTGGACACAATATCTCTTCCAGGCTAGATTAGAACCAATCTGACCCCTTGGTGCTATCTCAAATGCATTTCATTTCTGAGAGGTGACAGAGCTCTGGTCCGTCCCCTTAGCTTTGGTCAGGACTTAGCTCAGGCCTCAGCTCCTTCCCAGACTCCCATCTCTCTTTGAGTCCCCTCCCCCAGCACTGGGCTTACATTCCAGTCACAGCATCTGAAGTCTTCTGGATCTTGCTACACAAAGGGTGGTTCTCAGTAGTAGCATTGCCCAGAGCTTGTTGGAAAGGCAGAAGGTCAGGTCCCTCCCCAGACATTCTAACCAGATCCTCAAGTGCCTCACTGGCACACTGAGTTTGAAAGCCCTGTTCTAGGGGCACCTAGTTTATCCTATTCTATTCATTGGTCTGTCTTCCCAATGAGACCAGTGAACTCTTTAAGGGGAAAGACCACAGTTCATCCAGTTTTGAATCTCAGGGCTTGCAATGGCCCCTGATGCAAAATAGGTGCTCAGCAGGTCCTGAATCGATGAGTGAGTGAAGTGAGCCTGTGCAGTGAACTTGGCACCAAATCTGAAAGGGAAGATTTGATGTTGATGGACAGAAAACAGCAGGGGTCTGGGAAATAGTGCCCCCTGCTCAGAGGCAGGGGGTTAAGGACTAGCCTGGTTGGAAGGGAAGGGGATGGCATGAAGAAACATGAGATGAGCGTGGAAAGGAAAGAAGGGAGGGAGGGAAGGATGTCAAGGAATCGAAAGATGGCTGGATCAGGGTGTTCGGGACAGATGAACCTATAGCCTTTTCACACCCATGTCCTTTAACCTCACTCTCTTGTCCAGTTAACCTTGAACACAGAGGATCATGATGGTTGAAATGAGCCTCTGGGACCATAGAGACTGGGTTCAAATCGCAGGTCTCCCCACACTCAGGCTGGTGATGCCTGACCGGATCACATGTCAGTTTCCTCACCTCTAAAATGGAAGTCATAGGAGGACCTTCCTCGAGGGGCCCTGGGAGGATTTAATGAGATAATACAGTGCACTGACACGGTACTTGGCACAAGGAAAGGGCCCGATGCGTGTGAAATGATTTGAAGTGAAATAATAAACTCTTCTCACCAGCTTGCTTAAGTCTGTCCAACCGAGGAATTTGGAACAAAGCTCCACCTGCAAGCTCTAAGCCTGGGCTCTTGGCATCAGAGGCTGAAGTTCCCATATTGGCCCTCTAGGCCCACCAAAAACCCTTCTCCCCATGGGACCCCCAGATTTGCATTCCTCGGGAGGGGTTCCGCCTTGTCTCAGGAGAAGACTATCCCATCCACGCGCCTCTTCTGATTGTGGGACAGCTAATCATCTGAGGAGCGGGTGCAGGGCTTTGCTCATTGGGTGGCTCCCAGGTCCTGACACCGACATGCCATGGCCTCCGTATTGGCAGCTGACAAGCGTGGAGCGCGGATGCACCACTGGATTAGAGAAAGCCTATCCGAACCAGCCAGGGCTTCCTGGCTGCCTCCTTGGTCGTGCCCAGGATTCTGTAGCAGGGCCACCCGCCTGGAGCCATGCAGCTAGAACACACGGTAGCCTGTGTGAGCAGCAGCCCCCTGGAAGAACCTGAGTGGATGTACGCAGTGTTCCTGTCCCCAAGTGCCACAGCAATTCATGCCATGTTCCTGGTGACTACTTGGACACGGACAGTTCAAAGTGGTCACAAACTTGCTCTTTTGAGACGGTCCCTGCCATTTTAAATGATACTCTGGGAAAAAAGAGTATCGGTCTCCATCCCAGCCATCTAGAAGAGGGAAGAGCTGGGGGAAAGACACAACAGGAGAAGTCTAAAATACAGACTGAGTTTGTCCCCTCCTGGGGGGTCCTGCCCCAGGATTTCAGGTTGCAGGCAGGCACAGGGGACACCGTCTCTGAGACACTTGGTGTCCAGGGGTGGGAAAGAAGCTTCCGAGAGCGAGCCCAACCCTGAAGCCCAGCTGTGAATGAACGATTCGTTCCCAACAACCCAACAACTGTGCCCTGAGCACTGCCAGAGTCTTCTCCAAGCAAACAGCCCGTCTCCTCCCCACTCTCCCTAATGAGGCACTTCTCACATTTGAATTTATGTGGCGGCTCATTTGTCCTTAATATCGCTACTGAAAAAGACCAGTAATTACATAATGCCGACAGAAAAATCACATTCAAGTAAATGAAGAGAGGAATGATTTTTATTACCTTTCCTCAATGAGTATGTAATTATCAGCTATAAAAGCACCTTCCTGACTCACGAAATGACCACCTCTTGTCCTTGTGAGAAGAAATGAGGTTTGTGGTCATTTGTACCGGTTGGGCAGCCCGGGACATTTGGGGTAAGCTACCCTTCCCGGTCCTCCCCAACGACACTGCTCCACCCTGTGTCAGCTGGTAGGATCGGCTCTCCCTGTGCCCTGGGAGGTGGGGGGGGGGGCGGGTAGGGATGGGGGCCATACGTAGAGAACACGTCTGTCCCTCTGTACACAACACCCACCCCTTCTCAGGGAGAAGCCTACCATCCTTCTGGGCCCAGAGCCAATGCTACCTCCTCAATGGAGACTTCCTGGGGGCCCAAACTGGGCTCTGGTCCATTTTTGAAAGGAAGAAGGTTTCCAGTGGGGCAGAAACTGCTGTGTTTGCCCCTTCCTCCAGGCAGACAGCTGAAGTCCTTCCTCCCCTCCCCCCTCGCCCAGCCCCATAATAAGGTGTGGCCTGGTGACTGAGTTTGGCAAATGGAATGCCTGTGGAAGCGACGAGAACTTCCTAGCCCGGCACACACAAATATCTCGTCTGCAGTATCCACTCTCGTGCCACATCCTTTGGCTGATGGAGAGGGCCCTGAGCAGCCTGAGGACAGGAGCCCCGCGAAGGAAGGACACTGGCACCCTGAGTGATCGTGTGGAGCCGAGGCCCCACCCTGCATCAGACTGAGCCATAAGTAAGAAATAAATTTGTCTGGGGTCCAAGCCACTGAAATTTCAGGGTCATCTGTTAGAGCAGCAAGGCCCTCCTAAGAAATCCAGAGATCTGAGGCCCCCGGTAAGCCCACATCTCCATGGAGGCTGATCTCTGAGGTTCAGCTATAAGCAAAGCCAGTAGGTTGCCAAAATTCCTTCTTCCTAATTCTCCACTGTCAAAGCTCTTTCCTGCGTTTTCTCCCAGACCGGGGCCCTCCCCCTGCTCCTCGCCAGCTCCAAACTCCGTCACACTAAGGTCTTGGTGACTCCACGGACCCAGATAAGTTTGCATTTTGAACAAGTTGTGAGACAGCAATGTTTAACTCAAAGGCAGGAAGCTCTGAGAGGAGCACCTGAGTGGCTCAGTTGGTTGGCTGTCCCACTTCGACTCAGGTCACGATCTCATGGTTCATGAGTTCGAGTCCCACATTGGGCTCTATGCTGACAGCTCAGAGCCTGGAGCCTGCTTTGGATTCTGCGTCTCCCTCTCTCTGGCCCTCCCGTGCTCACACTCTGTCTCTCTCTCAAAAATAAACATTTAAAAATTAAGGAGGAAAAAAAAAAGGAAGCTCTGAGAGTGGGAGCTTAGGCCTGTGAGACGGGTCAGTGAAGGAGATAATTAGGGTGACAGTCCTTCCAGGCCCTCTCAAATAACCCAGGCTCGGGCTCAGATGGGAGGGCCAGGTTGAAAGAGCACCACAGTTACTTCCAACCCCTTGTCTCTCTGCACCCTGCTGCCAGTTCCTCTGCTCACCAACCTCTCCCAGCCCCCTTTGCTCCCCAACTCTGTGCATTCCCAGATCAAGGCCCATCCAAGTCTCTATCATCTGGCAGCCCTGGGCCTCGTGGAGTGAGGCTCAGACAAACTCTGACAGGCACACAACACTGCCCGTTGGCTTCCTGAGTCACCAAGGGAGCCACGTCTGGTTCACCAGACTCTGCATTGAGGCTACTGACCCCTAGGAGGTTGGTTCTAGAATGAGACTGGATTCAGGAAAGAGCCTGTCTTTCCTGAAGGGCCTTCCAGGGGTGGACCGCTTCGTGGGTCTGTGTTCTTCTCTCTCCTGCCCCCGAGGAGGCTTTGCCCAGCCCTCTGAGTGCACTGACAAGTTTACTCCCATGGGGACATTCTCTTCTGCACCTTCCCCTGCTGCTGGCTCTTAGCAGACAGTCTAGTCCAACACAGCTTATTTCCAGACGCGGACAGATGAGGACAGCGGGAGTAAAACGAATCGAATACCCTAACTTTTGGTTTTATACAACACCCTGCAGGTACCAGAGTGTTTCCATCAGCAGCATGAGGGCCCTGGTCAAGAGCAAAGGTTCTGGATTCAGACAGACCCAAATTAAATCCCGGCCCCAGCACTTGACCTTCTGCAAGTTCATTACCTTTCTGAACCTTGTTTCCCTCACCTGTACCATGGGCTCGTAACAAACAGTACATCCACTATGGAGGTGTTATGGGGATTCAGTGATTTCATGAATATGATTCCAGGCTTTGGGACCTAGACCAAAGCCAGGTACACAGTGAGCACCACATCAGTGTCCACTATTGGGATTTTCCGTTCACCCCTTCTTCCATCTACTATTTACTTGATTTTCTACTGGCATGAAAGCCTGGCAGAATGACCATCCCATTTTGCAGTGACGGGAAACAAGCTTAGGGAAATCATGTGACCGTCTCAGGTCACAGAACCAGGCAGTGGTGAGGCAGGCTAAGAGGCCATCTCAACCCCGAGGCCAGTGCCCTGGCCCTCACCCCTTGCTGCCACCTTGTGTGTGTTGGGGGCATCTGGGAAGGCCCCCTCTCCTTCCCTCAGCAAGGCAAGGCACTCTGGAGGGCAGGAACCTTGTCCTGCAGGCCTCAGGACCTTCCTGCCTCCCCCTCCCCTCGGGGTGGAGAACTGGGCTGCCCAGGTCAGCCTGCTAGCCAACGTGGTGGCTTCATGCTAGCCTCGGCTTCCTCATTTGTCTCCCTTGGGAGGCCCCAGACATCCTGGGCTTCCACATGTCTGTCCTTTGCTGCATGTCTCCTAAGGGCGAAGGCTCAGTGTGTGTGTGTGGGGGGGGGTGGTGATTTGCAGCCTGTGGGCTCTGCCTGACTATCCACGCACTCCCAGCGGGAGTGGGGCACAGTCTGAACAAAGCAGGGCAGACCCAGAGAGGCCATGCTGTTGCTGACTGCACACAGGAGATTTCTGCCAGTTCCAAGCATGGCATGGCCTGTTAAGGCTCCCGGGGCCAGACGCAGCCTCCCTGCCTTGCCAGATTTAGGGCCACTTCACCTTCTCTCATCCTCGGATCCACCACACATGACTGGCCCTCTGTCCCCTAGATCCCTGCATGGACATTACGGCTCTGGGCCTGGGCCATCGGCCCACAGAGGAGGGGCTCGGGGTTTATGAATCTTTCAGCCTAAAGCCTGCAGGTTCCCATCACATGGTCTGAGGCCACAGTGGCCGACATGGCTTCTTTCTCATCCACTCTTCTCAAAATTCTGTCGCGGAGGCCAGCGTCATGTCTCCAGCTTCATTTACACCTTTGTCATTAAGGTCAAGTAAAAAGAAGCAACAATATACAAAGGATGGTTTGGGCAGCTATAAATAGTTCTAACCCACATCCAACTATCAGCCATCTCGATCATTTGTGAAAGGATCATAGGATTTCAGGGTGCCTTGTAAAAAAACCAAAACAAACAAACAAACAAAACCGAGAAAAGAATAAAAGAAACTAGTTTTTACGTCATCCATTATTTGCCTACAGCCTAACATAGGACTGGATTGCTAGCACTTCATTTATGGAAAGTCTTTAGCTCCGTGGACTTTTCCTTTATCACTTGGTATAGAGTTAATGGATTCTGAAAAGCCGATTCTAAAATGTAGCTAGGAAGACAGAAGAACCAGAAAAGCCAAAGCGATTTTGGGAAAAGAGCAAAGTTGGAGGAGGTACAGTCCCGCCTTCAAGGCTTCCCACGGTAGATGGATGGTGTAGAATTGGTAAAAGAGGACCCTCAGATCAGTAGCCAGAGAACCCGAAATAGACACACATGTGTTTGGTCACTGAATTTTGGCAAAGGCGCCAAGGCAATTCGTAACGGCGCTATCGTCACTTAAAACGATGCTTCTTAACTTTTTGTCAAACGCCCGTCTCCCCTCCTAGGCTGCCTGCCCAGGGAGGAGGAAGATGGCCTTTCTTAGTCACAGCTATGTCCCTCACACTTAATACAATGACTGGCACAAACTCGAAGCTTAACAAATATGTTTTGAAGGAAAGAAGGGGAAAGGCCGGCAGGCAGGCTTTCGTGATCTTTCGGGCATGAATGGGACCTTTCTCCAAACTGAGGCATCTGTCAACGTCCATGTAGCTCTCCTTTTTTCTTCACACATACAAGATGTTACGCAATGTTTCATTCATTTTACAACTATTTTTACTTTCAAAACGTGGTGTTTCCAGTTACTAAGACACGAATATCAACAGCAAACAGGCCTTTGGTGCCACGGGGCTGGCAGGAAGGACTGGATTGTTAGGATTGCTCATCTACACTTAAGCTCCGTGGTTCAGGGGGGTCGAAAACCCTCTGCAGCTCCTTCTGTCACCTGGCGGAGGTCTGGGTCGGGACAACTCTTGTCTTTTGTAAGGACGCTTGTTATTGACGTACAGCCCACCCAGATAAGCCAGGATGACCTCATTTCAAGATCCCTAAATTAATTACATCTGTAAAGACCTTTTTTCCAAATAAGGTCACAGCCACAGGCTCTAGGGATTAGCACGTGAACGTATCTTTTTAGGGGTTCCCGTTCTACCCTCTATACACATACAGCCCGGCACTCACATCCAAGACCAACAGGTCACAGCTGTGGGCTGGGCTGCTGCAGGGGTGCGTTTAACTCATGGTTGGTTCCACAAAGCACATCTCACAGACATCAAGTTGTCTAATCCCCAAAGAGATCTGTGAGGTATTTAATATCATCCTGTTTCAAACAAGAGGAGACGAAGACCCAGAGAATTTGAGCGATACTTCAAGATCAAACAACTGGGAATTAGACACTTGAACCAGACTTGAACCTTGGCCCATGTGGCAGGAGCCTACAGATTCTTTTTTCTCTTTAGTGAAAGGGAGAGGTTTCAGTTCCAAGGAGACAGTTGGGGCCCTGAGCCTGCTACAGAAACCGTGATGGAACTGATGAGTGGATAAAGAAGATGTGGTTTATACATACAACAGAATATTACTAGGTAATGGGAAAGAACACAATCTTGCCATTTGCAGCAACGTGGATAGAACTGGAGGGCATTATGCTAAGTGAAATAAGTCAGAGAAAGACAGATATCCTACGTTCTCACTCAAATGTGGAATTTGAGAAACTTAACAGAAGACCATGGGGGAAGGGAAGGGGAAAAATAGTCTCAAACAGCGAGAGAGGCAAACCATAAGAGACTCTTAAATACAGAGAACAAACTGAGAGTTGATGCGGGGGAGGTGGGGAGAGGGGAAAATGGGTGATGGGCATTGGGGAGGGCACCTGTTGGGATGGGCACTGGGTGTTGTATGTAAATGAACCATGGGAATCTACTCCTGAAGCCAAGAGCACACTGTGTACACTGTATGTTAGCCAATTGACAATAAATTATATTAAAAAAAGAAAGAAAGAAAGAAAGAAAGAAAGAAAGAAACCTTGGTGGAGGTACTCCTCTTCCTCTCTCATTACCTCCTGCCATCCCCAAATCTAGGCTCACTTCTGCCAAGCCATCCTGGCACAGAGCAAAAGCCCTGGGCTGGGCCTGTCTCAATCACCTGCCCCATCTGAGGTCAGGTCTCACACAGGCCACCATTGACAGGCCACGGGTCCTTTTAAAACAGAAGAAATGAATGAATGATCTGTGTCTGTCAGACCACTGAGGAGGGAACTAGGCATCTTGTGGACTGTCCGATGGCAGGAAGAATTTTCTAGAAATTTTTATTGCCTTCTTATGGACTCACGGAAGGAGGCAGTGACTTGCCCCTGGAGATGTTCAAGCAGAGTCCGGACGACCACCTGCATGGGCTCCCAGCCCAGGTGAGATGTGGTGCGACATGACCCCTGAAGGTTCTGGCAGCTGTCAGGTCTCTTACCATGTGGAAGAAGACACCAACTGTATCCAAAGCAGTGCCTTGCTGCGTCGTGACTTGGGTAGCTCTCATTGACAGATGATGCGGAAAAGAACCAGACACGGGGGCATATACTGCAAGTGTTCAGGTCCTCTAAGAAGCAGACACCAAGACAAGTGTATACGTTGAGATTTATTGGGGACATGTCTGTGAACAATAAAGGGGAGAGCACCGGGGATGGGGGAGACCCTTTCCACCACAGTGCAGGCCTGACCTGGGAAGGAGAGGGACCCCAACTCTCGGGAGATATGCAGCAAGAGAGGGGAGTGGAGGCCTCACTTCCCCTTGGCCGCCCCTCCCCCCCGCCCCCCCGCCGGAGACCCAGCACAGTCAGGGTACTAACACAGGCCTATTCCAGTGTGACAAGGGACGCCCTGCTGGGGGCCTGGGACTCTTCCTCCCCAGTGTCCCCTCCTATCCCCACTCTTTCCCAGGTCAGCGTGGGCTCCACAGCTGCCTCGTCCGGCCCCTCTGGAGGGAGGACGTTCTCCACCCTGTGGCACAGCTGGACACCTGCTCCTGGCCCTGGCTCACTGGCACTCACTCTTGACAGTCCCTCCTCCCTGGGACACTGGCAGGCTGCTCTGGCTCTCCATTTCTGCTCAGGGGGAGGGAAACATCAGGGGGCCGAGGTCCAGCCATCTGGGCCGTGAGCCTCCCCTCTGTCAGTCTTGGAGAAAAGTGTTGGCAGAGGGTGTGACGCGGGAGCAATCCAGGCAGCTGCAGAGCCAGACTCCCCACAGTCTCAGGAAGGCGAATCAGCCCCGCTTCACGGGCCCGAGGAGACTGCCTCCTCCCAGCATACCCAGGAACCTAGTGACAATGAACACCACCGTCCCAGAGGGGTCGCAGAGCCTGCCTGTCCCCACTGAAGTGAGGGACCGTGGGAAACCAGGCCAACCCAAAGTTGGCCACGCTGAGTACCCACTGGATGCCAGGGCCTGCAATGGCCTTGAGAGATGGAGAATAATGAGGTAGTTCTCCCCTTCTGGAACCCCAGGCCTTTATTTAGCAAACACTTACTGAGCCCCGGCCAGGTGCTAAGGATAGAAGCCACACAGGCCCTTACTCCTGAGGTCAGGCACTCAGCGTGCCCCCCTCCCCCATCCCAGGCCCAGGTGCAGAGGCAAGCAGGACACATCTGTCTCTGCTCTCCAGCCACCAGCAGCCTGGCAGTTCCAGACCCTTGCCTAGAATACAAGGTTGAGAGTAAGGACCACTGTGGGGCAGACGGAGTCTGGGGTTCTGGGCATTGTGAGATGGGATCAAAGGGGACCTCGGGTTGGAAGGGAACAGAGACGAATCAGGCAGCCAAGAAGTAAAGCTGGCCTGGCTTCTCTGAGGCCAGATAAACTTGTTCTGGGGCAAAGCTGCTGTCAGCCCAGGACTTGTGCTGTGATTTCAGCGACATCATCTTCTCTCTGTGCTCAGGCCACTTCAACGGCCAGCCTCCCAAGCCGTCCTGAGGGGTGGTCGTCCTGGCCCTGAAATCTAGGTCCCGCCCCACTCTTACAGCCTAGGGGAAGCAGCAGGAGCAGGGATACTATCTGTCCCCCAGCTGGGGCTCAGCCAGTCTAAGGCTGCTAAGCATGCAGACAAGCCAGCAATCACACATTGCACCCAAACTCGGGGGCCCTGCAGGAATATGGATCAAAGCTCCTACTTCTAAGCCTTGGTTCTCTTCCTAGGACACTCAGCATTTCAGCCAGATTTACACAGTGAAGAATTTCCTTGAGTCCGGGCCCAGGACAATGCCGATGACCCTATTCCAAAATGACGGTGGATTTCACCGGCCTTCCTCTCTTTGTAGCACAGAGAGTTGAAAGCAGCACTAAATCCCGTCAACCATTTTTGTGGGCTGGTGGGCTTACAGGAGCCAAGAAATGACTTGACGCCCTGTCTCTGTGCTCCTGGGACTTTCCGATCTCTCTCAGCAGGAGCACCCAGCCATAGCAGACAAAAGTATCTCAGACGGCTTTACATCTGCGATATCAAAATCGAGCTGCTTTCTATCACTGATGGTGCAGCCTTGACAGTGGTTCTGATCATTGTCACAGCTTTTAAGTGTATTCTCTCAGACCAACCACAATATGTGCTAGGAAATGATGCGGTGTTGAATTGGCCCGATATCTGATACCAGATATTTAAATAAGGAAAGAAGCATACTGAAGAAAATATAGGGAGAACACAGAGTTTGCTTTGCTAAATGGACATTGTGCCTCTCCCCAAGGCTCCTTCAGCATCTTTAGAAAGAGAGAAGGCTTCATGAGAAGCAGCTAATTCTCCAGGAGGCGAGAACTCGGGATTAAGATAGAATCTCTAGCAGGAAATGAATGGGGCATTTCATAAATGTGCTTTTCACTCAGAGCGCTGCTTGGAAGGTACATAGCCAAGGCAGCCAGGCCCTTGTGATCGCCCCAATTACTGGGCACCCCAGGCCTCAGTGCCCAGCCTCGTCTCCTGATGGTATCTGGTGCCCAGAGTTACCCGTGATCTCACCACAGTCTTATGCACTGTCCTTTCCTCACCTTGCCCCCCAGAACCCAGCTGCCAGACTTGGTGTTTCCAAGGTTGACTGCGAAGGCCTGAGGAAGCCCCCTTTGTCCAGTCCAGACGGTGCAGGCTTCTTTCTCTGCACCTTTACTGCTCCCAAGTCTTCATGTAACACTGTAGCTCCTGACCAGAAGCTAGGAGGGCTAGAAGGGGCCACGGGGACCACACAGCTCGCCTGCCCGCCCCACCCTCCATCACCCATTCTCTCCTCAATATTGCCAGGAATCGCCCAGACTCTGAACAGCTGCGGGGGCAGGGGGGCGCTTAGACCTTGTGAGGGAGCTTGGTCAGTCCTCAGGCAGCTCTCACCGTCGGGACTGGCTTTGCAACATTTCCTTTCCACTCACGGCTCATAGCTCCGAGTCTGGTAGCCACGTGACCATCCTGACCCTTCTATCTGACAACTCTTCCAGGCCCTGGCTACACGACTCCTTTTCTCTCCACAATTCTTACTCCCAAAACGTCACTGATTCTTCTCTAGTTACTCAGGTTATTAGTGGACTTCAGGAGCTGGGCTTTTCTTCCGTTGTGTTGAGTGCCCCCCCCCCTCCCGCCCCATCTCCAGCTCCCACGTCCTTCTCGCCATAAAGCTCGTACAAGATCAAGCACACTGTAGACACGGATGGTGCAGATGCCCAGCAAATCCAGAAACCTCTGCCAAAAAGCCACAGCAAAGATGGCCCGCGCTCTTCTGAGGCTTTTTGAGTGATGTTGAAGAGATCAGCAAGTATCTTCAAAAGACATCAAGTGCTATGAAGGCCTCATAGCAAATGCAAACCAAATGCACCCCGTGGTGGATCAGTAAGCCCATAACAGACATCCCCTTGGTCCTGAGCCTCAGCAGGGAACCCCAGGCATCAACAATCAAGGCCCTGAGGCCTCTTTTCTGACTGCTGCTTAGATTGGTGCGGGATTTTCAACATTGCTTAGACTTGAGCCTTTTTTGTAAATGAGCTTTCACAAGAATATAAAACAGCTCTGGCAAGCTTGATAATGACACTCTGGCAGGAGGCCTAAGCCCCACAGCTGAGCTTCCCTTCACGCCTCAGAGGCCCCTGCGAATCTTTCTGGGTATCCCCCCGGTGCTGCAGAACAGTGTGAGAACCACCCCTCCAGCGCTCGCCCTGTAACTCGGATTTGCGGGACCAGCAAAAAAGCCAAACAATTCCTAACTCACAGCTCTTGCAGCTACTAGCAGATAGGAGAACTGGGACTCGGAGAACTCTGGCGTTGGAAATAACCAGAGGCATCATCCGGACGGACTCTCTCACTTACCAGGGAAGGAAACAGTAAAACCAGGCAGGAGAAAGAACCCACGTAAGGTGGTAGGGGAGCAGGACAGAAACCCAGGGCAGAGGAGGTGTCCTCACCGAATGAGGAGGGGGAAGGCCCTCCTGAAGCAACACTGTGGCCCTGGGAAAGTGGCCACCACAGACCTGCCCTCGTGGGGCTCTCTCTCAGGCTCCAGTACCCTCTTGGTTCCCCGCAGGGCCAATTAGCGCCCTCCATGGCACTCTGCCCGGGCCTGCCCAGTGGACCGGGGCGTCCCTGCCTCTTCCCTCATCCAGGTGCGCTCTGTCTCCATCTTTTCAGCACCCTCCTCTCTGTAAGTTAACCTGATCCATGTTGAAAAGCCTGAACGGCCTGTTATCTCTCAGATGATAGATACGATTCTGGGGAGAATTTTTTTTCAGTTGTCTAATTTATTGCCGTATTGTGTGTTCCCAACACCCTCCTATCATCTTTGCAGCGTCTGCAGCATCCACTGTGATGGCACCTTTTCCGTTCCTGATACGGGTATTCGAGCCTTCTTTCCGTTTTTCTTCTGCAGCCTTGCCATAGGGTTCTCTATTTTATTAACTTCTGCAAAGATCACTCGATTTCATTAATTTGCGCCCCTATCATTTTTTCTTCCCATTTTCTTTAAGCATACTCGTGTACTTTTGCTGATTTCTTGAGTTATAGGCTTACCCCATTCGTTTTCGGGCTACTTTTTAAAAAAAAATAACAGCTTTATTATAAGATATAATTCACATATCATGTTGACTCAGCCACTTAAAGTATGTAATTCAATGGTTTTGCAGTCTATTTGGGAACATTCTATCACCCCAAAAAGAAACCATACATCCATTGTCCCAACACTCTTTCTCTTCTCCACCCTCCACCCCAGGCAACCGCAAATCTCCCTCCTATCTCTATGGACTTACCTAGTCTGTACATCTTCTATCAATGGAATTATACAACATGTGGTCTTTTGTGGTGGGCTCCTTTCACGTAGCGTGATGATTTTGAGGTTTATCCATGTCATGGCAAGTATCAATACTTCATTTCCTTCCCTTACCCAATAATGTTCCGTTGTAAGGACACAACCCATTGTGTTTATCTATTCATCAGTTAATGGACATTCAGGTGGTTTCTACTTTTTTACTATTTTAAAGAACACTGCTATGAACATTCACGTACAAGTTTCTATGTGGACACATGTTTTCATTGCTTTGGGGTGTATACCTAGGCGGGGCATTGCATGGTCATAGATGGTAACTGCTAAACATTTTGAGGACCTGCCATACTGTTTCCCAAAGTGACTGTACAATTTCACATTCCCGCCAGTGGTGTGTGAGGGCTTCAGTGTCTCCACATTGTCATCCACATGGCTATTATCTGTTTGATTGTAGCCATCCTAGTGGGTGTGAAGTAGTATCTTATTGTGACTTTGATTTGTATTTCCCCAGTGGTCAATGATGCTGAGCCATCATCATGCACCGTTTCATGTGCTTACAGGCCATCTGTGTATCTTCAAAGAAACATCCGTTCAAGCCCTGTGTCCATTTCTTAAGTTGGGTTTTTTTCTTTTTACTACTGAGTTGTAATAGTTCTTTATATGTCCTTTGTATAAGTCCCTTATCAGATATAAGATTTGCAAAAAATGTCTCCCATTCTGTGGATTATCTTTGTACTTCCTTAATGGTATCCTTTGAAGCACAACTTAATTTTGTTGATGTCCAATATTTTTCTCTTGTTGCTTGTGCTTTTGGTGTCATATCTAAGAAACCATTGCCAAATCCAAGGTCATGATAGTTATACCTATGCTTTCTTCTGAATGATTAAGATTTTTAGCTCTCACATTTAGGTCTTTGAACGATTTCGAGTTGAGTTTTGTTTGTGGTGTCAGGTAAAGGTACAACCTCATTCTTCTGCATGTGGATAACCTATCATCCCAGCACCATTCACTAAAGACTATTCTTTCTGCATCGAATTGTCTTGGAGCTCTCATTGAAAACCAACTGACAGTATATGTAAGGGTCTTCTTCTGGACCAATTCTATTGCATTGATCTATAGGGGCTACTTTTTGAATATATTATGTAAGGTTATCCATTTCCCACCAAGGTTCACTTTAGGTGTATCTCACACACTTAATATGTAAAGTATTAATTATTATCCAATTTTAAATATTTTTATAATTTCAACCTTATTTCTTCCTTGATCCATGGATTATTTACAAGTCAGTTCTTAAACAACCAAAGAAAATTGGTGTACTGATTACATATAGAGATTTTTAGTTTTATTATATTATGGTCAGAGAATGAGGACTATAGATATGAAATCTTATTGGATTTTTGGAAGATTTATTTATGACCTAAAGAGAGTTCAATTTTTGCAAACATTCCATGCATATTTTATTATTTTTTAATTTTTTAATGTTTATTCTTTTTGAGAGACAGAAAGAGAGTGCAAGTGGGGAAGGGGCAGAGAGAGAGGTAACACAGAATCGAAAGCAGGCTCCAGGACTTGAGCTGTCAGCATAGAGCCTGATGCGGGGCCCGAACCACGAACCATGAGATCATGACCTGAGCCAAAGTCTGACGCTTAACCAACTGAGCCACCCAGGTGCCCCTCCATGTATGTTTTAAGAGTGTATATTTGATATGTAGTCTCTAAATGTTGGGTATACGGTTCACATATATCCCATTTGATCAAGCTTATTAATTATATTACATAAATCTTCTCTATTCTTAATAATTTTAATAGTTAATACATTCTCGTGGTTTGAAAGTAAAAAAATATATCATAAAAGTATATTTCATCCCCACCCACGTCCCTTCTACACACCCATACCCCAATCCCTATGGTCTACAATAGTTATTTTTTGCATATTCTTTCCATGTCAATGCAAATACACGAAGACAAGGATATTAATTCTTATTATCACAGTCTTCCTTAGATAAAAGGTAGATAATAATATAGACTTTTCCTGGCTTTATTGAGTTAACAGTATATCCTGGATATCTTTTCACGGCAGTACCTAGAGAGCGTCATTTTTGACTTGCATAGCAGTCTCTGGGTAGACACACCACAGCCTATCTAACCAAACCTCTCAAGAAGGACACGGATTGTTCCCAGTTTTTTTGGTATTACAAATCATCTGCCACAAATAACTGTGCCCCTAGGTCATTTTGTGCATGTGCAAGTTCTTTATTAATTTCAGACCCACTTGCATTCTTGATCTGACTTTCCATTATCCCACTTTCCTAGAACTCCGGGCATGCTGTTCATTATGTCTTCAGTCACTTGTGCATGGTGAGTATTTTCCTCATCCTCAGTGGGTCTTGTGTGTTCCATCAAACCTCGTTATGGACTAGCCCCTCCAGAGTATTGCTGTATTTACTTTCCCAGGCAAATCAAAAGTATCAGCAGCCCAGGACCCATTTTTTATTAAAGGTTCTGGCATGGGATTTCTATAGACTTCTGGGTAGTATAAACTCAAACGTAAATCTATGTGAGACACAGGCCCTGAGTTTTTATTTCCCAGGGGAGGATTTTTCCCTCTGAGCCCAAGCAGAGACAGACCTAATTTCTTGTTATCTGGCTGAGCCAGCGGACACATTTTTTTCCTGATCCATATTATCCCTGAGGGTGTGGCCCTCCAAGAATGTCGGCTTCAGACAGGGGTCTCATTCTAACTCCTTGCCTTGCGTGGCCCCAGGTCTCAGGTCCTGCCCCCACGTGGATGACTGGAGCTGCCAACATCGTGCCCACCATGCCTGCCTCCCCACAACGGCCCCCACCTCCCCACAACTCCCCACAACGGCCCCCCACAACGGCCCCCACCTCCATTCCCCACAACGGCCCCCACCTCGGCCCCCACCTCCCCACAACGGCCCCTACCTCCATTCCAGAAGCCCACACCAGGCGTTCATCCACCCCACTGGAGCTCTTCGTTCCCTCCTTACTCCTGGGGCCTGGTGATTTTCCTTTCTTGCTGGCACACTTGGATATTCATTTACAATCATTTTTGCTATATTCTATCCAGGTGCTTGTGGCAGAAGATGGGATGTTTATCCATCATTCTCTTACCGTCCATTTTCTCCCTGGTCCTTAACAGAGATGCCTATCACACTGTCACCTACCACAGTACCTGTCTGATAAACACAGGCAACTACTTCTTTGAACTGTGATATGAGGGGCTAGGGGAGAATCTCATGGATTCTAAGGCCTTCACGGGCTAAACACCACTCGCTATTGCAGTATCTCTGTTTGGTCTAAGATTCTGGCACAATCCTTTCATCTTTCCATTTTGTTGCCAAGGTTCTCCTATTCTGGTTAGAGAGTCATATAGATTACGGAGTTTTAATCGAAACCATTTAATACCTATTTTGGAAACGGCCGAGGATGGTGTCAATAGATTCTCATTTTAATCCCAGTATTTTCAGATGGAACATGAAATTAAGAGAGTTTCACCAACTTACATCAGGCTGCACATGTAGGAAAACTTTAACCAGGAGTGAAAGGCTGTTTCTGACTCCCCACACAAGCAGTGAGTGATTGGGATTTTTTTATTAACATGGCTGCCCTTTTGTTCTTTATCATTAGGGCACTAAGAAGCTATTTTTCAGTGTCAGCCTATTATCTATAAACAGGGTGATAATCTGCACTCCCTTTGATCTTAGAATATTTTCCCTCTACCTCTTCCCTGATATGTAAGATTTACATAATGTTGATACTTCCCTAATCTACTGACACTGGACTTGAGGGGGCCTAAGCAATATTTCTTATGCCAAAGAGTAGCATAAATCCACATTCCCTATGGAAATACTTCAGTTCTCAGGGCAAACGATTTATGTTTCAAGATGCTACAAACGGAGTAGGAGATAGGAGCCCTCCTGGGACAAACATCTCCAGATTAGGGCTGGAGGTCCTTTTGACAAGCTCATGCCTTGCAGTTGTCCCGAAAATGTGTCTGCTGCTGGTCACTGAATGGGCTGTTATGGTGATGGAAGTGGGGCGGGGGGAGGGGGCCGGGAGCCAATAGAACTAGAGCAGGACTGCAAAACATTCAGTGGTTTTTTGTCTTCTATAATAAGCCTTGTTCAAAAGGCTACCCTTTGGGTGGTGCCTGGGTGGCTCAGTCAGTTAAGCCTCCGACTTTGGCTCAGGTCACGATCTTGCAGTTGGTGGGTTCGAGTCCCAAGTTGGGATCTCTGCTGTCAGCACAGAGCCCGCTTCAGATCCTCTGTCTCCCTTTCTCTCTGCTTCTCCCTCTCTCTCTCTCTCAAAACAAAATAAACATTTTTTTTTTAAGTTTACCCTTTGATCTAGGCTGGGAACATAAAGCTCCATCCCAATACAAAGTGAGCATCGTGGCATTGGATGCTCTTTTGTTTCTTCGATGTTATTCCAGGACACATAGAGTAACCAGTGCCCACATGGGGGTCCTGTCGTCCGTCCAAGATTGGTCATGCCCTTGGAGCTAGACCCAGTCAGGACATCTCCTCTCTCACCTGCTGCCCCCTTTGCAAATTTGCTTCTGAGATAGAAACACGAAATAAAATTCTCTAAGGAGAACGCTTTGATAACCCAGAGTCAGCAGGGGAAATGCTGAGTTGAGGAAGAGAAAATTCAAAAACTCACCAACAAACAGAAAGAATATGTGTCAAAATGAGATGGCATTTCCAGCTGTTCCATCGTGCCTGCTCAAGAGAGATGAATACTTCTCAGTCAGCACGATGGTGCATTTGCTCCACCATAATTCTCTGATACTTAGAACTGACCTGGAAGGCGAGTGCAAGAGCAGCGTGAGCCATTCTGAGCACGCAGCATTTTTAATTCCATTCCCTTGGGGAAGTTGAAAGACAGGCCACTGCCATTTGCATAGGCTGGAAGTAATTTGATTTTGTTACGTTTCTTTCAAAACACAGAATTACAGAATCATAAAATCTCAAGGTTGGAAGTGAACTTAAGGTTATTTAGTCCAGGGGGACCTGGGTGGCTCAGTCAGTTAAGCATCCAACTTCAGCTCAGGTCATGATCGCACGGTTCGTGGGTTCAAGCCCCACGTCGGGCTCTGTGCTGACGGCTCGGAGCCTGGAGCCTGCCCCAGATTCTGTGTCTCTTTCTCTCTCTGCCCCTCCCCTGCTCATGCTCTGTCTCTCTCAAAAATTAAAAAAAAAAAATGAACGATAAAAAATAAAATTAAAAAAAAGTTATTTAGTTCATCCAGTTCAGGGGTCCTCTTCATAATATCCCTGCCAACTGGTTACATAAGCTCTGTTTTGAAAGCTGCAGCGATAGGGAGCTTGCCTTCCTTGAGGAAGACTAAAGGGACCATCCTTTCCCTGCTGTGAGGAGAAAGAGACTTCTCAGGGAAGGTCACCATTTTCTAAAAAACCAAGTTTTCTACAAATTCATACAAAGCCACTATAGCGTAGCGGACTCCTCGGCTCCCTCACTACCCTGTGATTCACCTCTCAGGAGCTCCCCAAACCTGTCCCCTTTGTCTCAGATCCCATCCTTCCACTTCTTCCCACTTCTTGCCAGGCATCCTCACTTCTACCTGTACTGAGGAAATCAAGACCCCTGGACAAAAACCATCAGCCCCCCTTCCTTTTAGTTCTCCCTCATTGCTTATGTTTTTCCTTCTCCCTGTGCTCAAGCAAGAAGCATCTCTCTTCTTGTCCCAAGGGAAACCTTCCTCTCCCTGTGCGGGGGTGGGGTTTATGGAGACAGTGTGTCTCAGCCTTTTTCTACCTGTTGTGCTGTGGGTATTTTCTCATCCGCCCGATATGCAAGAGTGGCTCAGCTGGTTTCTGGATTTTTTTCAGAAGGAATTGCTCCACGTGTGGCTGTAGATTTGGTGTGTCCATGGGAGAAAGTGAGTTCGGGAGCCTCCTAAGTCACCATCTTGGACCAGAACCAGTAAGTCTTCCTCTCTTGCTGGAAATCGCACACCTACAGTCCTGTGTTAGATCTGAACGACCAGGCAGATGCCCTCTTTCCCATAGCTCCGACTTCTCCACCTCTTCCGAACCATTCTCCTCGGCCTATACATATTTTTCCTATACTTAAAAATAGCCTCTCTTCACTGGCTGCCCCGTTCATCTCTCTTGCCTCATCCTTCTTGTATTAGTTAGGCTAGGCTAGGTTATGCTGCAGGAACAAACAGCTCCAAAGCTAACACGACAAAGATTTGGTTTATTTTTCCTCACTCAGGCCAAGTCCACTACAGGTCATCATGACTTTCTAGAGCAACCATCTTCCAAGCAGGGACCCAGCAAAGCAGGCTGCTTTAATCTTGTGTCTCCCCCTCTCCTTAACCCACTTGCCACAGCAGGAGAAGAGAAATCCCCCTCCTATCTCTGTGGAAATAGGAAACGTTCCTCCTGTGTGCTAGGCAGGACAGAATTAATGGAAATAGAAAGTCACTAGAAGGTTTTTACCATAACTTCACCACCTTTCCTTGGAAACAGAGTCAGTGTCTGTGAAGTCCACTTCCTTGCTTCCTAGTTGTATTTTAATCCTTGAAAACGGCTTCTGCCCCACTCTCTACAGAAAATACTTGCTCTCCCATTGACCAGTGGTGAAACTTAGAATCTTGGCTTTTCCCACTTGGGTCACAGGAAGTCAGCCTTCTGTAGCGTCTGCTTCACTGGGCTATGCTTTAATGTCTTGTTCTGGATTTTTGTTCACAGTCACTATAAGAAACAACCAGAATTAATTTTGTGCATTGACTATGAAATTTTTACTGACAAATTAGTCTATCATATGCCCCTATTTTCCTTATGTAAATCCTAAGGGAAAGATAAGTTTAAAGCTTAGGGTCAACTAAGTACCATCCCTCCTAAGAAAATATATTCACATCTTTTCTATAATGTTCCATGTTTTGCCTTTTATCCTTGTTTCCAAAAACTCAGAACCACACCATATGATCCATATTAATACTAATACTTATACAGACATCCAAATCAGAAAGGAAGGACTAAGATTATCTGCATTAGCGGGTGATATGATCTTTAATATAGAAAATCCTAAAGATTCCACCAAAAAACTGTTAGAACTGATCAACGAATGCAGTAAAATTTCAGGTTCCAAAATCAACATATAGAAACCAGTTGTGTTTCTACACACTAGCAAATGAAACATCTGAAAAGGAAAGAAAACTATCCCAGTCACACAAACAATAAAATACTTAGGAATAAATTTACCCAAGGAGGTGAAAGATCTGTACACTGAAAATTAGAAGACTCTGATGAAAGAAATTGAGGACATGAATAGAAAGATCTCTTGTATTTATGGATCGAAAGAATCAATATTGCTAAAATGTCCATATTACTCAAAGCCATGTATAGACTCAGTGCAATCCCCATCAAAATTCCAATGACGTTCACAGAAATAGAAAACACAATCTTAAAATTGGTATGGAATTGCAAAAGACTCCAAACAGCCAAAGAAGTCCTGAGAAAGGAGGCACCTGGGTGGCTCAGTCAGTTTAAGCCTCTGACTTTGGCTCAGGTCGTGATCTCACAGTTCAAGAGTTTGTGCCCCATGTCGAGCTCTGTGCTGACAGCTCAGAGCCTGGAGCCTGCTTCAGATTCTGTCTCCTCTCTCTGCCCCTCCCCCACTTGTGCTCTGTCTCCCTCTCTCAAGAATAAATAAACATTTTTTTTTTAACGTTTATTTATTTTTGAGACAGAGAGAGACAGAGCATGAACGGGGGAGGGGCAGAGAGAGAGGAAGACACAGAATCGGAAGCAGGCTCCAGGCTCTGAGCCATCAGCCCAGAGCCCCACACGGGGCTCGAACTCATGGACCGTGAGATCGTGACCTGAGCTGAAGTCGGACGCTTAACCGACTGAGCCACCCAGGCGCCCCAAGAATAAATAAACATTAAAAAAATTTAAAAAGAAATCCTGAGGAAGAACAAATCTGGAGACATCACAGCTCCTGCTTTCAAACTATACTATAAAGCTATAAAACAGAATGGTACTTGCATAAAAATGATACATATATCAGTGGAACAAAATAGAGAGACCAGAAATAAACCTCTGCATATATAGCCAACTAATATTTGACAAAGGATCCATGAATACTCAATGGGGAAAGGCTAGTCTCTTTAATAAATGGTGCTGGGAACCTGAATGACCACACGCAGAAGAATGAAATTGGGCCCCTATCTTACACTGCTCACAAATGTGAGCTCCAAATACATCAAAGGCTTAAATACAAGAACTGAAACCATAAAACTCTCAGAATAAAACACAGGGGGAAGGCTCCCTGACATTGGTCGTAGCAATGATTTTTTTGGATATGACACCAAAAGAACAAGGAAAGAAACGCAAAAATTGACAAGTGGGACTACAATAAACTAAAAAGCTTCTGCGCAGCAAAGGAAACCCTCACAAGATAAAAAGGCAACCTGTGGAATGGGAAAAAACATTGCAAAGCATGTATCTGATAAGTGGTTAATATCCAAAATATTCAAAGAACTCATACAACTTCATAACAAATAAAAAAAATAAACAATCTGATTTAAAAATGGGCAGAGGATCTGAATAGAAATTTTTCCAAAGGAGACATGCAAATGGCCAACATGGAAAGAACTCGCAGCGTATTAACCCTAAGAAAGCATCCAGCTGGGGAAGTGCATTAATTTGCCGGGACTGCTGTCACAAAATACCCCAGACTGGAAAGCTGAAACAACAAATTACTTTCTCACAGTTCTAGAGGCTGGAATTTAAAGGTCAAGGTGCCTGCAGGTTTGGTTTCTTCTGAAGCCTCTCTCCTTGGCTTGCTGAGGTCCACCTTCTCACTGTCCTCACATGGCCGTCCTCTGTGCACATCTACTGTCTCTCTGTGTATCCAAATGTCATCTTCGCATAAGGACACCAATCACACTGTAGTAGGATTCACCCTAATGGCCTCCTTTTTTTTCTTTTTAATGTTTATTTATTTTTGAGAGAGAGAGAGAGCGTGAGAAGCAGAGGGGCAGAGAAGGAGTCACAGAATCCGAAGCAGGCTCCAGGCTCTGAGCTGTCAGCACAGAGCCTGACACGGGGCTCAAACTCACGGACCGTGAGATCATGACCTGAGCTGAAGTCAGACACTTAACCGACTGAGCCACCCAGACGCCCCAACCTAATGGCCTCCTTTTAACTTAATCGTCTCTTTAACAGTCTTACCTCAAATATAGTCACAGCCTCAGGTACTGGGGTTTGGGGATTCAACATGTGATTTTGGGGGACACAATTCAGCCCGTAACAGACAGGGTGAGTTTCTCCCTTTCTAGTCTTTACTGCATCTTCGCCTCCTCCCCATCTTTTTTTTTTTTTAACCGTTATTTTTAACGTTTATTTATTTTTGAGACAGAGAGAGACAGAGCATGAACGGGGGAGGGGCAGAGAGACAGGGAGACACAGAACCGGAAGCAGGCTCCAGGCTCTGAGCCATTAGCCCAGAGCCCGACGCGGGGCTCGAACTCACGGACCGTGAGATCGTGACCTGAGCTGAAGTCGGACGCTTAACCGACTGAGCCACCCAGGTGCCCCACCCTCCTCCCCATCTTGCTAACGGCTACTCCTCATCTCCCCAGGGTGGGCTGAGAGAGAGGAGGCATCAAGAGTGGAAACATTCTCACTCCCCTGCTTCTGTGGGGATTTTCTTTGCTGCTTCTCAGAGCCACCCCCCCTCCCCACATCACTACAAAGTGCTCACTGCAGTTCCCTTGACGGGGTTAACACATCACCATCCCGGCTCATCAGTGCCCTCCCTCTTCAGGCACAAGGAATCTGCGAGACCTCCAAGTCCTTCCTGCTAAAGTCCGCTCCCTCCACACATCCCTGCCCTTGACTTGTGAGAAGAGCATGCTTCTGGAATACAGACCTCCAGGTGGTGGCAGGGGAGTCTGTGGGCACAGGAGGACAGGGGCTCAGACACAAGCCAGGCACAGAGGGAATCCGGGTGTGGGTAAGAGCTGAGCACAGATGGTAGGGGGTGCGGGTGTAGACAGGGGTGGGCCAGGTACTCTGAGAGCAGGTGGTTGGGGGTATAGAAGAGAGGCAGCTGGGGTGCCTGGGTGGCTCAGTCAGTTGAGCGTCTGAGTTCGGCTCAGGTCACGATCTCCCAGTTCGTGGGTTTGAGCCCCGCGTCGGGCTCTGTGCTGACAGCTCGGGGCCTGGAGCCTGCTTCGGATTCTGCCTCCCTCTCTCTCTGCCTCTCCTCCACTCATCTCTCTCCTCCAAAAATAAACATTAAAACATTTTTAAAAAGAAGAAGAAGATAGGCAGCTAAAGGTAGTACTGTCCTACTGATGCATAAACAGTCTTTGTGTCTCACCCTGACACAAAGGCTGCTTATGCGTCAGTAGGACAGAGTCACTTCGCAGAGAAATTTCTCTTCTCTTCAAACCAGAGGCGTGTGTGTTGAGCCCACAAGCCCGCTAACAACCGCTAACATTTAACGAGTGTGTATTTGGTGACAGACACTGTGTGAAGCACTTCATACACACACACTAACCCATTTAACCCTCCCGGCTCTGGGCCGTGTATTGTCTCAGTATCCCCACTTGGCAGATGAGGAAACTGAAGCACAGAGCGGTTGTGTAATACACCCGGGGTCACACAGCGGGGAAGCACTGGAGCTGGAATTACACTGGGCAATTTGCTTCCAGAGCCCATGCGATCAACTACCGGGCTATCCTCCCTCCCAAAGGAGACAGTCACTCACCACCGTGGCTCTGCGGTCACCCGCAGGATGAGACGGTGGGGAGGAGGGCACGGTGGGAGCTGGCCGCCACCTTCCCCAGCTTCTGTCACAAGAGCCATGGGTTTGGACTTGGCCTTTCTCCTCTTCTGCTTCTGGTGACAGTCAGTGAGTGGCTGCGAGAGGCTCCCCCCTACATCCCGGTCTCCTTCCACACCAGGCATAGACTAGGGTGCCTACAGATCTCTGTTCAGCTGAAACTCGACTTTAATTTGCCAACGGTATGCAAAGCTTGGGCAAGTCCCCCTCCTCTCTAGAAAATGTCTAGACTAAGCAAGCATCATGAAACACGATTCATTGCTCAGTGTTCTCTCTCCCTTTCCTTCCGATTCAGAAGTTCTCAACCCTGGCTGTTCATTAAAAACATTTGAATAACTCTAAAAAAAATACCTATGTTTGGGCCCTCCAATCAATTAAATCAGAATGGGGGTACGGATCGGGTGATTCTTGTGCACAGCCAGTCCGAGAACCACTGTTCAGTCTCCCCGTTACCGTCCCGCTCAAAGCCATATGCCAAGACTATTTATTTCTCTCCTCAAGCAAAGGACATCAGATGCACTTTGCTGTGAATGGTTTTAGAAGAACTTGATTTTCCCAAGACCATTTTTGCCCAGACCAGCCCTAGATGGGATGTTGGGGGTTGGGCAGCCTGATCCTCAGGCCCCTGAGTGGTCTGGCAGGCTAAGGGGGAGGTGTGGTACCAACTCTGGGGAAATTTCATGGCAATACGGCCCATTCATCTCCCAAACACCCACGCCAGCTGAGTGAGGCCCACGGCCCTGCTGCAGAAAACCCTCATCAGTCAAGTGGTCCAGGCGGGGACAGGGCCCAGCGCTCGAGTGGAAGTAGTTCCAGAATTTATCATTTTGTTCTGTGCAGTGTTAGCACCTGGCAGATTGGAGTCCTCTCCCAGAGTCTTATAAGTAATGGAAAATGAGAAATTTTCCTCCACAGAAACGGAGGGAGTTACAAGGAGCCATGATTTCAGTTCTGGGCTCCATCCAGCCCGGAGAGAAGTTCCCCTTACACAGACAGCTGCTTGTCAAGTACAAGGACACAGGTGAAACAACAGGAAGGGCCCTAGACCTGCAGGTCGAGAGAACGGATGTGAAGGCCAGTGCTGCCCTACCCTCCCTCCCTGAAGGTATGGCCGGGCCTCCCCATCTCCTGGGCTTTTTCCTCCCAATCTGCAATGAGCATATCAGAACCATGAGCCCTGAGATGCCCCCCGCACCAAAGCGCTGGGATTTCTCCCTTCCGTGGGAGGGACCTTTTCTCTCCCCCCTACTCATTCTGGAACAACCAGTAAGATTCATGGACAGTACCTACCCTTGAGAAACTTACCCTGTGAACACGGAGACATGTCCTCTGGAGAATCTGAGCTTTGTTTAGCATCTCTTCATTGCCAGAAGTGTGACCCTTAAGGAAAGGGTGTGGCTCCACGGGCCTTCCCCCGTGTGATGAGTTCTGGGCTCCAGTTGGAAGGGAAGGTTCTGGGATTCTGGCTAGGACGCCGTCCTTACCCAGAAACCTTGTGAGCACAGATCTGGCAAAAACTCCACCCCAACATTTTAAAGTAGAAACTCAAAAACACAAAACACTTGAAAGATTTTTTTTTTTGAATCTCTATTCATTTTTGAGAGAGAGAGAGAAAGAGAGACAGAGTGTGAGCGGGGGAGGGGCAGAGAGAGAGGGAGACACAGAATCCAAAGCGGGCTCCAGGCTCCGAGCTGTCAGCCCAGAGCCTGACGCGGGGCTCAAACTCACGAACAGTGAGATCATGACCTGAGCCGAAGTCAGACGCTTAACTGACTGAGCCACTCGGGCACCCCGGAAAGATTCTTTTTTAATTGAGCAAGAATTAAAATATAACCAGAATAATTAGCCAAGGTATGTAGTGCTTTTTTGTGTTGGAACAGTTTTAGACTTCAGAAGAGTTGGAGAGATAGTACAGAGTTCCCCTACTCCCTTCACCCAGCTCCCCTCATGTTCGCACTGTACGTGACTAGGGGACATTTATCAAAACTGAGAGTTCAATGTCGGCACATACTGTTAACTAAATTATAGACTTTATTTGGATTCCACTAATGTCCCTTTTCTATTCCAGCATGCAGGCCAGGAGACCACCTCATTATAGCTCCTCGGCGTCCTACCATCTGTGACAGTCAGTGCCTGCTAATCTAAATCAGGGCTCCTCGGCCCCGTCTGTCCACTAGAATCACCTGGAAAGCCTTTAAAAGGCACCGAGGCCGAGCCGCGCACCCATCGCGTCTGAGTTGCTGGGTTCAAACAGAATTAGCATCATTTTTTCCTAAAGCTCCAGGTCATTCTGATATTCGGCCAGCCAGGGTTGAGATACACTGCTCTTAAAACATCAGAATTCCTACTCGTCCAGCCAAAGTCCTTCCTGGTACGGACAAATGACTTTCTAAATAAATGTTTAATGACCTATGAATATTTAAATACATTTCTTACACAGTGCTTACGAGTGCCTTATAACCATTTAATCAAATCAGAACATTGCAGATAAAGGTTAAGTCCCTTTTAATTATCCCTCGATTATATTTTCTTGCCTTCTCTAGAGAGACAGACACTCGCCCTTTTGACTGGCTTGTACATTACAGACCCTTTTTGATTTTTCACGAAAACATTAGGAAATGAAGTGGCCTCGTGTGTTTGTATTCCGAATGGCATCACGTATGTAACAGTCTGCAATGTGTGTTTTCATCCGATATTATTTCTTTCTAAGCTTTTGCTCTTGCAAGGCTCTGCCACCACCAGCGCCCTTAGGTGTGGGAGCGTCTGGTGCTAGCGTGCTCCAAAACGCGTAGCATCTATGCACCCAAACGTAGCGCCATCTGCTTTCCTGCACGTCTCTACGTAAAAGGAAAGGTATGCAGGAGCCGAAGCTCCAGACTTCAGACGGTGCGGGGGGGGGGGTCTGCATGTGTTGTCTCTGTGGATATCATCTTATTGTCACATCCCAACCAGCTTTGCCAGCCGATTTTCAACTTCTTCTGCCAGAAGCGGGGTACAAGAGCGCCAAGTTCCCCTTTGCCACTGCTAGAGATTCACCGAACTTTTTTGTGTTTGCCAACAAAGAGGCCATACGTGATGTAGCATTCTTTTCATTTGCATTCAAGCACCTATTTTTAAAAAGCCATTTTATAAATATCAATATTTTAAAAAATACCAAATAGAACTACTTTAATAAAACACCGGAGTTGAAAGAGACCTCAGTGATCATAGAGTCCAACCCCTTTGTTTGAAGAATCCTTTTATGGTATATAAATAATACACGGACACATTATCATGGTGAAATTTGAAAATCGAAGTATTGTTGTTGTTAATTATTTTTTTAATGTTTATTTATATTTGAGAGAGAGACAGAGACAGAGCGCAAATCGGGGAGGGGCAGAGAGAGACACACACACAGGATCCGAAGCAGGCTCCAGGCTCCAAGCTGTCAGCACAGAGTCCGATGTGGGGCTCAAACTCACGAACTATGAGATCATGACCTGAGCCAAAGTCAGATGCGACTGAGCCCCCAGGCGCCCCGTGAAAACTGAAAACAAATTACAATGTGTTGAATAAAAAGCAAAAGTCTTTTATGTCCTCTCTGATCCCCATATTAGGAGATAAACTGATGTTAATGGTGGGTATTTCATGATGGCCCATTTACTGCATCTGTACATGCATATAAAATAAAGTGGGCACTGATGGCATTTTACATAAGAGGGACACAGCTCTATGTGTTTGTTCATAATTATTATTTTCTTTTAACAACACGTCTTAGAAATCTTTCCATATCATACACAGAGAACTACTCCATTTTTAACTGCTGCATAATATTTTATAGTATGGGACAGATTTGCTATGTATTGCTGAGTAACAAATTACCCCTCAAAACTTAACAACAAACACTAATCATCTCATGCAGTTTTTAAGGTCAAGAACCTGGAAACAGCTCATCCTGGTGGTTCTGGATCCAAGGCTCCCAAGAGGTTATGGTTGAGCTTGGGGCCAGGGCTGTAGTCAGCTGAAGACTTGACTGGGGTTAGAAGACGGGCATAGAAGGTGGCACACTTCTCTGAAGGGCTGTCGGCAAGAGGATTCAGTTCTCCTCCATATGGAGCTTTCTACAAGGCAGCTTCCCCAGTGGTGAGCGAGAGAGAGAGAACTCAAGATGGAAGCCACTGCTTTTTTATAATCTCAACTTAAGAGTGGCCTGCCTTCACTTCTGCCACGCACTGTTAACTATCGATCGTGTGGCCAGAACCTGGTACACTGCGGGAAGGGACTACACCTGGGGGAATACCGGGATGCAGGACTCATTGACGGCCATTTTGAAGGCTGACAATTGCATGGTTACCATGGGTTGCCACGGTGGTCTTCGAGTCTTCCTGGTCACATGAAGCAGTGCCAGGAACACCCTTGGCCATGCTTCTTGACGCACATGCACTTCTCTCCTGGCCCTAGAAGTAGAATTGCTGCAATTCCTTCATTTGCAAAGGGGAAGTTGAAACTAGAGAAAAGTGACTTCTCTAAGGTCACATTGCTAATCGCCTGCAAGCCTCAGATTACAACTTCAGCCACCTGACTTCCAGTCCATTCCATTTCCAGAGCCATTTTGCGAGCAGGGTAAATATGGGCTGAGATTTCAACTAGTAACCTGAGATAAAGCCTGGCTGATAATTGCAAACGGTCCGTTCCCAGAATACCAACAATACACGTAACAGCTAATCTTGCTTTATAATTGCAAAATATATATCGCTGTGCTCAAAGGCTAGATCAGCCAATGCATGAATGCCTAGATGGCCTTGGTTAAAAAGAAGCTGGTGGAAACAAGGAATCACTTCCATGCCATGATTAGCAGAAACACTGCAGTCAGGCAGACCTGTGTTTGAATCCCGGATCTAGCTCTGCGACCTGGGGGCGAGCCACATAATTCCTCTGACCCTGTTTCTTCTTCTGGAAAATGGGAATTCGAGGAGCACCTACTGGACAGGGCTGTCCTGAGGATTACATGTAATGATGTGTGTGATGCGTCAGCACAGGGTGTGGCCGACTCCATGAAGGAGGCTGCATTCTCTGTATTCTTCCTGGCTGACCTGCCTCGGTTATCCATCCAGCTTCCTGAATGAATGAACTCTATTTTCTAAAAATATATAGCGCCTGCAGAGCTCATTTTATTCCATTTCCCACCTCCTCCTGATTCTCTTCTGTAGCCAGTAATCATTATTTTGTGATCTGTGTTTTCTGTTGCCAACTATCCGGGTTTTTGATGAATGGAGCAAGATGTGGGCATGAAGTAAGTATGGAGCCCAGTGAGGAGCCCTCTAGCCAGCATACAATGCTCTTCCTGCCCCTTGTGTGGGTGTTAGATGTACACGCCATTGTCCCTGCAGGCACAGCCTGGATCCTCCTCACCTCTGTGACTCTAGTGCTGGCACGGTGCCCAGCACCTCAGAAGCGTCTGGAATGAATGAATGAATGAATGAAGAGAAACCAATTGAACCAAATCAAGTGAAACCAGGTTCATCACAAAGGACATCAGAAACTCACCTGGATTCTGATTTGAAATGTAAACGGATTGGGGGATGTGGAATACCTTTGAGTCCTCAGATGTCCAACAGAAGGAAGGCTGGGGTAGAGGGAAGGTGAAGAGTATGGAGGTAGTTTTCCACACGGAGGGTGTAAGGAGCCCTTGGCACATGCAGAGGTAGGATTTGAGAGAGAGACCCATGACTTTACCAGCTGATTAGCAAGTGGGCTTCTGGCCACAGACCACTGGATTTCCCTGAGCGTCAGGAGAGCAGCTCTGGGACCTGTACTGTTTTTCACAGTCTAAAGGCCACACAACGTTGCCGGCCAGAGCCGGACAAGGACAGAGATGTAAAGGGGAAATTTCAGATGTCCCAGGCAAGTGATTCTCAAAGCCAAAACCAGAAGAGGACACATACCTTCTCCCTTCCAGGATTCTGAAGGGTCAAAAGACATCTGCACAGGGACCGCCTGAGTTTGGTTTCCCCTTATCACTGCCTCCTCAGCCCTGAGGAAGACCCCACCCCTGGGGGGAGGCCAGCTCAATGGCTCCTCCTTTGCGTGGGCTGGGCCCATCAGCTGCTCTGGCTGGTCTAGAGGAAGGGGCGCCCCTGGAGGGTGCGAGGGGCAGCGCTGGGGCCGGCATGGCTGAGATCACTCCTAGCAAGGCTCTGTCTAGGGCACGCCGGGCACTAACCATGACAAGTAAAGGCACGGACGGGCCGACGCTTACATAGTACACTCTCATTCCAAACCCTTTCGCTGCTCTTCCTCAGGAAGCTTCCTGTCGGAAGATAAATGTTCTGACTGTGATCAAACAGATTTATATTTATTTACTTTCCTTTCCTCCCAAGCCTGAGCCAGCCTGGGCAGGTCAAAGGGCAGGATTCCAAGCAGCCAAGATGGTCTCCGGAGAAGCCTGGAATTTCCCTGTAGACATAGTGTGACAGAAAAAAGGCAGGATCTCCTGGCACCCAGGGCAGGGGATTGCCAGCATCCCAGGACCCCTTAGCAAGTGGGGCACCTCTCAGGGCAGGAAGAGGCCTCCAGCTGTTTGGGGAACCTGGCCATCAGTTTCTGAATCTCTGATTTCAAGAAGCCTGAGGGTCTTATGTTGCAGGAACATGAAACAATCATAGAGACAATTACAACCCAAATCCACTTTCCTTCAAAACGGTGCCCAGGCTAGGGGCGCCTGGGTGGCTCAGTTGGTTAAGCGTCCGACTTCAGCTTAGGTCATGATCTCGCAGTTTATGAGTTCGAGCCCTGAGTCGGGCTCAGTGCTGACAGCTCAGAGCCTGGAGCCTGCTTCGGATTCTGTGTCTCCTCCTTTCTCTGCCCCTCCTATGCTCATGCTTTGTCTCTCTCTGTCTCTGTCTCTCAATAATAAATAAACGTTAAAAAAAAAAAAAGGTTAAAAAAAAAACAGTGCCCAGGCTGAAGGAAGGGAAGGCAGTCATGTACTGGGTGAGCCGCTGCTTTAGCTATGTTGTAACTGGACCTTTAGAACTGACTACAAGGTTTCTCATGTGACTTCTCATAGAAGTTCTACGAAGTTCCTGAAAATCCCTTATCAGATGCTGCCAGGAAACAGGGGCTTCCACAAAAATGCCTGTGCTGAGCAATTGAAAATCATTCCAAAACTCAAACTTAAAAAATAATTTATTTTAGGGGCGCCTAAAATAAATGACTCAGTCTATTAAGCATCTGACTCTTGATCTCAGCTCGGTCTTGATCTCAGGGTCATGAGTTCAAGCCCCGCACTGGGCTCCACGATGGGCATGGAGCCTGCTTAAAAAAATAATATGGGGCACCTGGGTAGCTCAGTTGGTTAAGCATCTGACTCTTAATTTTGGCTCAGGTCATGATCTCACGGTTTGTGAGTTCGAGCCCTACATCAGTGCAGAGACTGCTTGGGGTTCTCTCTCTCCTCTCTCTGCCCCTCCCCTGCACTCTCTCTCTCTTTCTCAAGACAAATAACTAAACATTTAAAAATAATAATTTGGGGCGCCTGGGTGGCGCAGTCAGTTAAGCGTCCGACTTCAGCCAGGTCACGATCTCGCGGTCCGGGAGTTCGAGCCCCGCGTCGGGCTCTGGGCTGATGGCTCAGAGCCTGGAGCCTGTTTCCGATTCTGTGTCTCCCTCTCTCTCTGCCCCTCCCCCGTTCATGCTCTGTCTCTCTCTGTCCCAAAAATAAATAAACGTTGAAAAAAAAAATTTTTTTTTTTAAAAATAATAATTTATTTTACTAGTTTGGTTGTAAAACTTCCTAAAAACACTGCACTCAGCTTAATGTCCTTAAGCAAAGCCATTGCAAATCACTTGGTACCACGGGGACCACCAGATCTGGGCTGTGACAGTCACCTTCAGGCTTGCTAGGGATGGTGGGGCAGGTGTCCCTCCCCTCCCCACAGAGGGTTGTGCTTTAGAGCTCTTGTGGCTATTAACTTTTTATAGTTTTGCAACCTGCCCCCTGGTCAACCTGTTACCATGCCACCCCACGGCAATTTCTCCACCGCTTTCAGGATGAAGCAAGAATGTGGGACACGGCTGAGTGGCTGAGGGGGCTGGGAAGGAGGTGAGGGGGAGTGGTTCTGCCCCTCGTCCTCCACCCTAATGTCCGCAACCCTACCGTGTGCTGGCTCTTCATCTGAAACATAGGTAATTAGAAAAGAGAATTCCGTAAGGCTCCGAGGCTTTGTAATTCCCACAAAATGCTCTAGAGTGATCTCGGACTCAGTAGTTCCACTCAAAAGATGACACCATGCTCACCTGTTTAGCTGCCTCCCTCTTCTTACAAACGGTGCACTCCTGAAGGGCAGGGATCGTCTTGTCCGCATGCTCCAGTGCCGGGCAGGTAGCTGGCCTGTGGTCCCATGAGGCTGGACACACAAGTGGACTGAGCAGTCGAGACCTGATTCTCTCCAGTTGTGAACCTCTCATCTGTCTGCACAGCTGGGATGCGAGCTCCCTGGGAGTGAGCGATAGATCTTTTCTTCATGGGATCTCCAAGCAGGGCTGCTGGTCAGCCAGAAGGCACTGGAATGCCCGGGCCAGTTGTTCAAGTACTGAAATACTTCGTGCAGTGGCTGTCTGGGCCCCGGAGAGCCCCCCACCACCCCAGGTTCCCAGCATCTCCTCCAGGGCCCCCCCCCCCCCCACCGTCTGGCTGCTAAGGGATGATCCCCAGCCTGGCAGGGCCTCCAGGACTCCACTCCAGCTCCAACCTTCTGACTGGTCAGTATATGTTGTTAAATCTCCAAATGATGGGCCAGCCTGATGCAGATGATGGGGGACGCAGCGGGTGCCTGGTTAAATGCTGTTATGTGAGAATTGATGTTTGTAGGCTCTGGTCTCATGCTGGACTCAGGGAACTCTCAGCAAGGAAGTGGGCAGTGAATGCTGCCCGACCTTGAGAAGACACGTGTATGGGATCCCCAGCTGGACAGACCTCTACACCGCCAGGTGAAGGAAAAATACAGTCCTTGTGGCCCCCATCCCCGTCCACCCATCCATCTGTTCATCCATCCACTGTTTGGGTACCACACTTCGGGTACATCAGCTCCAGGAAGGCCAGAGAGGTCATGCAGTACAACAAGGCGCACCAGAGGAAGGGCAGGGGGGAAGGAGAGCAGGAAGAGGACAGACTCAGTGCTGGGGTGCGGGGGCAGCTGAGCCCCTGCCCTGTGGCCACACCTCTCAGAGCCTGTATTTCCTCTCCTGCACAATGGAGAGTTAAAGCCTGCTTTCCAGCTTCTTGGGAGACCTGGTGAGTCTAACGCGGAGTCTGACCCCGTACCCACGGGTGGAGCTTCCCCTCGGGATGGAATTTTATCCTGATAGATCGGGACTTTGAAAAGGTTACACAAGTAATGTTCCGTCTGTGAAGGCACATCAAGCCATATACTTAAGCACGCTATTCTGTATGTAAAGTCTATGTCGTAAAAAGCTAAAACGCCAAACATGTTCTTAGGCATCGAAAATATTGTCAATTAGAAAAAAAGTTGGGATGGTGAAAAAAATGGCTGAGCCAAATCCAAGATTTTAGTCCCAGGGAAAGGTCCTCAGGTAGGTCACTTTCAATTCTGAATTTCTGGCTTCAGCATGGGAGGGTGTGAGGGTATAAAAAGCATCCTGGATATACTTTTCTCCCTGAAGCAAGTATTTGACAGGTACTTGCCAGCAACAGCAGGGCTGGAAAAATAAAAGTCTGTGAGCAGAGCGGTGATGAGGAGGGGGCGGGGCGGGTGTCCACAGGGCCTTGGACAGACACAGCTGGCAGAGCACTGAGTCAGACGGGGCTGGTTATGCATCGACGCGGGCTAAAGAGGGAAGGGGTGAGTGGTGAGGTCCTCAGCACGCACTCAGAGGTGGGCCTCGGCTAATTGGATCTAACAATCGATCGTTCCACTTCTGATCCAGGAAGTGCTGTGATACTGACCTTGAAGGCGCAGAGACGCGTGTCTGGGACACAGTGAAGTCGACAGCTGAAATCCCAGACAGTGGAATTTCTAGTGTTTCACCAGGGCAGGGCGGCGGAGCGGGGAGATGGCTCTCAGGCCTTTATAGTTTAAAAGGACAAGGACGAGGGGCTGCAGGACCTGCCGTTTCACATCTGCGTCTTTCCACTTCAGAAGGTTTCCGTTCTTCCCATCTTGGCCAGTCTTCAGCTCCTGGGCTGGCGCGTGGCAAGGCAGCGAGTCCCTGTGTTCACCAAAGACAGCTTGTTCCCTTGAGCTTATTTGAAAGCAAGCTGTTTGGAACTCAGCGTGCATGACCCACGCGAGCCATGCCCTAAGCAGGGCTGAGTGTGTCGAGCAGAGTGTGTTCAGTTAAGGGGATCCCAAGGTAGGGGGTGGCACGCCGACGACTGGGGCGGAAGAAGGACACTGAGAGAGGGCACAGGGGGTCTTGAGACGGGCTGGACTCTGAGAGGCAGCGGTGGGGCGGGTCTTCCAAGACAAGGACCAGTGTAAGCAAAGGTATGGTGGGGGCGGGGGTGAGGGGCAAGGCAGGTTCAGGGGCAGGGCAAGGCCTGAGCTGTGTGAGCAGACCGCTGTCGGGAGCCACGCATGAATGCCAAGAGGCTTACAGGACATCCGTGTTCCTGCAGCCGGGACACTCGGGGATGGAAACAGGTGGAATCCCTCCAGCACTTCTCTTTGCTGCTCCTCCCCAGGTGGAGCAGCCCAGAGCCTGGCGAGGCCACACCTGTCTCCAGGTAGATCCAAGAGACCAAGAGCCCCCTTCCCCACTGCTGGGGAAAGGAAGGCGGAGCCTGCATCGGCACCTAAGACTGCCTGGGGCCTCCGAGGAGCTTCGGAGAGAGAGGACTCCTCCTGTCCCCGGCAAAATCTTCAGAGCAATGGACCCACACTTGTTCAGACACGGGTACCGGCATACAACCACACACTACAGCTCCTGGGGCGGGGGCAGGGGCAGGGGGAACGGAAAGGGTCCAGCTTGAAACCAGGGCAGTCAGAATTCAGAGCAGCCAGCCCATCCCCTGCAGGTTCATTCTTCTGGATACCAGATGGGAGGGGCAGAAAGAGGTCTCCTAAAAGCAAAAAGGAATGAGAGCCGGAGAGCGTTCAGCTGTGGCGGCCATGGCTTGTTGGTCCTGGGATCTGTCCTCCTCTGTTCCCTGGGCTACTCAGAATAAAGACTACATTTCACAGCGTTTCAGATATGGCCATGTGAATAACATCTAGTCCAGAGATAAGTGCCCCTTCAAAGATATTTTCTCATAGGGAATGGCCGTGCCTTTTTCCTTCCCTTTTTCTCCTTCTTGGTGGCTGGAATGTGGATATAATGGCTGGAACTGGAGCAGCCATATTGGGCCATGAGGTAATCTTGGGATTGAAGATATATATAGAAAAGCAACAAGACTGAAAGACACCATGGCTCCTTGACCCCATGAAGCTGCTGTGCTGACCCTAGGCCAACTACCTCTGGATATTTCTATGAAAACAAGTAGCCTTCTATTTTGCTTAAGCCATTTGCTATCTTGAATTTCCCTGGTCTTAACAGTCAAACTTAATACTAAATATTACACTGTTTCTCAAGATGCAAATCCAACCTCCTCCAAGAAACATGCCCAGAACTTTGCAGTCGGAACCAACCTCTCCCTCTCCTGGACCGCCGTCCTAACACTGGTTACTGCTGCTCACAGAGCCCTTTCACATGCATTAATTTATTCATTTCATGTTTTCTGTACTGCAGCCTTAGGGAGGTATTATTGCCAGCATACAACAGGCGGCGGCTCAGAGGGGTAAATGGTTTTCTGGTTAGGCAACACTCTTCAGCTTAAATAGGGATTATTAGTACCTGCCTCCACTGCCCCTCCCCTCGGGCCCAGCAGGGGCTGATTCAACTCTGATTCCCCCGGAAGGCCTGGGTGGAGGCCCCACCCACAACAGGCACTTGAAAATTTGTATGAAATTGATTTGCTGTAAATGCAGCAAGTTCTCCTCCATCCAATGATATTGATTTCTTCTAAACAGTATTTCTCGGTTTGCCACCCTCCAAGAAAGGGGGGGGGGGGGGAACGACA
Organism: Prionailurus bengalensis; assembly: GCF_016509475.1. Lineage (NCBI taxonomy): Eukaryota > Metazoa > Chordata > Mammalia > Carnivora > Felidae > Prionailurus > Prionailurus bengalensis. The sequence continues at coordinate 74,040,020 of NC_057350.1, read as the reverse complement.
AGGAAAGCAGAGAGCTTGGGCCTTTGGGGTGGATCTGTGGCCTGCAGAGGTCAGATGGCCGGGGCTTGGCCACGTGCCGAGGAGCCTGCCCTGGGGGGCTGAGCCTGTGCCACCAGCTACAGCTGGGAGAGCAAAGGGTCAGAGGAGGGGCCTCTGCTCGGGGAGGATCCCACCCAGCTCCCCCCCTGGGGCGAGGGACTTGCAGAGCCCCAGGATGGCAAAGAAAGGAGCCAGTTCCAAAGCCAGACTGTTTTTTCCAAGTATGACTTCATTAACAACCTCACAGCGTTCCCCCCAAGTTCGGGTGGCAGGCGATTTCATCTTTTGATGGAGACAGAGCTGAGGAAGGAGAAGTAAAATGAAACCTTGCTGCCCTGCGATGAGGAAAAACCACTGCTCCAGATTTGCAACGACCCTACAGGCAGAGGGACCCGGGATTCTACCTCCTGATGGAAACAGCTGTCCTCATCCTCCACGTCCAACCAATGGCTCTGCCCTGGGCTCATAGGGCATCAGGTCTGCTCCTCCCAACCAGACGTTGAGGAGGGAGGCAGGGCTTGCACCTTTCAACAGATGAGGAACCGGAAACCCAGGGGGAAGTGACCAACGCTAGAGGCCAGATATCCCTCCCACTGCTGCAGCTCCTACAGAGGGACCTTGTAGACGAACCTGGACGGAGCAGTAGACCTCCTCCGCTCACCAGCCTGCAAAACCCTGCTGCTACCTCCTGCTGTACCGAAAATACAGGCCTCAGGGGAGGGGAGAGGGTCGTGCTGGGCTGAGCCCAAGCCAGCTCTGCCTCTGAACAGGAGCCTAAAGGCCCCACCAATAACCCCAGGACCATGATGTGCTACAGCCCAGAGGCCTAGTAGAAAGTGAGGATACTGAGGCCCCACTGAAGGGATGGAACTTACCCAAGGTCACACAGCGAGGCGAGTGCAAAGACCAGGACTATCGTTGCTTCTTCATGTTAGCAATGGAGAAGGGCCATTGCCTGCACCAGGCACCCCTTTCCAGGCACAGATGTAACCTGGGACTCTGGACCCCTCTTCCGGCACACTCCTGTTAACAGGGAGTCACCTAGGAGACTGGCTTCCCTGGTACTGGAGTTCCCTGCCCTCCCCCAGAAAGTCCTAACTATCCATCTCCTCAAGAGCCTACTCAGATGCCACACCCTCCAAAGGGCTGCCATTCAGCCTCCTTCCCCCCGTGACGTCCTGTCTCGGCCTTGCATGGCCTCATTCGTGTCACATGTAATCATTGACCCAGGTCTTAGCTCTACGGCTATTGGGTGCACCCCAGGGCATGACCCCCATGTCTGGGCCCCCCGGCTTCCTTGGGTCTGAGGGAGAGAAGTCACAGAAGCTCCCTTGTGGAATGAGGTGAGCTAGGACGCTGGGCCAGACCTTGTTCAGTGCCTGTGGTCATGTGCCCTGGGCCTTGGGTGGCAGTCCCAAGGAGGGAAGTCTTGAAGGCTGGAGGATGAGGAGGACTGGCCAGCCTCTCAGCCATGCTCTAGGCCAGGGCTTTCCCTGAGGGGTTTGCAGAGCAAGGGGAAGGGTCCATGAAACAACCCCAGGATTGGCATTCCTGTGACTATAGCTGTAGCTCTTTAAGAGACCTGCCAGGAGGGGAAGGCTTCCGATGCCCCAGGAAAGGTCCTTCCCCCCCCAATTCTTCCAAGGAGAGGTGCAAGCCAGACCCCACTATCCTCCAGATGGGCCTTCCTGAGCTGCCCTGGAATCTGCCCAGGGTGATGGGTTTGGACCCAGAAGCCCCCACTTGTCTGGTCACACTCTGCTAGGGCACTGAGCAGTGGAATGCCCTCCCCCAAACCCACGACCCCTCTGGGCTCCCATCTGCCCACTAGTCTTGATAGATACATGTGTGTAATTTAAATAAAGAGTACGATAAAGCCAACCGCAATGAGTAATGTTAAAAATGACTTATGGTTAATGAGAACCGTAAGTCAAAAGGAGCATTTTTCCTCTTGTGACCTAAAGAAGTCACTGTCCAGGTTGGGGCCAGAGGGCCGCTGCTCAGCTCTCTGGGAAGAGGAGAGCCAACCTGGTCCAGGCGCCGCCCCCTCTCCTCTCCTCAGCCCTTCTCTGCCCTCCCACAAGGTTCTCAGTAGGAGTTTTGAGGGATGTGAAAATGCTTGAAACGCTGGGTCACACTCCGAGGTTAAAGAGGTTGTCTATGAAATTTCTTAGTCTTTAGCCCACAACTTTCTCAAAAGTGGCTCCCAGGACAACAGCATCTAAATGCTTTTGAACACGCTTTACTCCTTAGATTTCCCTTCCGTGCTGTTTCCGCAGGATTACTGCAACAGCATTCTCTCTACCCAAGGCCCTTGGAAGTGCCTCCCCTATGACCAGAGGGACCTTCCTGAAACTCTGGTGGGACCTTCCCTCCGCACCACACTCTGCCGTGGCTCTCGGGCACCCGGGAGCAGGCTCTCAGCCCCACCACACACCAGAATCAGCTGGAGCTTTAACAATATGTCCCAGCTCAAGCCCCCGCAAAGACCCAATCAATCAGAATTTATGGGGAGGACACCGGCCCTTTTTTTTTTTTTTTTTTTTTAAGCCGGTAGGTAATTCGAATAGGCAGCCGGGGTCTAGAGCCTCTGGTCTCCAGGGTAGAGTAGAGGGAAAGCCCCTCTTTCAGCAGAATGCCAGCTAACAAGTCCAGAAGGAATTAGAGAAGTAGCCAATCACTGTGCCACCAGTGAAGGGATGGGTGACACCAGCAAGTCCATGGAGGCCACAGCCACTGGATGAGAGGCTATTGGGGAACAGGACATTTGCACAGTCTCAAGGACCTGCCCACACATTATTATTCACAAAGGGAAAGGAGACCTTTCCATTAGAGATTTGGCTGATTCACCTTAACCAAGTTATTGAAGTCAGTACCACCAGAGTGGGACCAGATCACATCACTGGCCTCCAGATGTGACACGAAGGTAAGGACCCATCACCAGCTCTGTTCACATGGATACGATCTGAAGGATCGAGACTGTGGGCCTCTACAAAACAGCTGGTCCAGGAGGCCGCATGCGAGGGAGGTGGTGAGTTCAAGGAGCAGGGCCTCGCACAGGCCCCCAGGACGGGACCGTGTAAGCCCTGGGGACTTGCAGAAGTCTTGGTGAGGGTACCGGACCTCACGGGCTGTGGGCCAGGGGGTACAGGGCAGCTTTGTTTAGATCTGAGAAGACAGCTCTCAACTGACCTCAGGGTTATTCCCGGGATGCCCTGGCTTCCTCTAAAAGGGTGTCTTAGAGCCCTCCAAGAGTGAGTGCTGAGGTTGTCGGTTCCGGTCGGGGCCTGCCTGCCCTCGGGGACAGGTGTGGACTCTGAGGCTGCTGGATGGGCCCTTGGTCGCCCCCTGAGCACCTCTTCAGCTGGAGCAGCTGACCCAACTCACATGAAAGCTCCACATGTGTCCTCCAACCCACTTGCTCACCCCAGCCGCTGGCTAGCCCTGGAAGATGAAACTGGACCTAGAAGGCTTTCTAAGGTGACCCTTTGTTCCCAGCCCCAGGTCCCCTCCCGCCACAATTCTGATGTCTGGAATTTGGAAGGAAAATCTGATGCACTCACATTCGGGCCCGCCAGCATTGGGCCTTTGCAAGCTTTGGGTTTTGTTCACATTCTTTCGGTCTTCTTAGGTCTCTTTCCTATGCTGACTTTATGATTATTCCTCTGCATGGAAACACGATAGACACAAGTCTTTTTCTGATGCAGGAGAGGATATGCTAGGACCCCATGTCATGGCTGAGGGCAGAGGTGCACGGGAAAGGAGGCCGGTCTAATGGAGTCTCGCGGAGGCTCTTGCAAGCAGCTGCCTTCACCAGTATCCAAGAGGCCTGGCCTCCCTTGCTGGCTCTCTGGGAGGCTCCTGGCTAGGGTGGGGAGATCGAGACACAGGGCCTGGACTATACTCTGGGGGTGCAGCCGCCTGCTCTGTAGAGAGGGCACTGGATTTGGAGTCAGGAGCTAGGGGTCCAATCCTGTCTCTGCTTCTGGCTCTCAGACCCTGAAGGGATCATTTCTCTCCTCTGCTCTCTCTGTTGGTGAGGCAAGAAGGTTGGGCTGGTAAGGTAATATATAGAAGAGAAGAGAAGAGAAGAGAAGAGAAGAGAAGAGAAGAGAAGAGAAGAGAAGAGAAGAGAATTATTATATTATATTATATTATTTTATTTATATTATATTGTTTATTTTTATTAGGTATTTTATTACATATTTATGTTTTTATTATATACTATATTATATATACTGTATTATATATAATCCTATGATTTATATCATATGACTTATATGATTATACATGATTACATGTATGTAATATATATTATTATATGATATATGATGCTATATCGGCGCTCTCTGGTTTTAAATTGTGTTTTTTATTCTATGTCAGTTTCTTCTGACGCCCTTGGCCCCAGCCCTGATTCTGATCTTGGGGAACAAGTCAAGCAGGGAGGCCCCCACCCACCACCTCAAACCTAGCTAGCCATCTTGCTGTCACCTGGGAGGCTGGGCACCTCTGAGGGAAACACGACTCCAAAGGCCCTGACAGGTCGTGCAGGTCTTTACTTTCTGGGTGGGTCAGGAGGTGACCACACATGACCTAGAAAACCACGTAAAGGCCCTTCTCACCCACCTACTTCCCAAGCCTCCTAAGGGGCAGGACCAGTGCCTCCCAGTCTCTCGCGCTCCCTCCCAGCTTAGCCCGCCAGACCTCTCCCACACCCCTCCCATGCGCCCCTCCCAACAACCCGGACACCGCACCTGCTCATCTTTCCCCTCTACCAGCTAGGTCTTTATTTATCCATGTGGCTACCCATCTTTCTTAGGTAAGGGGTCTTCCTGGGTTCCCCTGTTCCTAGAAAGCAGGGAAGGAGAAAGGCTGGGGACTTCACTTGCACTCACTCAGGTGCAAGGTGCAATCCCAGCGTGCACCTGCTCTGCCCAACCCCCACCCCCTCCTCCAACCCCTTCAAAAGGGAGGAGCTCAGGGTTAGCCTGACTTTGTCATTTCAGCCCTGATTGCAAAGCTAGCAGTCAGCACATGGGGGTTCTGCACTGTCCCGGCTTCTGACTGTGTGACCTGGGCAGGTCCTTTTCCAGAAGGCCGCATCTTTCCCATCTGCAGAATGTGAGGGCATTAAACTAGAGGAGTCATTCTCAGAATGTGCTCGCCGGAGCAGCCACAGCAGCACCTGGGAGCTTGTTAGAAATGCAGATTCTCAGGCCCCTCCTTGGAGCCACTGAATCAGAAACTGTAGGGGCTGGAGTTCCAGCAATCTGTTTGAACACACCCTCCAGGTGATATGAGTTTGAAAACCCCTGCACCAGAGGACATCTGATGAGTTGCTCAGACCTCCTTTGGAGAGGGACTGCTTCCCATCCCTGCTGCAGGGAGCACCCCAGAAGCCAGCCCCCCACTCTCAGCCCTCATGGGTTTGGCCTGGGCTGAAGAAAACTGTGTGGAGGAAGGTCTCGCCTCCTTCCGGGGGCATCCCACAGTAAGTGAGTGATCCACTTAGGGGTGTAAGTGTTAGTTCCTCACCCCAACACAGGACAATGCTGCAGGGTCCCCCCTGGAGTCAGCTGAGGCCTCAGCTTCTTCCTTTATACCATCCTGTGTCCTTCCTTTCCCTCCCACAGGTGTTGGTCCCAAGAACTCCCCAGTGTGCATGTGCCCTTCGTGCTGATCCCGGGGTCCATCTCCCAGACAGCCCAACCCACAGCAGCCTCGAAGGGCCCCGACTCTGAGTCACCTTCAGCACCAGCATCTTCATCATGATGGCCGTGTGTTGGCACTCCCTGTGTGTGGAGCTCAGTGCTGAGAACTCCAGGTTCGTCCTTCCATTCGGTTCCTGAGACCGCCCTGGGATCTGTCTTACAGGTGAGGCTCAGAGAGGCAAAGGTGAGGGTCCCGGCTGCTCTTCCTGATGCCAGTACCCCTCTCCATCTACAGAGTTTCTATCTACCTCACCTCCTGTCTCCCAGGGATGCCCACACACACGAGGATCAGTAGGATCAAGTGGGGGTGCACAGAAAGAGGGGTGAGGAGCAGGGCCCCAGAAACTCCTTGAGATACTCAAGGAAGTGCTGAGCTGACCGCAGGCTTCTCACAGTAACCCCAGAGCCAGCAGCCAGCTCAGGAGCCACAGCCGTTCTCCAAGAACAAACAATCTCTAATACAAGGCCGACTGTGATCGGTGCCGGGAACCAGAAAGGGGAGGGGCACAGAGAACCCGGTGGGGGTGTGGAGGGATATCTTGGAGGACAGCAGACCCACCCCAGGGAAGAGCAAATACGTGGTGAGCCGGGAGTGTGGGGTGGCAAGGGAGGAAGGCCACAACCAGCCCACAGAGCAGCCACGGCTCAGACATGAGCCAGAGCTGGTCATGTGGCCGGAGCCCCCTAGCCCTCCAGGGGCAGCTGTGCCGGGTGGCTGAGTGGGGGAGCTCCATGGGTATGGAGGGCTTGCCCGGGCCCAGAAGGCAGCAGGAACAGCGGCAGCTCTTATCCAAAAAAGGGAGAATGAACGCAAGCGACGCCCAGGCCTCCCTACCCTCCTGGGAGACGCACAGTGGAGAGGAAAGGGCAGAGGCCTCAGAATCAGGCATTCTGGGCCACATCTCTGTTCCACCACTCGCTGGTTATGTCATTTTGAGTGAGTAACATCTCTAAAGCCTCATATTCCGTGTCTATTAAATGGGTGCAATGTATCCTCCTTTCGGGGTTTTGCAGTAGGTTTGTTTGTTTGTTTATTTATAACATTTATTTCTTTTGGGGGGTGGGGAAGGGCGGTGAGACAGAGACACAGAATCCGAAGCAGGCTCCAGGCTCTGAGCTGTCAGCACAGAGCCTGATGCAATGCAGGACTCGAACCCACGAATCGTGAGATCATGACCTGAGCCAAAGTCAGACGCTTAACCGACTGAACCACTCAGGCGCCCCTGTATTAGGTTTAAATACCATGATATACGTAAAAAGCACCTGGAACAGAGTAGGCCCATGATGTTTGTCATCAGGTTCCAGTTTACCCTGTGGCCAGTGGCTTGGAAATTAACATGAAGTGACCACAATTACCCCTAGAATCAGGAAGGGACCCTCCATGCACAATGTTCTTACCCATCCTTAAAATACTCCAAAACAGCAATTTTTTTAATGTTTATTTATTTTGAAAGAGAAAGAGAGAGAGAGAGAGAGAGAGAGAGAGAGTGAGCGGGGGAGGAGCAGAGAGAGAGGGAGGGGCAGAGAGAATGGGAGACAGAATCTTCCAAGCAGGCTCTGCACTGTCAGTGAAAAGCCTGAGGCGGGGCTCGAACCCACAAACCGTGACATCAAGACCTGAGCTGAAGTTGGACGCTCAACTGACTGAGCCACCCAGGCGCCCCCAAAACAGCAATTCTTTAAAAAGGAATCTGTAGTGAAATAAACTTGGGATGTCCTAGAATAAAAATAAAGCATGGTTAGGGGCGCCTGGGTGGTGCAGTCGGTTAAGCGTCCGACTTCAGCCAGGTCACGATCTCGCGGTCTGTGAGTTCGAGCCCCGAGTCAGGCTCTGGGCTGATGGCTCAGAGCCTGGAGACTGTTTCCGATTCTGTGTCTCCCTCTCTCTCTGCCCCTCCCCCGTTCATGCTCTGTCTCTCTCTGTCCCAAAATAAATAAACGTTGAAAAAAAAATTAAAAAAAAAAAAAAAAAAGCATGGTTCTCTCCTGCAGGACTTCTCAGGAGCATTAATACACTGACGAGCACTGTGAATCTCCAAGAAAGGGACTCAGTGTGGGAACTGGGTTTTCCAAACATTTGCCCAAGAAACCTTTTGACTTCTGACCACAAATCCTTCTTCTTCTTTTTAAATAGCTATTAACATGTTCTGAGAGATGCTGATCTAAGTTCATTCCATTCCTTTACAGATGGCAAATTGAGGCCCAGAGTGATAAATTAACATACTCAAGGTCACACAGAAATAGAGCTGGGTTCCTCACCAATTCAAGGAGTCCAGAAAATGGTGGGAGGTATTTCCTCCCAGCTGCCTGAGCCCGATGGGGGAGGATGCTAGCAAGAAAGAGGCGGTCTGCCGTGCTTCTGGGGTGCAACCAGCCCACACAATACCCCACTGCTCTCTCATTAGAGAGCTCCCGGTTAGGCTGGTCCCTTCATAACCTGTTGCACCGGTGTCTGCCTGAGTTTCTCACCAGCAACTTCTGTATGATCTGAGCTGGGTCCCTAGCTCCTCCCTCAGCCCAGCTGCCTGCAAAGTTTCCATGAGAAGGAAAAGTCATCAGGGAGGAGCAGTTGCTACCAGCCTGTACTGCTGGGGGTGGGGGTGGGGGGTGGCAGAGAAACGGGCAGGGGACAGCTTGACGCAAAGGCCACTTAGGGGCATGAACGGGAGAACGAAAGGTATCTTCTTCCCTCTGCACGGAATGCTTCTCTTGCCCCGGCCATAATTAGGTGGAGATGCCCCACTTCTCAAAGCAAGCTGTTCGTTTTCCAGCTCAGGCAAGACCGGCAGATGGATAATCCTGCTCAGCTAAGAACAGACATTTGGCAGCCCCGAGTCCGGCCGTCCTCATGCTGCTCTGCTGTTCATACACCAGGAAGGAACACAGTCTTTAGGCTCCAGTGACTGTCAGAAAGGGAGGGGGCTTCCAACCATACAGCCAATTATCCAGCCAGCCAGGCAGCCAGCCGTCCATCCATCCAAAAGAAATCTGCTCCCTTTATTAGTCCCTCTCCCTTCCCAACCACATGTGTGGCTTCGTCTGAGGACTGACCAGCACATGGACCAGACCACGAATCAAGTCCCTGCGCACCATGTGTTTCCACTAAGCCACTTGATGTCACCTCTGAGGCTGGCCTGCCGGTGCTCCTTCCCAGAATCTCTCCCTTCCTGGCACCTCCGCTCGCCCGTGGGAGGCCCAGTGCGGCCTCGGGCAGCACTTCTGACAGAACACTCGGATAAACCCTGGAAGGGGAGGACAACAGGGGGAAGGGTGCTTGTGGAAGGGTTTGCACAAGATCCTGGTCCTACAGTTGTTCATAGACAGGTCTCCTTCCTGGAAGAGGAACCTAGTGGGTTCCTCTAGAACCGGGACCTGAAGATGCTCAGGTATAGAGAGTGAATGGTTCCCAGCGGGGTTAGTTGTAGAGAAGAGGGAGGGAAACGGGCTTGGGAATCCAGAACCTCAGGAACACGTAGGTCAGGCCATCACACCTCCTTTCATCTCGAGCCTTGTCCCAAGAAGCTGTGCAGCCTCTGCTGTCACACCTCCTGTGACGGGCAGCTCACTACCTTTCTAAGCAGCTCTTTCCCACTCCTTCTGTGCTTCAGCGTCCCCCACCCAGGTCCGACTCAGCAGGGCCATTAGAACATTTGAGGGCATCCCCCAACCAGACCCTGGAGATTTTATGCAAACCAGTCGTCACAGGAAGCGTCAGGTCCCTGGAATTCGTTAAGCTTGACGAGAGGAAGAACGTGAACGCCAGATATTCATTAAATGGGGACACAGAGGGAGCTTTCCTTCCATGAGTGTTTGCTTCTGGGCCTCCACCCATTTCCCCCAAATCTGCCCTAATGCTAAGCCCTCCCTGTTGCCCAGTGCTCTCCCATCCACCCCTCCCTTGGCACTTACTAAGATTCTGTAAGATGGACAACGCTGGGCCTGTCTCCACCCTGCTGTCTTGTTCCCCAAACCCACTGGTGTCATTTTTCCTTCCCTGGGAAGGCGTGGCCTGGTTTCCATGTATTCATGCAGTCGAACCACAAAGATTCAACGAGCACCCACAACGTGTCGGGCACTGTGTCGGATGCTGGGACCATGAGGAGGCCAGAGACCGACCTTCAAGCAGTACAGAGGCTCCAGGCAGAGCCAGATGATGGAAGAGGCAGTAGGATTACAGGGGTGTCTATGCGACAAAGCCCGGGGCCTCGCATGACCCTGCCTCAGCCTTTGTGGCATCCAATGAAACATACCCTGGTCGTCACGACTACACAAAACAGCAAGGTCAGTCTGTATCTGTGTTACTTGAAAGAGTAAAGGTGATCCCATCCACAGCCCCAGCCACATTACGCTGTCTGCAAAATGCCCTCATGCCTGTACATTACAGCCCTTCCTGCTCGGAGACCCTCCCTCACGACTCTTCTTAAAACAGGCCCTCGCACTTCTCTTTCCTTGCCCCCTCCCCTGTCATCCAGCCTCACGGCCTCCGGCCAAGGGTCCCCTGCCTCCCTCAAAGGCCAAGCCAGGGGTTATCAGATGTTCCCAGTCAGAGGCCCCAGGAGCCCAACACTCTGGACCCTTTTGGCCGCTCAGGAGACAGAGCTCCCTGCTCAGTGTGACTGCTTTCTCTGACAAGAAACGCTTGCCACACGAAACTCCACCGTGTTGCAGAGGGATGCACAAGTGTGGCCTGCGACAGGGGAGTCTTCCCAGAGGAGCAGGAGGTGGGAAAGGAGAGGGGAGGCCGTGGCAGGAAGGGTGGCCCAGACAGGGCTGCACGAGAGTCTGTGCTCGTTGCGGGAAAACACGAGGACACAGTAGTTGCTCCTTCGTCCTTACAGCTTGTTGAATAGGACGACTGGATCTGGACGGAAGAAGGTCTTCTCATGAAGGCCCATCACACAGACTCAAGTCAAGCGGCTGCTCTCTGCGCTTTATACAATTCCCACTTCCTGGTCTTTCAACACCCAAGTGGCTTCGACCACAAGTTTCTGACTCCCCTGCCTGAGAAGATCAAGGGCAATCACCCAGACCCCACTTGCTTCACCCAGACGACGCCTGGAAGGCTGCCACTCCCCTCGGTGACTCCCTAGAACCTGATGATGCTGACTGGGCTTTTTAAATGTTCATTTCTCCCTAGGCCTTGAATTTCAGACTCTGGCCCGCTTCCTTTCTGCTACAAAGGAGGCAAGTAAGGTCAAGAAACAGAAAGTAACTTGCTCAAGGTCACACAGCAGTGACAGGGCAAGGGTGAAAATCCTAGTGATCTGAGTCCCACCCAGATGCTGGATGGAACAGTAAGTGGTAGTTCACACTTACCGCCAGAGCTCGGGGATTCCTCTCATTTCCAGAAAATGGTAGTTCCCTGTATTTATCGTGGTGATAGCCTTCATGAGTTGGGACTGTAGTCCATGAATTGGGACCAGAGAATATGTTATCTCATTTAGTCCTCACGATGGCCAGCAGATGGGTGTGACTGGGAGGCTCAGAGAGGGCAAGTATGTTCCTCAAGGCCACACAGCCACGTTCTCTCTCACCAGGGGCACATATCTTAGGGTTCTTGTTGCATCCTCCAGAAGGCATCCCTTACCTCCAACGTGGCCCCTCTAGATGCACCCATGGCCCCTCTCAGAGTTCTTACCCACGGCAGTGAGAGACCACCTCACTGTGTGAGAACTTCTGTCAGAGTGGGAACTCACCCACCCTCTTCACCACTGTGGCCCCAGAATTCAGCCCAAGGCAAGGGTAAATATCTGTGACTTGCACAAATGAACAGCGTCACAACTGGGGTGTCAGCTCAGGTGCCCCTCCTCCAAAGCCCATGCTCTCTGCACAGAATTCCTATCTTTTCCCCTATAGTGAGCAGTAGGCAACCCCCATGGAGACTCACAACCTCCACAGCTCTGCAAGGGCAGATGTCCCCTTATTTGGTGGGGCTCTTGACCTCCGGAGACCACCTCACCTGTCTGTCCAGGTGGCCAAGGTCCTGCTCCTTCTTGCTGAGTGGCGTCTCAACAGCCTGTCAGTGTGCCCCGGGATCTTATGTCCAGGATCTGATGCACGGATCCTGGAAAGGGCAGAGTCAGATCAGCCACGGGACTCGTGTGGGGATCTGAATCTAGAGGGAAGGGACAGAAGATAGGCCTGGCTCCCTATAAACAGATGACCTTCCCTGATGCAGGGCCAGTCCCAGTGGCAACACCAGTGTCATCATGGAGAGGTAGCACCCTGCACAGGGAGCCTTGGCTTGGGTTCTTGCTCAGGGAAGAGTGCCTGGAAATCTGGAAGAGGGCAGAGCTGATGCAGGAAATGCCCCTAGAGGAGAACTTTGAGAGAAAGAACAGAGAGTAGTTCAGAGAAGCCTGGAAAGCCAGGAAAGAAGATGCAGAGGACAGCAGTAAGTCCCTGGCCTTCCATGGCAGATGCTGTGATGTGCTGCCCAGACCCCCTTCAGGGGCCAGACCTTATTTTCCTCGGAGTGCTGCTGTGGGCGGCCCAGAGCTGAGGCCCTGCCCAGGAGCTACCCTGCCTGAAGGGAGCTGCCTCCTCCAAGGGCGCCCTCTCCCCAGGGAAGCCCATCCCCAGTGACTAGACAGGAGCCGGTTGAAGGCCCAGCTCCCAGGCTCCAGCCAGGGCTCCTGGGCAAGGCTGCCCCAGCTCTGGGACTCTGCGTGGGGCCGGCTGAAGCCTCTTGTCCTGACCACCTCGCCTCGCAGCTTGGCTCCTCCTTGCTTGGTCCTGCTCCCCTCCTCCCCCCACAGAACACCTCCCAGAAAGCCTCCTGCACATAAATCTCCATCTTGGAGCCTGCCTCCTGGGGACGACAGAAGCCCACGCAGGCACCAGAAAGGGATGCCCGGAGGGGATGGTTGTTGTGGCTTCCTGGATTAGAGGTCAGGTTAGTTCCCCTGACAGGTGGGATGGGATGAGAAGGACACGAGTTTGCCAAGAAGCTGCCCGCCTGTGACCGTACAAAAGGTCCTGCACTTTTCATAGCACGTGTGCACTTATCCTTAGAAGACTGTCAGTATTTCTGCCACCCCCTCGCTCAGACTGTTGCATGAACAGGAGAGGAGCCCGTACATCCCGACAGCATACCCCTGGAGCTCAGAGACTCTGCATGTCCCCGGCCCCTGGCCCTGTGCCATCCTGTGCATTGGGAAGTGCCAGGCCCGGGCTGGACGAGGGTTAGAGGTGTGGGAGAGGAAGACTCCAGAGAGAGGGCCAGATGCCTTCATGGAGGAGCACAGGATTCTACACGTGGGAAAGCCTGGGTGCGATCCCAGACAGCAGACTCAGGCTGGCCACAAAGCCTCCCATGGCACAGCATGGGACTGGGGACCAGCTAACACACAAGGGAGGGAGGGTGTCTAGGGTCTCGGAAGGACTTTCCTCTGTGGGTTATCTCATCTACTGCTCACAGCCGTCCTGGGGGTTGCAAGGCCCAGAGCCGGCTGACCTCTCTCCACTTCACAGACACACACCCCCACTGGCCAAGGCCAATGTCCTACCACTCACACAGAGAGCAGCCCCAACTCAGCCACACGTTTTGGAGGACCCCCATGGGATCACGGGTCCACGTGTGTGTCCATGCACAGAGACGTGAACATGAGCACAGTCCTGCAGACGAAGTGAGGCCTCATACTGGTGAGAGTGGGGAGGGCGCTCTGGGCCCCACTCAGGCAGAAACATGGGTATGTGTGCACCTTACGGTCCAGCAGCGTTATTCCTGGATATACCACACAAAGCAATGCCTACCAGGTCCACAAGGAATAGGACAAAGTTGCTCACAGCGGGGTCCTTTGTGTGGGGCTGGGGTGGAGTGAGGAGGCAGGTGTGGGGGGGTCATGTGGGTGCCCGTCAGTGTGGACGACGTTGGGTAACCTGGTGAGAACACGTGTGGGGCCGCAGGTAGCCCTCACGTGTGTACATGATAAGGAGGATGGATCTTAGAATCTTAGTGCCCAGTGGAAAAGAAAGAGCAAGAGAATCCCAAGTTACCCAAATTAAAACACATGTATACAAAACAATAACACCATTTTGCACGAACACAGAAGACACACAGAAAACACATGAGGATGTCTATCAGGGGCTGGGGGTAGGAGACGGTGATACATGGGAATAAATGAAACGACAGGCCTCGTAGGCAGCAGTGGTGGGAATAGGTCACACACTGAGGGGTGTCATGAACTCACCCTCTATGCCTGAGGTGGGAAGTGATGGTGAGGAGGACATGGCGGAGCAGGTGGAAGGCACATATTGAGAACTTCCGGCCTCACTCACGATCCACACTGGACAGACCAGGCTCTCTGCACCTGGGGGACCTGTATGCCCCACCTCAGTGGGTGCTGGGGGACAGGCAGAGGTGATGGCACAGTCCATGCCCTCGAGGGACTCACAAGTCAGTACAGAAACTGGTGGAGACTCTCAAGCTGAGACTGGGGCTTCTCTGCACGTTCTGGAAGCTGCCCAGAGTGAAACAGGAGGAAGGAAGAGGGTTGAGTGGGAGCATCTTGCTTCTTCCACACCCAGGTCTCTGCTGTCTGCAAGGCCCTGTCAGGGAGGTGAGGCCACTGGCTCCGCACAGGCCCAGAAACACCCCCGGCTCCCTGCTCCTGTGGTCCTGCTCAGGGCGTGGGGCCAGGAGAGGGGACAATCGCAGCAAATCCTGTCAGGGAAGGCGTGCAAAGGCCCTTCCAGCTAAGAATGCATGGCACTCAGTGAGGTTGCTGTCTGTAGGGGGTGGACACATTTCCAACAGACTGGGGTACACCTGGAGACACTCTGGGAGCACAGCCAGCCCCAGTTAAAGAAGCCTTCACTCCAGAAGGTTTTTTGGCCTTTGCAAGTACCTCAGGGAGTGGCAGCTCCACCAGGCCTCCCGGCTGGGGGCTCCAGACTCAGTACTGCCCAGGGTGAGGCCTGTGGGGGCATGGGACCATCTACAAAGTGGCTCTGTCTGGGAGGCTCTTTGGGAGACAAATAAGACAAAAGCTAAGACAAGGCTTCAGCTGTCATTGCTACCAGGGGGCTGTAGGCAGAGGCATGGGGCTCGTGGATGGCAATGAGTTTCTCTGGATTTAAATACCTCCCATAGTTTGTCTGCATCCCTCACTTTGCCTGTTCAGACTCCGGGGTAAGTTGCACTAACTATACCTTGCGAGTGAGTCTCCCTTTGAATGGTCGTAAATTCCAAGTTGGCAAATGATGAGATCTGGAGGTCTTGTGTTTGATTTAGACTCCCTGCCACATGCACGTGTGAACAGAGACGGATGCATACAAATGTGTGCTGGGGGCAGGGAGGCTGCTTGGAGATCTAGTCCAATCCCGTAGCCCCTTGTAGCCCAGTTGGGAAGGGTTTATCCAAGGACCCCTGACTTCCTGATCACGGGCCTCTCCAGAGTGGTATGGCCAACAAAAATATCAGACCGCCTACAAACAAGAGTCTGGTCATCCACTGGGCTGAGGGAGGTGCCACCAACACATTTAACGTGCTCCAAACAGCTGTCATTTGTTTTTTAAAAGGATATTTTAAGTGGTAAGAATCCCCTTGCATCTACGTATTATTTATCTGCTTGCCAAGACCTTACCATCAACCTTCCTCCTACAACACTACTTTGAGGGAGCTCTTGTTACCAGTGTCTCAAAGTGGGGAAAGAGGTGAACTTGGATGTCCCAGACTGCCCAGGTGGTGAGAACACAACATGGATTGAAAGCCAGGCCTCTGCCTTAGGTGTGACGCTCTCTCTACCATATCACCCTGCCTGCTTGGAAATTTCTGCTTGCCCTGCCAAACTCCACCTTCAGCCAAACCTCTGGGCCCTGCATGTGGACACGAGCCAGGAAGTCTTAGTATGAGCAAGGGTTTGGCCTTTGGTCAAAGCAGGGGCTGCGGCACAGCTAACTTGCTCCCTTAGCCCGCAAACTCCTGGTGCACTCTGGCTGGGGGCCCACTGACCCAGCACGCTGCTCTTTGGGTTGATGAGATGCTATTGAAGGGGATGCTGTAGTGAGGCTTTGACACACGTGTAAGAATAAATCTCTTCCACAAGCCCACGAGCTTTCCAAAGGCCAAAAGATAATAGAATCAGAAATGAAAGCAGAGGCTGGAGATGCTATTATTAGAGAACTAGGGCATCCATAGGGAAAGTTGAAAACCCAGAGCCTACTTAGCCGAGATTATGTTTTCTTACAGTCAATGGTAACCAGGGCCAACCAGGAGTAGAATAGCCAGGGCGACACTTACCTGTAATTACCTGTGGCAGCGGCTACAATTTAATAGCATTTATTGTTTATTACAAAAGTAATTAACATTCAGAAATACAGAAATAAATAAAGATGAAGATAGAAAGCACCTTAATCCTTCCTAGTTCCCAGAAATGTTCTTTTCAGTCTTCTGTTTTACTCCTTCCTATAGGCATACATATGCTCTGCAGTGAAAGTTTTCATCACACAAATTAACCACAGCACAATTGGTTATGTCTGTACTGCAATGATGATAACAGGATTCCAGTGATGAGCCGGCCCTCCAAGATCTGTCCAAAAGTGGCTCATCGTACAGCACAGGAACGCCCGTTGGCTCTGCTGGGCTGGCTGGACTTCCCGCTGGGTGTTATTTTGCTGTTCACCAAGGCCACTGGTGACAGAGGAAGGGGGAGCTCCCGAGTAGGTGAGCTCAAAAGTAAAGGAGGAGATTTGGCTTGGCCTTTGCCCATTTGGATCAACCAGTTTACTTTTTCTTTGCAATAACAGAAGACTCTCATGGCTACAGAAACATGTGAATTATTGAAATTGACGTAGGAAAAATACCTTTGTTATTCTGAGTCTAAAATTCTTTAGCATTTTATCTTTTTCCCATTGAAATAATTTTTTTTATGTGGTGTTTGAAACATATGGGTTTTAATTAAATATAGCAGAACAGGTTCTCTTTTTACATGTACACATACACACACATATGTAATCTTACAATTAAAATGAGGATCACACTGTACATATAATATTATATTTTGCATTCTTAACAGTACATTGTAAGCATTTCCCAAGGCATTAGATATTCTTTAAAGATATGATTTTAATGCCCACATTATTTTATTCCTTGGATATAGCATACATTATTTATCCACTCCCCTAGTCAACACTGGAGGTTGCTCCCGGTTGTTCTCTATTAAAAAAACTCAGTGTGATAAATAATGACTCTCTGTCCACATCTCTTGCTATTTTCTTACAATAAATTTTAGAATTTGAATTGCCTTCATGAGGTTTTCATGAGTATTATCAAGAGCATACATAAATCCCCCAATACGATGCACACAGCAGGCATTCAATAACTAGTAGCTATAAATAGGAAGTCGAGTACCTAAGAGAACAGACCAGTTCTGTCAGAGCAGAGTCAGGAGAGGGACACGCTCCACTTCGTCAGGGGATGATGTAACCGGGCGTCTGGGCTAGGAAAGGTGAGAAGGGAAGGGACTGCCTTTGCTCCCGGGAGCAGACGGGCCCGCCTATACCCAGAATGCAATGGTTCTCGAGTGACACAGCACTGTTACCCTCCCTGCTCCCGCCTCAGACACGCTCCTCCGTGGTCTGTGGTCTGCAGTCCACAGTGAGCACGCTTAGCTTAATCATGTGAACTTGGGCGGGGGGGGGGGGGGGGGGGAAACGGGCGGCTCTGAATGACACTGATTACACTCTTGATTCGGAACCTTCAGGTAGCAGTAAGCTGTGATCAGAGAACAAACAGCATAATCATTGTGTTCTCAAATGATTTATTAGCTGTTCTCACTCATGGTGAAAAGAAATAAAAAAGTAAATGAAATTGAAATAAAAGGAGATGAAAATCTAACAGCAGTTCCCCCATCCCGAGGACCTCTGCTAGAGTAGACAAAATGGACCACCAGGGGCTTCATGTCTGCATCTTACAAGGGAACTCATTCAGAGAAGAGCCTCATTTTTTCTAAGGTACAGGATCTGATATGATACAATAAGAAAGTCACAGGATGATTTTTTTTAAACAGAGACTGAATGCTTATCAGCCTATGAACGGCACCCCTTCTGGGCCACACGTTTATGCACATACACTGCCGGGCTCCTCTTTGGAATGAGTCTTTCCCGTCCAGACAACTCTACTGCGTGTCCTTGGGGGTGGCCAAGCTCTGTTCTTTGATGGCGGATCTGATTTCTGAGCACAGTCTGGTCACCTGAAGCCGGCTTGGATGAATAAGGGATAATGAGGTTCTGTGATGTAGTTGGGAGAGAAAAGCTGTGGAGGCTGAAATAATGAGCCCAGTTTTCTCCTGGGGGCCACTGCTGGCCATAAAGGCTCTCTCCCCGCAGAGGTGGTGACCTTTAAACCTATACGAGGTAATGTGGGCATCGCGGGAACAAGCACACAGCCTCCCAGGGTGCACATGTGGAAGGCTGATGTTGATTTGGATGCTTAAACTCTGGGCTGGCTGTTAAAACCCTGGCTCACTCGTTCAGAGCTCCCTGGGATCTACAGCAATACTGTTTTGTTCTTTCCTGCAAAATGGAAGCTTGTTAATGTAAAATAAATTTATATTTGGTCTAAAAAAGGCCAGGCATTTCCATTCTTTGGGGGCTAAGGGCACAGAGCGCCATTTTCTTTCCTTTCTTCTCTTTAAATGCCCGCTTCCTAGCCCAACGGAAGATGTCTATGTGTTTGCCCTCCACGATGCCTGGTACCCTGGAGAGAAAAGGCCCAAGCACCAGCAATGTGTAGGCCAGGCCTCACCGGGTGGCCTCAGGACAACAACCTGTGGGGTGGGACAGCTGCAGCTGTCATCACAAAGGACATCCCCATGGAGAGTCAGACGCCACCCTGGGGCCTGTAACAGAGGCGCCCCTTTGCTTCCAGGAGATCCAGAGATCCGAGGGCATGGAGGACGAGAATGTACCTAGGCCTCCGGGATAGGGGTGTTGCAGTTCCCATGGTAGATCTTGACGTGGCCCTCACACCGGAAGTAGGCTTCAAAGACGTCACTGTAGCCGTGGTCCCTCCACCAGGTGCAAAGCTGCCGGTTCCAGGTGCAGTCCAGCACGTGGAAGAGCTCGGGGTGCTCCATGCCGATCATGGTGAAGAAGTCCTGGTCCCCGAGGTGGCCACGGAAGTGGTACTTGTCAGCCAGCTGCTGCACCTGCGAGGGTTCCAGCAGGCGGCCGTAGAGGGGGGACTGGCGCATGGCCTCCAGGTTCAGCAGCATCACTCCACTGTTGAAGCCGGGGAGCCCCTCGGGGGGCGGGCTCCCAACCCGGGTCTTGGGGTTCTCATGGCGGAACTGCCAGAACGTGTGCCTGGGAAGGGGAAAGAGAGCAGATTTAACCCAGTTTGGGTGGGTGAAACAGTCTGCCGGCCCTATTTTCCTGGGGCTTCACAACCAGCCTGGAGGGAGAGGCCATTTTCACTCCAGTTTCACAGCTACGAAAACTGGGCAAGTCTGAGGTTCAGAATCAGCATCGTGCGGTGCACTCTCCTTACTGCAAGCCTCGTGGTCTTCCCATCAGCCTCTGCTACTCCAGGATGACGTCATCACGAGCGTTTGTATAGGACTTAGCAAGCAGCAGGCACTGCATGAAATCAGCTTATTTACTCCCCACCATAGGTGCTCTGTGGGATGGTATGGTACTTCACAGCTGAGGAAACTGATGCACAGAGAGCTCTATAGCTTGCCCAAAGTCACACAGCTAGTAAGCCGCTGCAGAACCAGGGACTAAATAAACCCAGGCATCTGTCTCTGAAGTCCACTTCTTAAGACAGAAATGACCCAGATAGAGCTAGGTTGCTTGCTTTTTCTTTCTTTCTTTCTTTCTTTCTTTCTTTCTTTCTTTCTTTCTTTCTTTCTTTTTCTTTATTTCTTTCTTTCTTTTCTTTCTTTCCTTCCTTTCTTCCCTTCCTTCCTTTCCTTTTTTTTTTATTTATTTATTTTGAGAGAGAGACAGAGACAACCTGAGTGTCTCTCTCCATGAGGGGAAGAGCAGAGAGAGAGAGACACAGACAGAGACAGAGAGAGAAAGGGGGATGCCAAGCAGGCTCTGCACTGTCAGCATGGAGTCTAATGTGGGGCTCGAACTCCCAAAACTGAGAGATTGTGACCTGAGCCAAAATCAAGAGCCAGACCCTTAACCAGCTGAGCCACCCAGGCGCCCCAGGTAGAACCTTCTAACCCCTTGTCTTTGACTGTGATCTTGAAAAGGAGAGGAGAGAAGTGGGGAGGAGTGCTTCTGAATCTGGTGAAGAGGTAGGAAGCTAACTGCAGGCTGAAACGAAATCATTTTCTGCTTTAGAACAAGCCCCATTTATTGAGGCCCCAAGCCTAGCACTTCTGAAAGGGTGGACAGGGGTTGGAGGCTTGAAACAGCTCTGGGCACAAGTGCATGGCTTAGGATGAAAAGTGGCTACAGAATGGCCAGGTAGAATTATGGCTATTTTAGAGAGAACATCACCTCGGTGTCCATTTTTCTCAAGGCGGGTTCAGAAATCTGGTCTAGGCCTACGGTTCATGGGGTGTTAGAGCCCAAGGGACCCTTCTAGGTCCTCTATCCAAATGCTTCCATTTGGAGAAGGGAAGACAGATCCAGACACCTCCTTGTGGGTGACAGGGTTAGAGTGCTGGCCACTCTGTTCTCCAACCCCCTGAAGTGCCTGTGCAAGTTCCCGTGCACGCTGCAGGGGTGGGCAGAAGGGGGAGGCGGAGAGGGCCCAGGCTCCATGTCCCCAGATGCACAGTCAGCAATGGAGCCCACGGCTGGCAGGAAGGAAGAGAGATGGCAGGCCCTGTGCCGTGGGCAAGGGGCAGGGGAGCATTCCACATCAGACTACATCCCCCCTATTCTTACTAGCCCCACTCCTTCCCCTCAGAGTCCTCAGGATGGGGAACGCATCAGGGAAAACCAAGTCTGCCCCCAGCCTGGAAATACCACCTCCGGGCCTGCCAGAGGTCACTCCCCCGACCACTCACAGGGCAGGATCTGTGTGGTGAAGCGGACGGTGCAGTGGAAAGAAAACCAGGGTCCTGGCCCACGGTGGCTGCAGCGATCCATTTTCCAGTTCCCACACATTTCTGCATGTCTGGGAATGGAGAGCCCTTCCTTGAGGTCTCGCATATCACAAAGGGCACCGAGAGTTTGATCCTGGTGAGGGGAAAGCGCTCCCCTTGGACATTCTTACAAGTGGAATAACAGGTCTATTGTTTGAATTTTGCCATAATTGGACTATGAGTGGAACAGAGGTCTGGCGCCTGCTTGATGATAACAACCTTGGCAAAAATAAGCTTCTAGAGCAAACGGAGATGCTGCAGCCCTTCTAGCCACAAAAGCCTACAGTGATGGGATCTCGGGGGCAGTGGAATGCAGTCTAGCAACTTTGTCCATTTTACCATATTTCTTCCAAATGGTTAACTTCAGGTCCAGGAGCAAGCCAGCTAAGCTTCTACCAAACGAAGCTTACGTGAGGGGCTCTGGCCCCGTGTGAAACGGCCTAACGGGGTGGGATTGCCAATTCCTCACCTGCCACAGCACCATGAGGACGGCAGAGCCCTCTTACACTCCCCACCTCGGCTCCTAGGGACACAGGGACATTACTGCCTGCATTCCAACAGCGAGGGGAGAGAGGTTCTCAGGGCATCAGGGGTAGGCCCGACTCGAATATGAGGCCTCTGATCCCTAAGGCCCCTTTCACTTTTGCCTCAGATTCCACAGGCTCGAGTTTCCAGGAGCAGCATTTGGAGCTCAATCTCATTTCTGAATTTGGCTGACATACCCAAGGCCACAGGCTCTGGGGACCAGGCCAACAGGTGATGCAGAGGTTGCTGGTGCTTCACTGACGGGAGGTCAGCCCCGAGAGCCTCTCTGAGGGGGGGTCAGAGAGTGCCTCAGACCCTCGCCTTCCTCACAGGGCCTGGGGCTGACTGCATATATTCACAGGCCACTGCCAGTGGTATGTGCTGAGGCTGCAGGAAACCTCTGTATGAATGTAGGTATCTGGTTCCAAGTCCTGGAGCTTCCAGAAGTTTCTCAGATTAAGTTCTAAGCCCATAGTCCAGCCATGTTGCCCTGACTCGTCATCTGGACTTGGGCCTCTATGGAGGCTTGTTCCCATCCTCCACTGTCACCTGGAGACCCACATTAGAGGGGATAAGATTTCTTTCCCTTCAGGGACGGCTTCAAACTGCAAAACAAATCCCTGTGCAGATGGCCCGTTGTAAATACTGAGTCTTTCTAGAAACCAACAAGACTTGTTGGGGAAATGACAATTAAGAACCTTCAAGCACATTCTTCCAGTTATGGGCAATGAATTTCCTAAATTTTTTCTAGTGAGTATGTCCTAACTAACAATCATAAAAAACATTATTAAAAATGAGTAAACTAGTTTTCATGAAGAAAACCCATATTGATGGAAAGAAGTATTTGAAATCATTTTGAAAACAAAGTCATTTCCTCTCTCAAGTCCTTCCCTGTTGATCACTGACAAAGTCACTCCAGCAAGTATCTCAATAAGAGAGCCTGGCTGGAGAACCTAAAGTTCACATTCCCTGCGAAAGAAACACGTTCATTGTCACAAATAACCCTTTCTCCTCCTACCATCCCAAATCACAGACTCTCTTGCCCTGCCTATCTCTCCATGATTTTCTCCTGGGCTGGTCTTTCTTAGCTAAGGGTCAGAGCTTTCCACTTTCACTTTCAAGACGGGAGAAGCAAGGATGGGAACACACCACGAGCCTGGACAGTCTGCATAGAGCTCCCTAGGAAGGTTCTAGAAGACCCTGCTGACTCAGGTTGAGTTCAAGCTCTAGGTTCTCAGGTAAGGAAGGCTCCATTTTCTGAGATTTGTGAGGACAACAATGTCTATGGCACCTCTCCTCACTGTGGCTCACCCCTTGAGTGTTCATCAGAGTCAAGGGCAAAGTCACTAATGAGCAAGCAAGGCTGGGCCCCTTCCCGGAGGAAGCATACTGTCTGGATGCTGTCTAATCAGTGAAGGCTGGAATCAGGAAACACTACTCCCTTTATGCCCATGCTTGTGTACCAGGACCAATTAGCTTTTGTTTGACTTGGAAGGGGCCCTGTTTTCCAGTCCTCTGAGAGGAAAGGCCAGGAGTGAAAAGCAATGTTCAGTGATAGCCCAGGGTTCCATCCACCCCAGGTCCTGTGAGGTGACAATTCTGGGTGATGTGGGGATGATTTCAGAGCAAGGACAATGTCTCTCAGTCCTACCTTGGGCTGAAGTTCTGGGAGATGGGCACAGACTCTTGAGAGAGAGAGAGAGAGAGAGAGAGAGAATCCCAAGCAGGCAGAACAACGCAGAACCTAGTGTGGGGCTCAAACTCATAAAGTGAGAGATCGTGACCTGAGTCAAAATCAAGAGTCGGATGCTTAACCGACTGAGCCACTCAGGCACCCCCACCATGAAGCTTTAAATGGCCATTTTCCTGGGGCATTCCTTACTGCCAGGAGTATAGCTGACCCTTATCAGGATCCCTTGTTAGCAAGTTAGGTCTCTAGCTTTGCTGTACAGAAATGTTCCCAAAGTCACATGGACTTTTAGCGGTAGGACCGATACGAGAGGGACCCCTCCGGGAACCACCAGCCTACCCGAACCTGAAGACACATAAAGACTCTTAGCTCGTGTTCCTTTTTTACAAAGGAGGATGCTGAAACTCAGAAATGACGCTGTCCATAGTCACACCGCTGAAAAGGCAACCCCACGATCCCAGGCTAATCATTTTCCTTTTCCACAAATGCCTCTGCTCAGAAAAGGCAACCGCTCCTTCCCAGCCCTAAATGAGCCCTGGGGCAGGTGGGGCGGTGCCACTTAGTGCCAGCCTTTCAAGAAGCGCAGAGTTCACGCTTTCCCACCTGGCAGGGACTACCTCTTCCAAGCTCGGCACGCCTGTACCTGGAAGGGGAGCTGGGCACCTAAATGACTGACGGGCCTTGTTTGGGGCAGCAGGCTGGAAGGCATGTGTTCGCCCTTGTTTGCAGGACCTCACAAGAAACATATGTTTGCTTTCAAAGACCAGCCCTGTTTGTAGGCCAGCAACTGGGTTTCCAACCACAATATGCCCAGAACCGAGAGAGGAAGACAGGGCAGGGGTTGAGGCAGGCGGCACCTGGGTAGAGCCAGGAGTGTCGGAAGCAGACTGCCCGGCAGGAGAGCCACACGGCAGGGGTTTGCTGGGGGCCCTTCTCCAGAAGGCAGTGGCACTGGGGCCTTCGGCTCACCTCTCCCTGCACCAGAGGCATGCACGCGGCCTCCTCTGCAAATTCCTGGCATTTCTGCAGCGTCTGCCCCACTCTGAGAGAATGAGGGTTCCTGGGAGTGAGATGAGCAGAGGATGGTCTGGGGGACAAGGGGAGGGCGACAGGGGTTCCTATCTGTTAAGCATACCTCCCCACCATCTGTGTGTTCCGGATGCCATTCTGGAGCCTTTCGCTGGGGGAGGAGGTCACAACAGTGCACTGGGGTAGCTATAACATGAGCCAAATTTTCTAGAGGGCAGACTCTTATGACCTGAAAGACGGGCTCATCAGTCTTAACTACAAGATGGCTGAGCTCTCTGCTGCGGTCTGCTAGGGCTGCCCTAACGAAGTGCCACAGACCAGGTGGCCTCAACAACATCAGCCGATCCTCTCCAGTTCTGGAAGCTGGAAATCCGAGATCCACATGTCAGTAGGGCTGGTTCCCTCTGAGAGTTGAGCAAGACCCTGTTCCACGCCTCTCCCCAGGCTTCTGGTGATGTGTTGGCAATCTCTGGCATCCTTTAGAAGCATCGCCCCAATATCTGCCTTCATCTTGACATAGCATTCTTGCTGTTTGTGTGTCTGTGTCCAAATCTCCCTTTTTAAGATACTAGTCATACTGGGTTAGGGGCCTACCCACTCCAGTGTAACCTCATCTTAATTACATCTGTGACGACCCTATTTCCAAACAAGGTCGCAGTCTGAGGCACTGGGAATTAGGACTTTGGCATATAAACTGGGGAAGGGGGCATACACTCCCCAACAGTGAAGAGGAAGGAAAACAGTACATCTTATCTTCGGCTGTGTTCTCACTGTCCGGACGAGGAGGGCGCCTGTGCAGTCTGGAGAAGCCCTCAGCAAATTCCCTGACTCCCGCTACTCCCAGTGAGCCGAGACAGGCCATCATGACAGGCTGGGTCACGTCTGTCCAGAAGGGTGAGAGAGGTAGGAAGGAGGTAGATGTCTGCAGCTGAACACACAGGTTGTAGGGAAAAGCAGAGTGATTCAGAAATGTGGGTGTGGGTATGGTGGCGGGGAGTGGGTAAGAGCTTATGTAACACCAGTTGGCCAGCAGAGAGATGCCCGAAAGTCCACAATGTCTCCTAGTTCTTAGGGAGCCGTGCAGGAACACCAGACAACACGCTGAGTTGAGAGAATAATCAATCAACAATCATTAACGGAGCACCTAACGGACCCTGATACAATGGCCAGTAGATCATTCTTGCAAGGAAGAAACCAGTGGTCTATCAAGGAGCTGAGACCCTGATGTGAATACACCAATACTGCAGTCATGAAATGAAGTGAGATGAAGGGGTCTGCATCTGGAATCAGGAGGCCGGGGTAAGGGCAAGCTGTGCAGGCCCCTGGGCCTCTCAGGGCTTTGGTTTGCTCAGCAAGGGCATGGAGATGGTGGGGGGTGAGACCCACAGGGCTATAAATGGGACTCTAGGAGCAAATGTGTGCACAAACCATGCCCAGCACCATGCCCCTGAGAAGTGGCCCTGACTGCCACACAAGGGCAGACACTCCACCCTGCCCAGGCTCCTCTCATGGTGTGATGATCCTTAGAGATCAACCCTTGTCCACCTCGCCAGCCAGAAACCAACTGGAGGCTTCTGTTGTGATATGGCTTCCTGCTTCATGAAGTCTAGAATAAAGGTGACTAACACTGTCTCATTCCCAAAGCTGCACCAGTTATGACCAGTCTTCACTGCAGGACGCAGCAGTGGAATCATGGAGGGCAGACATCCCTGCCAGGAAGGCCTCTAACCTGCCACAAGGTGGCCCTCCAAATGCCCACAGTCCTCCTTCCCCCTGGAGACCTCTGAAAGGGCTGCTGGTCAGCCGGAGGCCTCCCATGGCAGGGTAGAGCCAGAGTCCCAGGCTGCCCACTCCCCCATGCCCACAGGAGGGTGGGATGCCCTTCTCTGAAGGGCCAGTCTCTCCTCTCATACAGCCAAGGAGCACGCAAGGGCCCACCCACCACTGCCCAGGCCCAGCCTGCCTCGACATCCCGGCCACGTGGGCTTCTTCCCACACCTGCTGCCCCAGAGCTGTGAACACAGGTGGGTGGGCTGGGGAATTCATGGTCACTCTCTCTGACAAATAGCTCCAGAGCACGATGTGCCTGAACTGGTTTAGGCCCTGGATGGCTGCATGGGGGGGGGGGGGGGGAGGTTGGGGAGGGACAAGGGACAGACAGTGGAGGAAGGGGCACTGGAGGGTTCAAGCAGGCAGATGGAGCTTGGAGGGGCTTCATGCCTGGGCTATTTCATGCGTGATGGACACTAACAGCCAGGGCAAGTCTAAGAGGATAAAAGGGGAATGACCCATTCAGTCTTGAACAGATGCCACTGGACCTGGGGCTGGATACAGGTCACAAGCACAGAGTGTGAAGCAAGCATGACAGAATTCTGGGGAGTTGCAACATTTTGGGGATGGAAGAGGAGGAGCCAGGAGAGATGTAGAACCTTGGAGTAGCCCAGCTACCTGTGCCCCACACTGATGGCCTGAGCAGCCCGTACCGACTCAGGCTGTGGGCCATCCATCTGCTGTGGGAATCCCCGAGGAGCCATGCAGACCTCCAGCTGGGCCTGTGGGCTCTCTGTGCCCATTCCAACCTCCCGTCCCCAGCCCTGTGACCTAGTCTGACTGTCCCCAAACTTGCTCCCCCTCCCCCCCTCATCCCTAACCAATCCAGTGGGTCTCCAGGCCTTCTCTCCCTAGATGCCGCCCTCCAAATCCTTTTGCTGACATCAACTGCCCATTCTCTGCTTCTCATTCACTGATCTGGACAGAATGAC
Organism: Prionailurus bengalensis; assembly: GCF_016509475.1. Taxonomy (NCBI): domain Eukaryota; kingdom Metazoa; phylum Chordata; class Mammalia; order Carnivora; family Felidae; genus Prionailurus; species Prionailurus bengalensis. Next base: position 74,013,214 of record NC_057350.1, on the reverse strand, counting down.
ACCTCAAACAGTACTAAGTATCTCAGCCCCCACCCTCCCCAAGCAGAAACCAATCATGCCGCCTCCTCCCGGGCCTCCTGGGAGCAATGCACACTGCCTCCCCACCCCACCCCCCACTTCCAGAGCAGTTGTCCCCTATCCATCACAGCCTGAATCCTCCTTGCCCCCTTGCTCGTCGCCATGCCCACCACCCAAACCCTCTTCCACTTGCTCCATCCTTAGGGGCACCCTCAATAATTTCAATGGTCGTGATGATGGCCTCACCTTGGTGTCATGGTTCTTCAAACCCCACCTGAGCTACCTACTCAGTTCTCCCTCCGTGAACCTTGCCACCAGAAGGCACTCTGCTCCAGTGACAATGGGAAGCTGGGATAGGTCCCCTCTGACTGCATCACCCTGCGCGTACCCCCACAGAACCAACTCGCCGGCTCCTTGGGAATTTCTGGGGGCCCACCTCTCCTTATTCTCTAGATCATTAGTTTCCCTGGATCCTCCTGGCTCCCTTCCCACCCTAAACTGCTCCCATTACTGGGGTCATTCTCACTGCATATGAGAATATGGCAGTATTAAAAGCTGCAGAGGATGGGAACGTGGAAATGCTATAGGAGGCAACCGACTTTGACAGAGGTGAGTGATACACACCAAGGAGCTGGACACTTAGCACTGGGGAGAATGTGGACAGGATGGGAGTCTATACGCCGAGGGAAAGGAATGTGTATGCCAGACTAAAGAGGGAAGAAATGGGGGCGCCTGGGTGGCTCAGTCGGTTGAGCGTCCGACTTCAGCTCAGGTCACGATCTTGCGGTCTGCGAGTTCGAGCCCCGCGTCGGGCTCTGGGCTGATGGCTCAGAGCCTGGAGCCTGCTTCCGATTCTGTGTCTCCCTCTCTCTCTGCCCCTCCCCCGTTCATGCTGTGTCTCTCTCTGTCTCAAAAATAAATAAACGTTAAAAAAAAAATTAAAAAAGAGGGAAGAAATGTAGGGGGAGTGGCAGTGTGGGTACTTTGAGGAATGATCATCATGATGATGGCTAATAGGGAGTACTTACTGTGTGTCAGTTCCTATTTTAAGTTCTCAAATGCATTGATTCATTTAATGTCTATAATACACAAATGAGGTAAGTAGTATGATCTCCATGTTATAGATGAGCAAAATATGGTGGGGAGATATGAAACATTTGCTTATGGTCATAGGAGCCAGGCAGAAGAGTTTACCAAGAAGTGGGAAAACCCAGGATACATCTGAGACTAGAGAAGGGACATAAATGAGAAGATGCAGGTTTTGAGTCAGGAACTGGGGATACTGAGAAAGCTCAGTTATGGCGAACTCTAAATCTTGGGAAGGTAGGAGGTGAAGTCACCTATGGAGACAGAGGGCCTTGGGTACAAATAAGGGTTTGAGAGAGAGAAATGGTTTACGAGGGCAATGAGGAATCAATAAAAGCTGGATAAGGGATTTGCCTGTGTATGGAAGGTAGAAGTAGAGTCAGGAACCCTGGGATTGACAACCAGAATGTGTTATTCTTCCTTATGACTTTAGGGCCTGGTGTGGGTATTTGGTTCCTAGCAGGCCCTTGAGAACTGTTAAGTTTCAAATGGATGAATGGACAGATTAAAGAATGAGTGAACAAAGGAAATCAGATGGCAGAAATTTAAAAGAGGAGAATGGTGAGTGAAGATGGAGGGACAATGGTTCAGAAAGGCAGCTGGGGGAGAGTGTGCCCCAGGCCCTGTGAGCTACAGTCACAGGGGTCTTCACTGGGGGTAGCCAGGTCTCAGTTGGGCCCAAAAAAATTTTCCTCTGTCCTTCAAAGGTTCTTCCAGCTGGTAGGAGAATTAAAGCGACATGAAACAGATTAACGGGAGAAAATCAACATTAATTTTGTACAAACGGGAACTCTACATGCTTGAGAGGCTCAAAGACAGAAAGGTTAAATGAGGTATAGATGCCATCCTGAACTCAGGAATGGGATAGGGGCCTGGGGCTTCAAAGGGGGGGGGGGGAGGGCAATTCACAGGGCAATACAAAGAGCAGATGTTTGGTAATTAGATGTTTGCCCTGCCATACAGATGGATCATTCAGATAAAATTTATGTCCAGTAATAACTCTTATTCTGGGAAAGACTCCCAATTTAGATTCTTCTAGGTAGTTAAGAGAGGAGCAAAAGTTTCTCTTGAGCCTGCAGGGTCTCAATTGCCTTCAGCTCAAAACAGTCTACATACCAAAGTGGCACATTTGGAGAAGACTTGTTCTGAACCCTTGTATCTCTCTCAAGGGGAGGACAGAGAAAGTGATATTATACATGGAAAATCCGATAGACTCCACCAAAAGTCTGCTAGAACTGACACATGAATTCAGCAAAGTCGCAGGATACAAAATCAATGTACAGAAATCAGTTGCATTCTTATACACTAATGATGAAGCAACAGAAAGACAAATAAAGAAGCTGATCCCATTCACCATTCCACCAAGAAGCATAAAATACCTAGGAATAAATCTAACCAAAGATGTAAAAGATCTGTATGCTGAAAACTATAGAAAGCTTATGAAGGAATTTGAAGATATAAAGAAAAGGAAAAACATTCCGTGCTCATGGGTTGGAAGAATAAATATTGCCAAAATGTCAATACTACCCAAAGCTATCTACACATTCAATGCAATCCCAATCAAAATTGCACAAGCATTCTTCTCGAAACTAGAACAAGCACAAAAGGCCCTGAATAGCCAAAGTAATTTTGAAGAAGAAGACCAAAGCAGGAGGCATCACAATCCCAGACTTTATCCTCTACTACAAAGCTGTCATCATCAAGACAGCATGGTATTGGCACAAAAACAGACACATAGACCAATGGAATAGAATAGAAACCCCAGAACTAGACCCACAAACGTATGGCCAACTAATCTTTGACAAAGCAGGAAAGAACATCCAATGGATAAAAGACAGTCTCTTTAACAAATGGTGCTGGGAGAACTGGACAGCAACATGCAGAAGGTTGAAACTAGACCACTTTCTCACACCATTCACAAAAATAAACTCAGAATGGATAAAGGACCTGAATGTGAGACAGGAAACCATCAAAATCCTAGAGGAGAAAGCAGGAAAAAACCTCTCTGACCTCAGCTGCAACAATTTCTTACTTGACACATCCCCAAAGGCAAGGGAATTACGAGCAAAAATGAACTACTGGGACTTCATGAAGATGAAAAGCTTCTGCACTGCAAAGGAAACAATCAACAAAACTAAAAGGCAACCCACGGAATGGGAAAATATATTTGCAAATGACATATGGGACAAAGGGCTAGTATCCAAAATCTATAAAGAGCTCACCAAACTCCACACCCGAAAAAACAAATAATCCAGTGAAGAAATGGGCAGAAAACATGAATAGACACTTCTCTAAAGAAGACCTCCAGATGGCCAACAGGCACATGAGAAGATGCTCAACGTCGCTCCTCATCAGAGAAATACAAATCAAAACCACACTCAGATACCACCTCACACCAGTCAGAGTGGCTAAAATGATCAAATCAGGAGACTATAGATGCTGGCAAGGATGTGGAGAAATGGGAACCCTCTTGCACTGTTGGTGGGAATGCAAACTGGTGCAGCTGCTCTGGAAAACAGTGTGGAGGCTCCTCAAAAAATTAAAAATAGACCTACGCTATGACCCAGCAGTAGCACTGCTAGGAATTTACCCAAGGGATACAGGAGTACTGATGCATAGGGGCACTTGGACCCCAATGTTTGTAGCAGCACTCTCAACAATAGCCAAATTGTGGAAAAAGGTTAAATTTCCATCAACTGATGAATGGATAAAGAAATTGTGGTTTATATACACAATGGAGTACTACGTGGCAATGAGAAAGAATGAAATATGGCCCTTTGTAGCAACATGGATGGAACTGGAGAGTGTGATGCTAAGTGAAATAAGTCACAGAGAGAAAGACAGATACCATGTTTTCACTCTTATGTGGATCCTGAGAAACTTAACAGAAGACCATGGAGGAGGGGAAGGAAAGAAAGAAAGAAAGAAAGAAAGAAAGAAAGAAAGAAAGAAAGAAAGAAAGAAAGAAAGGTTAGAAAGGGAGAGAGCCAAAACATAAGAGACTCTTAAAAACTGAGAACAAACTGAGGGTTGATGGGGGGTGGGAGGCAGGGGAGGGTGGGTGATGGGCATTGAGGAGGGCACCTGTTGGAATGAGCACTGGGTGTCGTATGGAAACCAATTTGACAATAAATTTCATATTAAAAAAAAAAAAAAAAGAAATGCTGGCCCCAGGAGCCCAGGAATGTGTATCTGTGATGAGGTGCCAGTGTAACAAAGACTATCAATGAAGGGACCCAGATGGTAACCTGACCCAAAGTTGCCCACAACCCTCTGGACGGTGCCCTTCCTGGTACTGGCCCTGGAGACCCCAGGCCTCCAAATATAAGGTCCTGTACATCACTGCTAGGATGAAGCTCAAAAATGCGGGAAGCCCTAAGACCTAACCAAGAATCTGTAGGGTCTGCAGTCAGCAGGCTGGGTTGCTGAGGACCCACGAGCAGTTGGCCTGGCATGGGTGGTCAGGCCCCAGCTTAGTTCCACAATCCTGCCCTTCCTCTGAGCTGAGGCAGAGGGAGGGACTTTCATCAGGATGAAGACAAAGCCAGAGAGTTATCTTCAGAATCGGCTCATTGCCCCCAGCAGGCCCACGGCACTAGGAACACAGGAGAGAAGTGCCCAGGACACATGCTGGGGTGCTTTCCAGAACAGTGAGCAGAATGCAGGCAGAATGTAGTAAGGAAAACAGAGAGCAGCATGTGTAGAATTTAACCTTGTGTCCGCAGTTAAGCTCAATCAATCCAGCTCAGCGCCCTTCACCCTCGCAGAGGGGGGCGTTCCAACCCAGGAGCTGGACGTTGGGGAGACTACGTAGGCATCGCTGACCCAGGCACAAAGGCAACTGAACTGCAGCAAAATGTGTTACTTCTCAAGCCAGAAAAAATCTGTGTGCCTTTCCATCTCATTTAAGCCAGCTCTACCTTGGCCTGCCCCTGTTTGCTGTCCCATACATTTGTGACACGGGTCTCGGTCAAAGGTAAAAACGATGCTTGGCTGGTTGGCAATTGACAAACATGGGGGACCTCCCACTTGTCAAGCAGAGAGCAAGGATACAGAGGGCAAGAGCCCTTCGCAGACTCATTGTGTGAGGGACTCACCAGGGATCTTGTTAAAATGCAGAGTCTCATTCAGAGGCTGCATTTCTGATAAGCTCCCAGGTAATGCTGAGGTAATTCTGGCCCAAGGATCATACCCAGAAGGAAAAAAATGGTAATTTTGTTATTTTTATAAAGAGAAGAAAACCACAAGAGTAGCAACGATATCACTTTATCCTGTAACGGCCATAAAACAGGTACACAGATCGCCTCTTACAGATTTTATACAAACTTTATGCTAATACTTTTCTGTACCTTCTCACTTTACCACAGGGGGAGGGTGCAGGGAGGGTGAGGAACCACTAGGGAAATGTTTCCTGGATGTGGCATGTTTACTGTGCCAGGAGGGAGGGCCCAGTTCTGCCACCACCTTCTATCCCAGGGATTAGCAATCAGTCTGGAGTGGCGGGGGAGGCAGGGCAGGGAAACAGGTATACAGTAATTTTCCACTGCCTTGAAAATGGTACCTGTAGGTACACCATGGGGTTAAGAATGTAGGTTTTGGGAGCACACAGTCCAGGGTCAAATCCTGGTCCTCTGCTTACTAGTCCGGAAAAGGTACTAAAGCTCTCTGTGCTCCGGACTTCCTGTATAGAAACAGGGTTGCTGGAAGGATTTTATGGGACAACACACGGGATGATGGAAGCCATGGACACACATCACACTCAGTGAGAAGCAATGTGGTTCTCTGCGGTGAACACACACCAGCTTTCCCCACCTTGTCTGTGGCAGGCAAGGGGCCAACAACCAGTAGTGTGACCTTGGGCAAGTCACTTCCCCTCCCAAGGCTGCGGTTCCTGCATCTGCTTTTTTTTTTTTTTTAAGGTTTTATTTATCGTTGAGAGAGAGCATGAATAAGGGAAGGGCAGAGAGAGGGGGAGAGAGCATCCAAAGTGGGCTCTGCACTGACAGCAGCGAGCCCAATGTGGGGCTCGAACTCACAAACCAAACTGTGAGATCACGACCTGAGTGGAAGTCGGATGCTCAACGAACTGAGCTATCCAGGTGCCCCACTTCATCTGTCAAATTGATTAATTAGCCCTAGGGTCCTTTTCCATTCTGAAAGCCTAAGTTCTATGCCCAGGATGATCACCAAACTCCAATAATTAATCTTTCTTTAAATGTAGCACCAGTGTGTGAGTACAAGTGGATTTTTTTTTAGTTACCTGCTTTTGTTTCTAAAAGCCATTTCCATGTGTCAACAAAGCCCCATAATCTGGGTATGCTGACAGCCTGGCAGAGTCCGGGACTAATGTGCAAGACCACTCTGATCCTTGGGTACATTCTGACCTCTGCTTGAGGCTGGCTCAACATTTAGTTCTTGCTCTGAGACCCACCCTTGGCCATGGTGACGATGCAGCCGCTGGGAGCACGGGGCTTGTGAAAGAGGCACACAGAGAGCTGGCTGGGCTAGCCGTGTCCTCTAGCCCAGGGAGCCCTGAGGTGGCACCCCATCACCCTCTGCCTCCTGTGCCACTTGGACCCCCTACGACTCCATGATGCTCATGATGCACAAAGACTGTTCTTGACTTTTTTTTTTAAATTTTTTTTTAACGTTTATTTATTTTTGAGACAGAGAGAGACAGAGCATGAACCGGGGAGGGTCAGAGAGAGGGAGACACAGAATCTGAAACAGGCTCCAGGCTCTGAGCTGTCAGCACATAGCCCGACGCGGGGCTTGAACTCACGGGCCGCGAGATCATGACCTGAGCTGAAGTCGGCCACTCAACTGACTGAGCCACCCAGGCGCCCCTGTTCTTGACTTTTTAAGCCTCTCCTCACCCAAGGGCAGTGTATTAGAGGTCATCTGTATAAACAGAGCACACCTGAGCAAAACATGCCTGGCCTCCAGCCCACCCAAACATCCAGCTTGCTCCCAGCCTGCCCAGCGCCCACGCACAGCTAGTGGCACCTTGTGCCCTGAAGCCTCGTTGCATGGCACTCCACTTCATTGCCTTCACTTTTTTTTTTTTTTTTTTTTAAAGGGGAAAAAAAGAAGGAAACCTACAAAACAATTTGTCCTCCTGACAGGCCAGCTTAGATCACAATCGTGCTGGGCTGGATCATGGAGTAAAAGTACCAGGGATTTATCTAGAACTGTCTGATTCAGAAAACAAGCAATGCCTCAAAGGTGGCTTGGAGGCTCAGCTGCTCCCCGTGCCTCAGTTGCTAGAACTGAGGGCCCCCTGGTCTCTCAGCATGCTGCAGGTTTCAGTCAAGATCACAGGCCTGCAGTCTATGCAATTCCAGGCAAGGGCCCAGCGGGTGAGCACAGGGGAGTGAGGCCTGGGCTCCAATCCTCACACTGCCCCTTCCTAGAGGTGGGGCCTACAACCGGTTAAGCTCTCCAACTGTGGCCATCTGTAAAACCGAGAGAATGAGATCTTTTCTAGGGCCCATTGGTTGAGGCTTTAACAAGTTAACATATGCAGAGTGCCAGGGGAGAGCCTGGCACATTTATTAACTCAAGAAGTACTTACTGAACACCTACCAGTGCTAGATACGGCTGTAGGCCCTGGGAGACAGCACCAAGTAGGAAAGAAACTGACTCCTACCCTCATGAGCTCAATCAGGGAGGGGCTGGGGAAGCAAGATGCACACCAGCCAATAGGCAATTATGACTCCAGGGGACCAGAGATGGCACAAGAACACGGACCTCAAAAGAGAGACTCCTTACCCAGTCTTGGTGGGTTCAAGAAGGTTCTCTGGAGAAACTGGCATCTAAGCACAGACTTGAAGTGAAGAGGCAGGCAGGTGAAGACAGAGGTGGTAGTGAAAGGACACCGGCATTATTGGGGGTGAGAGGGGCGGGGGGGGGTGGGTGAGAGGGACGGGGGTTGGGGGTGCGGGGCAGGGGCCAGACCAGGAGGGGCCTGTGAGGAAGGTCAGGGAGAGGGACCTTGATGCCGAGGGGAACAAGGGGGTTGAAGCAAGGCAGTCTGTGTATGAGGATGGTCGCTGGCTGGGGTGGGGGTAGCTGGGAGGAGGCAACCAAGAAGCGGGAGTGGCTGCAGGGCCCCAGGGGAGCAAGGTGGTGGTGTCAAGGATGGGGAGGATTCAGGAGATGTTCAGCAGTGTTGGGTGTGTGGCTGCACCGGAGGACTGACCGATACAAGAGATGGAGGAGGGCAGGGAGTCCCGTGCCTGGGTTTCTGTCCTGAGTACTCCGGGTGTGGCATAAATGGCAACAGCTACTTTAATCATCATCACGGACTTTTGCATGGTGACACCGGCCAGTCACTTCCCGTCTCCCACCTGTACAACGGAGAGACCTTCCCAGCTCAGAGAGGCTGTGGCTCTGGTTCCTGACATCATGCCACCCATAACCACCCCAGCACCAGCACCATGGAGCTCACTCTTGCCCTGGCGCATTTCTCCAAACGGAAGACAGGCTGGGAGGATGGGGAAGGGGACAGCTGTGAGATGCTGGCCAGTGTGGCTCTGTCACAAGCCACACTTCTTTCTAGATGGCTTGGAGCAAATGTGCCTTTCCCTTGCTCTTTCCAGACAACAGCCAACCTCGCCGTCACCCCGGGGCAGGTGAGCCCTTCTCTGCCCCTGCTGCATCACGCTTATTTCCTAGGGAGAATTTCTCCCCCGCTTCAAACTGAAAGTGATCCCCTTAGCCCCTCCTTTGGCCCCTTCTGCTTAAGTCTCTTTTCTATGCCTTCCAGACAGTTCGCCAGAATCTCTGCAGTGTCTGCAGTGCTCTTTATAAAGGCATTAAAGAATCAGAACAACCAGCCTACATATTTAGCACTCTCTTCAGGTGTCCATGCAGGCATGCCTGGGGCCGCCTGGACTTCTGTGACTTCTCAGCTTTTTCTGAGTCCTGGGGCCTGGGCTTAACCAGAGCAGCCAACCTGGATTTGTATGAACGTGAGGAGTGGAATTTGTAAAAACCAGACAAAAGTTGGCATTCAAATTAGATGCTAGTCCAAGCCACTACCTGAGGAAAGTAATTAGGAGCCTCTGAAAAGAACAGCAGTTCTGTCAGACACTACTCCTGGAGCCATACTTCTTCTAGAATATTCTGACTGGTCAAGGGGTAGCCTCTCCTCCTTGAGGGTTCCCAACCACCCTCTCTCCTGCCTTTGTCCCCACGGCAGTGCCAGACCACTGACTGAGGAAGCTGTGTCCTGACCTGAACCACATCCAAACTACTTAGGCACTTATCGTCACCCACCCACACCTCGAAGAGGCACCCGTCCCCCAAATCCTGGAACCAGCAGAGAGGGGCTGAGCTGCTCCACTCTTTGCTCCACATGGAACCTGCAGGGCTGGCTTAATGGGGAGGCTACAGTTTTCCAACTTGGTCCCAGCCTAAGAAAAAGGAAGAAGAAACTTCAGCGTGGACACACCCTAGGAAGGAAGCTCAGAAGAAAAGAAATGAACCAGCCTAGGAGAGCCAGGCCAGGCCAGGCCGCATGACAGCTGTGTCACCAGCCGGCTCTGCCAGCCTGTCAGCACTCTGTTTAACCCACATCCATGTCCCTAGGCAGGCCGGCATCCTCCGCACTCCCGTCCTGTCAAGGCCTCCTCCCTCACCACCTCTTGCCCGAGACTAACAGACACAGACACCTGCCCACAGGTACACAGGCCCGGAGTGGCCCAACCAGGTCTCCTTGCCACTCACTCTGTTTAGACACAAACGCGCAGGGTTGCTGACACAGGAAATGACTACCTGGCTCAACCCCCACACCTCCTGCAGAGCCAGACCCCTCATGGGATCTTGGGAAACTCACCAAACCAAGCTCTGCAAGCTCCATGGCCTCCTCCTCAGAAGGGCATCCCAGAAGCAAATGTCTCACTGAGCACACTCTCAGTTGACTGGGTCTCCCACAGCCCGTCTCTGGGCGTGCGGGGACCTGAGGCCTGTGCAGGTGTCCACTCTCCCCATCTTCATGCGGTCTGCTTTTCCACACGGGCAGGAACCTCAAGGCTGCATCATCAGGGGCCCCTCTCTATCCAGACAGGGAAGGTGTCTGTCTGCTGATGCCATTCTGGCTAGAATATGCTGCTTCTCCTCCATGATGCTCCTGTGTCACTCAGCCTGCCTCTAGGAAGGTTTTCTCAGCCACCCCACTCTTTTCCACTTCCCCTCGGGCTTCTCTCATACAGGAACTGTGCCACGGGTGGCAGTGCTTCTCGAACTTTCTTGTGCACACCCAACTCACGTCTGGGATTCAACAGATGTGGGAGTGGGACCCTGCGCTTCTGGAGAGCTTCAGGCAATGCTGATGCCACGGTCCGCTGGACGCATTTTGGGTGGTGAGAAGGCAGAGGCAAGAGCGAGGACTTCTGAGTCAGTCAAACTGGGTCCTGGCACCAGCTCCACCGGAACCAGTCAACACAGCCCCAAAGACTGCCGTGAGGAGCACACGGTGTCACGCAGTGCCTGGCGGTCCCTGGAGTCACAGGCGTTCACCAATGCACTTTCCCTTCCTTCTGCTTCAGTTCTCTTCCTGTGGTCGTAGGGAACGGGGTGCCTCAGGAGAGACAGATTGCTAGAGAAGTCCACGAAGTAACTTAGGAACACTGTCGCTCATGGCAGGTGACAGATGATGAGAGTTCTGTTCTTCCTCTCCTTCTGTGCCCGGTCCTGGGTCTGGCGCATAACCTGTGCCCGCATGATGGGGGAGGGGGTGGGAGGGCCCGAAATCCTGTCTCTTGGGCCAAGGGTCTCCACATCTAGTTCTGAGTGTTTGTGTGCATGATGCTGGGGAAGGGGTTGTTGGGCAATTCCTCGGGCGACTTTGTTAATCTGGATGTCTGTGCGTGAGCAAGGGCAGCTGCTCACACAAGGGACGAACCACAGTGGAGCAAGAGCCTGCAGGGGGCAGCCAGCCCCGAGCCGTGTGCATGCCCTTCAGTGAGTATGATTCCTACGGCAGGCCAGCAGCTCAAGAGAGGAAAGCTAGGTGCTTTCAGAAGCTGCACTAACCAGTCTGACTGGGAAAGAACCATTTAGCAAAACCCTTCCTCCCCAGTCCTTTGCCTGGCCTATAGGTACTCAAGCAGCTTCAGAGAGGGTCTTGCTTGTTTCCAGGGAAAGGCTAGGGACTCAGGGAACCCCACTCAATATATAATATCTAGTAGTGTTGCTTCTGGGGTCTAAAAGCAAAGGCAAGAGAAAAAATGAGACCAATGGCCAACCTGTCTTTAGCAAGGAGGTCTACATCCTGACGCCCCCACCCTCCCACCCCCACCCCCCATACAAAAGCAAATCCCTTTGATCTTACTAAGAAAATTATGGTGTTTCAACATACTGTAGGGGATGCCTGTTGAGCCTGGGACCACCTAGGGGACACTGGGGAATCCCTCTGGCATGGTCCCAGGCCACATCCAGCATGGAGGGACATATGTGGCCACAGAGGCAGCACCGTATGTGATGGTGGTACAAATGTGGAGCTCGGAGGGCTCTGTGTGGGAGAGGTGACACGTGATCCCCAGATCACCTTGCTCTGTTCCCGGAGCGCATCCCCAACACCCACACGTACACACATAGACGCATACATCTTCTCTGCCTTTGGGAAACTGAAGTTCCACTTCCCAGCTAGTTCTGAGTCCTCCCTCCTTCAGAAAGAGGAAGAAATTTGTAAGCAGGCCATTCCCTTTTCAGCTCCAGCCCTTCCCCACGCCGTGGTAACATTTCACACACGTATTTTAACAAGCAGGGTTGAGGTTTCTTTTAACCGGTACTTAAAATCAGAGCACAGAGACAAGTTTTGTAAAGCTTGGTTTTCATAGAGGATAGCTTTTCTTCTCTGGGTTAAAAAAAAAAATGAGAATCTTGATGGAAACCGCAGGCACCCACATAAACAAGTAAAGCCCACTCAGCGTTCCGAATTCAGATGGAATGTGAGGCTCTTTCGCCTGAGGTTAAAAAGAATTCAAACTCGCACAATTTGTTTCCAAACTTAAGAAGAAAAAGCAGGTAAAGATGCCAAGACTGTGCTGTGAACTCGGAGGCTGCACTAATTTTTACCTCACCAGGCTCCTGAGAACAACGTCTTCCTATTTCTCTGTTCTTGTCTTCAGAAGAACAGGAAGTACAGGTGAGTTAGTTTTTATCTGCCCCTAAGGTCCAGGCTCCTATAGCAGGGCTGTCGTAACTTCGGGGTGGAGACAGCCCCTGGAACGAGTCTCAGAGGTGAGCTGACCATGATGTAAACATAAATACATATACACATAAACACACATCCGCACTCACACGTACACACATACATGCATACACTCATACACATATTCGCACATATCTACACACATACCTACACCCACACACATACACAAACATGCATACACCTATACACATACACTCACACACACATACACACTCATCACACACATACTTACACACACACATTCATCCATACTGGTCGATGACATTTGCTGGATGCTTAGCGCACGCTGGCCGCTTCTAAAACTATTTACATGGATTATCTCATTTCATCCTCACAACTCTGATGCCGCTACAACAATGGCACTGGTCACGGCGAACGCTTATAAGGCAGCTCACGCCAACACATGTAAGCGCTGTTTTAAGCGCTCTACACACTACACACCTTCACAAGCTTGCGAGAGAAGCACGTTATTATCCCCATTTTACAGACGAGGAACCCGAGGCATACGGAGGTGAAGGAATTTGGCCAAAGCCGCTCAGCCAGGAAGCGGGGAGGCCTGGGTTCAAATGCAGACAGCCTGGCTCCAGAGTTCCTCTCAGAACATCGTCCTCCACCGCCCCTGTGAGTAGCCGGTGACCACCTGCTAAGACAAACACAGCCCAGGGCATCTGCTCTGCCAGGCGGTCCTGCAGCCCCTCCTGCTGCTCCTGAATCAGCGTGGGGGTATGGACGGAGAACAGACCCTCGCATATAACCTCACACGGAAAGGTCAGGTGGGCAGAAAGAGCGCTTTACCCCAAATGCTCCAGACAGAGGAAGATGGGGCTAGTGAGGCAATTAGGAAGGGCAAATGGAGAGTACAACCTCACCACGAACGAGAAGAAAGGACCAGCAGAGCCCCAGAGGCCCTGCGGGAAGTGCAGTGGGGGAGGAAGAGCGTGCTCTGGGGCCTAGAGGCAGCAAAGCGGGCAGAGGGGTACACGTGTATGCCTGTAGCACAGGCAAATGCACAGGGACTGAAAGTATACTAGACGGTAGCAGGGGCTTGGGGTGTGGATGGGTCTGGAGTTTCTGTTTGAGTGATAAAAATACCTGGGAAACAGAGAGTGGTAATGGGTGCATTTTGTGAATTAACAAATGGGTGAATTAATTAATGGGTGCAATGGAATTAACACCAGGGACCATACACTTAAAAACAGTTAGGGGTGCCTGGGTGGCTCAGTCGGTTAAGCGTCCGACTTCAGCTCAGGTCACGATCTCACAGTCCGTGAGTTCGAGCCCCGCGTCGGGCACTGGGCTGATGGCTCGGAGCCTGGAGCCTGCTTCCGATTCTGTGTCTCCCTCTCTCTCTGCCCCTCCGCCATTCATGCTCTGTCTCTCTCTGTCTCAAAAATAAATAAATGTTAAAAAAAAATTAAAAACAGTTAAAATGGCAAATTTTATGTTATATATATTCTACCACAATTTTTTTAAAAAGCGGTAGAGGAGAAGCCACTGGGCCCAGACCCTGACCTCCCGCTGAGCTCAGGTGACAGAAGTGAGCCCCTTCTTCCTTTAGGGAATCTGACAGTTGGAGCCCTCGTGCCTTGTGATAGAATCACATGGACAGAGAGTCTCGCGCTCTGCCTGCATTCCCAATGCCACCTGCTCTGGGGAGGCTCCCTGGGCCCCTCTGCTCCTGGGCTGGTGGTCTCCAAGCCACCTTGAGGCCTTCAGTCCCCACAGGGCTGTGGCTTCCAAGCTCAGACCACTCTGCAGTCACAATTTATCTGTTTTCCAAAGTTGTACATGCCAAAGGAAAAACCGTGGCCGCAGCATACTGTATAATTAACGTGGAATGTTCTGAGGGAGTCGAAGACATGTGGGACAGAGGTCAGGTTCTCAAGCAACATGGCTTTCTGTTTAGGAGGGACTGTTTTCTCCTTCTCCCTTCCCAAGAGACAGAAGTAATAAAACTCTGAGAGATAAAGAAAGAAACCTGTTCGGCTTCAAACATACAAAGCAGAGTCTGGTGCAGGTACACGGATTCACATCTGGGGCAACTGGACAGGCCGTGCTCTGCCCCCATTGTCGCCCCAGGCCTCGTGACGAGAGAGACACATTCAGCCCACACCACTGAAGCAAACCCCCGTCCAGTCCATCTGGGCTGCACTGGCCGTCTGGACACAGTCACGCTGCTGAAATAAAAATCCGTTCCTTATAACAAACTGGTCCATAAGCCCCTTTCCTTGTGCAGTTTAGCAAAGACAGAAACACGTGATGAACTAAATGCAGTAACTGTAGTTGAAATCTTGTTCAGTGTAGGGGTTCTTATGAAAAATTTATCTATTTTTAAGTTGTAGCTTTGGTAATACGGGGGGGGGGGTCTGTTTCTCGCTGAACACCAATGGAAGAGGGAAGAGAAAAAGTCTTCTGTCTATACTTAAGAAGAAGACAGACTAAATAAAGTACAGTAAATAATTCTGGGGAATCTGGAATTTACAAGTCCTACAAAAAGCCTTCTGAGATCTTACATTTGGAATGAACCTCCCCACTGCCTTCGTTCCTGCTGCTTCCTACAATAGGCTATCACTCCTTGCAATGAGTGCAGGTCATGCAATGACAGCCAGGTCTGTCCCCTTGTCTCTCCCACCAACCCGCGGACGTCTGATGGACAGGTGGACAGCGCTGGTTTCCTATGCATGTCTGGAACTCCTGCCTACACACTAGCGTGGGCTCTTGTCTCAGGAAGTGTGACCTGCATGGGATGGAAGTCAGTTACAGCTTGGCATTTTGACTTCCAAGGTGACAAGACGGATTGATCCAGCTAGGACGAGCAGGTGTCCAGAGTCTCCCACCCTGACACTGAGGTGACACCATGCTCCTCATTGCCTACTGAATTAACTCCAACTCCTCAGCATAACACGAGACACCTCGCGATTTGGCCCCTATCCCTGTCTAACTGCATTGTGGCTGTGATATTTACAATCATCCCATGCGCCCCTCTGTGCTATTAACCATGAGCCCTTGGAGGACAGGGAACATGTCCTTCCATATCTGAGTCCCTGCTGCCCTGACCAGTGCCTGGGACAAGGCAGGGACTCAGTTCACATCAACTAAAGTAAATTCTAGACAGGTATACCCTCACCACCAAATAGTGAGGATAAAACCTGCCTTTCCCAAGACACCTAGGCTCCACATTCGGCCAAACAGCCAAGGCCCTTGCCGGTGTCTGTGAAGGTTGCTGGGAGCAGCCCCTGCCTTGGTGGGGCAGCCCAAGGCACCTCGCAGCCCATGGCGGGGAGGCTACCACCAATAAACACCATGTTATCTTCAGAGCCTGCCTAGGCCACGTGCCAGTGCTGTGCCACTTTTTAGAGCTGGGACGTGCACCACCTGACTGAACATAATCTACTTAATTACTTTCCAGCACAGACATAAACACTGTAGCCGCACTGCTGCCTTCACCAAAGCCACTCAAACCACATTAGGAAAAGACAGAACCTCCCTGGAAGGTTAGCATTTATATTCTCAGGGCACGGCCATGGTGAAAGTGGGTAAAGGAAAAACAAAAACAGAAACCCTTCTGCAAAACCATTCCCTTCCCATTTACTAATTTTTCCAGATCTGCATGCAACTTCCATCTGCTTTAAGTAGACATTTTAAAACATTAATTAGCCCCCAGCACACTCCTTTTGTACGCTATACATTTCAGTGAGATTTGGGCAAAACAAAGTGGCTGGTTATACGTGTACCTCTGATTAACATATTTTCTGAATGAAAATGAGAACACTTGGCTCTCTATGAAGATGAAATATATGAAATTGGGATATGTCGGACAACATGGCTGGCAGCTCTGAGTCCCTAATTTCCCAATAGTGAGGTTAGAAAGAATGTTTTCTGATTTTGCCTAAGTTCTTCATCTCTAAGGAACGAAAAAGGCACGGCTCCACTCACAGCCAGCACCTGATGGGGAGGACAGGGGCTAGGCACCGTCAGTGTCATGGGCAGTAGACAGAAGGTGTAGCTGGAATCCTATGTGGAAACGGGCATTTGAGGGGACAGAGCCTGGGATTCGGGGCCATGAGGGTGGGCCTCCCTTCTCAATGCTGGCCACCTAATGATTTGGTCGCCAAGAAGAGGAGTGAAGACACACAGCACCACCCCAGTGGAAGTATGCGTCATTTCCGGAATCATTAGAGGTTGCGTGGGCCTACGTCATACTTGCTCAGGGCTCAGAAAGAACCGGTCCAGGTGAGGCGAGAAGGGAGTTGAATTTAAAAGGGAAGATGTTCTATGCCTTTTAAATGCTGTTGACATTCACCGTCTCTGTGCCTTTACCTAGACCCGATAAATGGGGGGAGAGGCAATGCTCTGAGACTTTGGGGATCCATCAAGGGGAAGTTGCTACAAGGGAATGGTGATTCAGGCCTTGGGCAACTAGGGAAAAGAAAGTGACCAATCCAAATGGCATCCTCTGACCTCACAGAATAAGAGCCCCCCATAATATCTCAGGAGAAAACCAGAGGGCGGTCAAACAGGGCCCGCACGGGATGACAGCCCCTGATGTTCCTGCCAAAACGTGTGCGCTCACTGGCCTCCCAACAGAGTACAGAGGTCTGATGCTCGAACAGCTCACCGCCCCAAGTCTGTTGCTTGGAATTCTGAGCACATTTTCCTGTAACTATCCCCTAACGCCGTCTCAGCTTCCTTTTATACATTCAACACAAATGGACCTAGGGTTTAGAAGGGGACCCGTAGTGAAAGGAAGAGGGGCAGACACGCCTGTGAAGCTGACTGGCCAGAGCAGGGGTGCTCAGGGCCCATCCCAAGAGGACAGCCCCCCCCCCCCCCGGGAGGAAACTGGAGCTCTGGAAACAGAAACAGAAGCACAGGGAAGCGACTGAAAGACAAAGGAAGTACTAAGCCGAGGGGACGGTTCTGTCCCAAAAGCTCCTTTGCTGAAGTCCCTTCTTCTCACCAGATGAGTCTTCTCTCTAAAATGAGTCACTTCTCAGGTGGGAACAAAGGCAAGCTGTTCCCTTGAGGCCAGCAGAGGGGGTGTGGACACAGTGGCCGGCTCCCACCGCTCGTCGCAAAAGGACATTTGTGACTCAGCTGTTCAAGAACATAATGCACAACCGCGTGCTCACCGAGCAGGATCAAAACCTCGAGTGTCTGGGCGGCCTGGCAGTGATGTGAGCGCGGGAAGCTGGCTGGGGGAGGCCCGGGTCACGCAGACCCAGGGAGCACGGAACGCCAAAACAGGCTGCTCAGCTCGGGCTGTGGGCCTCGGACAGAAGGCAGGCCTAACACTGTCCTGACTTCTGCATTGTAAAGAAAAGCTGTGGAGTATCCTGGTTTTAAATGATGGCAACTAGTACACATTAAACAAAAAGTGCTACAGGAAAAATAAAGCATTCTTCGACCTGGTCTGTTGGATGCCAGTCTGCAGCCCCTTTTCCAGAGTCTTTTACAGTCATAAAAGCTGTTTGGTTCTTTGGTCCCCAAATCTAGCTGTAGGCCAGAATCCCTTTGGACTTAGGTTCAAAATACACATTTGGAGGCCCCATCCTAGAGCAACTGACTCCTCCTGGGAGTAGATCTGCATTTGAGAGATGCCCTGGGTGGTCACAGTGTGGCTGCACAGACATTTGGGGACCACTGGCTACTTTGTAGTTCTAACCTCCTTGTATTCACAAGTTTAACCATACTCGCTTTTGTCTCCTACTTCTAGTTCTTAATGATGAAATAAGATTACAAGAATGATAACACAGTAACACCTGGGGCGCCTGGGCGCTCAGCAGGTTAAGCCACCGAGTCTTTATTTCGGCTCAGGTCACATTCTCATGATTCGTGGGTTTGAGCCCAGCGCTGGGCTCTGTGCTGACAGCGTGAAGCCTGCTTGGGATTCTCCCTCTCTCTCTCTGCCCCTCCCCTCCTCATGCTCTCTCTCAAAATAAATAAACTTAAAAAACACCAAAATGGGGGGGCGCCTGGGTGGCGCAGTCGGTTAAGCGTCCGACTTCAGCCAGGTCACGATCTCGCGGTCCGTGAGTTCGAGCCCCGCGTCAGGCTCTGGGCTGATGGCTCAGAGCCTGGAGCCTGTTTCCGATTCTGTGTCTCCCTCTCTCTCTGCCCCTCCCCCGTTCATGCTCTGTCTCTCTCTGTCCCAAAAATAAATAAACGTTGAAAAAAAAAATTTAAAAAAAAAAAAACAACACCAAAATGGGAATATCACAAAAGTATTAACCAAGGCAACTAAAACTTCCCCCTGGGGAAAAAACAAAGGCCAGTATGGAGGGTCTTGGGACACAGCTGGTGTCAAGTGTATAAAATTGTGTCTTATCTAAAAGATTTATAAAGGGGTACCTGGGTGGCTCAGTCAGTTGAGCATCCAACTTCAGCTCAGATTATGATCTCACGGTTCATGGGTTTGAGCCCTGCATTGGGCTCTGTGCTGACAGCTCAGAGCCTGGAGCCTGCTTCAGATTCTGTGTCTCCCTCTCTCTCTGCCCCTCCCCTGCTCACACTCTGTCTCTCAAAAATAAACAAACATTTAAAAAATTTAAAAAATAAAAGATTTATAAAGCTTTAATATTCTACTCTATAATATAGCCATATGTGTTTTAACATACCAATTTCCCTGCTACTAAATCTTTGAGTGAAATGGACTCTTCAGGGAGATGCAGTACGTTATTCTTGTGATTTGGAGGGTCCCAAGGACTCCCCAAATACAAGTGTCCCCAGGATATTTACCAAAGCTTGGGAAGCACAGACTTATACCTAGATACCATATTATTTCATTTGATCCAAGCCCAATGGCAAAATGCCACATGAAGTTCACAGGAAGAAGGGTACAGCAGACTTCTATTTAAATTCCTTTTCTTTAAAAAAAAAAAAAAAGGCATTGAGTGTGTGTTATAAATGTGTTAGGTGGGGAAGAAAAATAGGACATAATAACAAGAAATCATTCTCTAACACAAAGCTTTAAAAGGTTAATGGCTCTAGAGTGGTTTGTTTATATTTTTTATAAAAAGAAGTAGTCAAAGAATATTAAGCACTTAAATTGCTCTAAAGGCCCTGCTCCTCAAGGCAGCGAGGGCCACAGCTGGAGGATTTGCTCTCTGTGCTGCTCTGTGGTAGGGGCAGCTCAGACAGCTCCGGCAACCACAGTCCATCCCTGGAAGCTCCAGCCAAGTGTATGCATCCATGTGCACACCCAGGCCTCAGAGCAGTGACAGGGGGACCCATTTCAGCCATCACCTGGAGTCAGAGGATCAGCGAGTGCCATGTACACACTGCACTCAGAGTTCTGAACGCAGAGACCCTGAATGCACCTGCGGGTCATTCTGCCACTGTCGGTGAAGTTTGAGGAAACCAAGATATTCCAGTCTTGCTGGGCTTATCCTATCCTTCCTTGGTGACATCGTCGACTGTCACCAGCATTTAAAATCAAAACGCTTTTAACCTAATACCATTACTTCTTAATGAGCTTAAAGTCTTACCTTTTCCTGGAGTAATTACATTTCAGTAAGTGTGAGAATGTCTGATTAATTTCAGGCAGCATTTCACTGATGTGTAGCATTTGACTATTCGAAAGCCATAGATGCTGACGGCTACAGAAAAGGAACTTTTAAATTAAATGTGGGCTCTCTTTGTCAAGTGTCCAACTTGTTGTCATTAATAAAGTGATAAACAGTCAATAAAATTACTTCATATTATCACTGTGAGAAAAATAATAAAATCTCCTTGTAGAAGTGAAATATACACTCATTCCATCATTCATTAATGTTAAGGGCAGAGAAGTGCTCTTGCTGTATTCTGCACCACCATCCTTCCCCCAAGAAGGTCTGGCCCCAGCTTGGCTTCAAACACACCCTATCTCAAGGAATGAGCCACTTCCCCTCTCGGATCCTCAAAATGGTGTCTAAATCTCATCGGGTGGAACGTTCCAGAGCTCAGTGATTCTAAGACGTTGAGGGGAAGGAGCCCAGAGAAGATTCTCCCACCTGCATGCAGCCCTGGATGTGACCCAGGTGAGACCCCTGCTGGCGAGGTGTGAAACTGCACCCACCCAGGAGGAGAGGAGGGTAGGCCAGCATGGGAGGGGTCTAGGATCCTCTCAGCAGAAAACTTCAGAAGGTGGCCACCCAAAGGAGTCAACAAGTGCCAAGTCCTCTTTCTACTCTTTCACCACTGTCTTCCCACTGCCACCTCCGCCTCAGGTTATAATGTACTATCCATGGGCAACCGAGGGGCTGGGCAGCCTCCATCCTGAGAGGGGAGACAAACCATCAGCGCTCCTAGGCCACAACTAAAGTCTCCAAAGCGTCCCCTAGGAGGGAGGGGAGGGAGGGGAGGGAGGGGAGGGAGGGGAGGGAGGGGAGGGAGGGGAGGGAGAGAGGAAGGAAGAAGACACTTGGAGCCCTGGACATCTGGCCAGGGATCCCACAGACGACAGATAAACTGCTCCTGGTGATAATAAAATCAGAGGCTCCTTAGAGTCTTTTTCTGTTGCTAACAGGATTAAAAAATAAAAATAAATCCCAAACGCACAGAGGCTCCCTCCCCCACCTTGTGCAGAGAGCATTTGTTTTGTTTTGCCTAGAACGACCTTCCATTTACAACTTTTATTCAATGAGACTAAAAGCTGCCTCCAAACTCCTTTCAAAAGGAAAAGGGGGTCCACAAAGTGCCAGGGGGCAGCACTAACAAAAGCAACCAGTATCCTCCCCACCACTAACCCCTTCTCGGTGTCTCCCACCTCCAGCAAATGATGGAGGTCTAGCAGCATGTTACCCTCTCAGCCTCAGGAAACAGGAAAATGGAAATGTGAGCAAAGAGAAACCACAGAGGGACCCCCGCTTCCACCGCCAGCTGCCCACCAAAGACAAATTCTATGTAGGTCACAAGCCACTGTAACACCACTCACCTCTCACACGGGGCGGAGCTATGTCACGCTGGACTGGAGGTGAAGATGCCCCTCCCCCAGCTCATCTGGTTTCAGCAGACCTCCACACACCGCTCCCAGCTCCCCACATTGGGGGGGGGGGCCCTGTAGGAGGAGGTGGCCTGCAGAGGGCCCCAGTCCCAGTTCTGGGCAGGGCCAACCACATTATTTTGCTCTTCCGTCCATTCTTGTTTTTCTTCATTAAATATAACTGCACATATTAAAACCAACCAAATACAAACACTAATTAGAAATGCAAAGCGCTACATTTACAAAAGCATACCCACCTCGCAAGATATAAAAAGAATCTTAAGAACTAGGTATATCGGAACCTTTCTCAAGAGCCCTCCACTGTTATCAAACTGCTGACTCTAACTCCTGTTTTACTTAATTGAGATTAGTAAAATACTTCCCCCTTTAAAAAAAAAAATTTCTTATTCCGAAATACATGTTCAAAGTGAAAAGGCTGAAAAATTTTACACAAACCATAAAGAAAAAACAGCACCTCCATACAGTTTAATCAGTCTCTCACACACACGGAGCTGGAACTTGGGTAGTTGGGTATTTCAGCTTAGGAAAGCCAACTGGAGACTGTCCTCTACAACGTGCTACTATTCAAGTCATTTCCTGGTGTTGACTGATAATAACAGTTAAGGCAGCTACCACCCTGGGAGCCAAGCACTATGCTCAGAGCTTTACCTATATCTTCTTTACTTCTGACAACCACTCCAAAGGTACTATTATTATTTCCAAGACAGTGAAGTCTAAAGGAAGTGAAGCAACTAAAAAATGGCAGTCAGGATTTTAAATCACCCGTGTTCGTCTGCCCCTAAAATCATGCTCTCTGCATTACAACGGATCCTTTTCATTTTTTGCAGATCTCCACTCTTGAAGAGGAGCACAATTTTTAAGAGGAAGGCCCGCGTGTAGTGCCTCTACACAAGAGGCCAACCCCGGGCAGCCCCCTTCCCAACGTAAAGAGTTCCCATTCACCTGAGCACCTCAAGGAGCATGCTGTGAAAAGCTGGTAGGAACCAGGCCAGGCTCTCCCCAGCCAAAGGGTGTGGGTGGGCGGGGGTGAGTGGGAGCTAGCTAGACCTGCTTTAACACACTGGATGGCTTCGATGACAGAGATTTATTGTCTCACAGTTCTGGAGGCTGGGAGTCTGAGAGCAAGGTGCTGGTAGGGTAGATTCCTTCCGGGGGCTACAGAGGAGAATCTGTCGTACATCTCTTGCCAGCTTCTGATAGTTGGCTGGCAATCATTGATGCCCCTTAGCCTGTAGAAGCAAAGCCTGAGCTCTGTCTTCATCTTCTCATGGTGTTCTCCCCAGGGGTCTGTGTCCAAGTTCCCCCTTTTTATAAAGATACCAGTCATAATGGATTAGGGTCCACCCCACTGAACTCACTTAACTAATTATATCTGTAATGACCCTATTTCTCAGTAAGGTCACATTCTGAGGTGCTGGTGGTTAGGACTTCAATACATGAATTTGTGGGGGACATAATTCAACCCATAATAGTGAGTGAGAGAAGAAGTGAGGGTAGGGAGAGAGGAAGGGGAAAGAGAGAGGGAGGGGAAACAGAGGAAGAGATTAGAGAAGGGGGCAGGCTGGGCTACTTTTGGATGGGGTGTATGTACTCCCTCCAGGTAGGACAGTTTTCCAGGTGTGGGTGGGGCCCAGTGATGCTTATAAAGAGGCACCTGTCACTGCGAACATCCGTAAGCAGTAGGTAAGGGACATGCTAATCGTGACCAAGTTTGAATACCACGGTGCCAACTCTGGCCTGCCCACCCACCCACCACCACTGGTAGTGACTCCCAAATCATACAGATTTATACAACAGAATTCGGCTGCCTTCAAGCTGGTAAGGCTATGAGACAGGCTTCTAATACATGCTGTCCTCAGAGAGCCCTGGGGCAATATTACCTGTTACAACAGAGTAGGGTTGTTGTTTTTTTTTAAATATAAACTCAGCTTAAAGACTTAAAATAGAGGTAAGGTGTCCTTATTCCAGGCTTCCTAGGGGAAAATATGTAAATATAAGACATCATTTGCTTGCCCCAGTGGTGGAAGCTTGCTTCAAATAGAGCGTGCATGTTATATATGCAAAATGTACATTAAGATGGGCTGTAAATGCCTTAGGAACTCATTTCTTCTACAGTTTACTTGGCATTACTGTCACTGCGTAATTTGCTGTTATGCAAATGATGTGGGTGCTAATATCAATCAGTAAACTGGCACACCAAATCAGCTCAAGTGAGAAAAGGATGGTTTTAATTATTCTTAAAAAAAATTTTTTTTTTAATTTTTAACGTTTATTTTGAGAGAAAGAGAGAGAGACAGAGAGAGAGTGAGTGGAGGAGGGGCAGAGAGAGAAGGAGACACAGAATCCGAAGCAGGCTCCAGGCTCCCAGCCGTCAGCACAGAGCCCGACGTGGGGCTCGAACTCCCGGACCGTGAGATCATGACCTGAGCCGAAGTCGGATGCTTAACCGACTGAGCCACCCAGGTGCCCCAAAGATCGTTATAATTATTCTTAAAGCCAACAAGGGGAGCCTGGGCGGCTCAGTCGGTTGAGTATCCAACTTCGGCTCAGGTCATGATCTCACAGCTCATGAGTTCGAGCCCCACGTCGGGCTCTGTGCTGACTGCTCGGAGCCTGGAGCCTGCTTCTGATTCTGTGTCTCCTTCTCTCTCTGCCTCTAACCCACTTGCATTCTGTCTGTCTCTCTCAAAAATAAATAAACATTAAAAAAAAAAAAACCAACAAGACCATTTCTGACAAAGAAGATAACCCATGGGGACACAGACCTTGGCTGGGAGGGAGACCTGCAGAGCACCCACAGGACCAATGGGCGGAAAGCAGGAAAAGCCAGGAGAAAGGGACAGAAAAGGGCTTTGGGAATCAGACAGGGCAAGAGGGAGCCCTGTAGCTGGTGGGCAAGGAATGCTATGAGGAGGGCATGACTGAGTTGGCCGTGAGAGACAGAGAGGATCTCTCCAGGTGGAGAGGGGTGAAGAGACATCCCCTGGTGGCTGAGACAGCACAAGCAAAGATAAGAAGGTAAAAGCGTAGCATAGCCTCAGGGGACCGTGAGCGTCCAAATTGGCTAGAGCACACTGAGATAGTCACAAGGGCCCTAAGTGCCAGGCCCCAGGGATTGAAATTCAGAATACAGTCCAAGATTCAATTAAGCAATCAGGATGATGATCTGTTGTAGAACCATCTCTGCGTTCTGCTCCATAATGGTGGCAACTTATCATCCTGCAAAAATGGTGCCCCATTCTGAATGCTCTCCAGGAAAGCTGCAGGGGACGGTTACCTTCTCTCTCCTCCACATGGAGCCCTGAATACAGCTGCTCTAACTGGTTTCCCCAAAACTGAGGGTCCAGGGACTGACAACTTCCTGGAGAGCTGGGAGATGCTGAGAATCATGTCTCCTAACTCCTGCCCACCTTGAATCTCTTCTTATTTCACTCCACATAATATGTAAACCGTTTTGAGTACCCCCTCTGCTGAGCCAGGCTGAGAGGACTCTGTTCAGGACACCCAGAAGACGTGCATGGCCCAGGGCCTGCGACAACTCCTGAATTCCATTTCATCCCATTACAAAAGAACACGCGCCTCACAGGCACTAAACGCCTGGCCAGGTGAGCAGCCACAAACTAATCGCCCCACCCTGACCAACAGCCTCCCACACCCACAAAACTGAGACGGCTCCCGTGGGCCCCTTGAGGCCCAAATCACTGTCATTTCCCTAACACCTGAAACACATTCCCCCCTCAACGCCCACAGACAGTCTTATTAAGCAACCATGTCATGAGCAAGAAAAAGTTCTTGCTAAAAACAGTGCTGGGAGAAATCCCTTTAACATGTTTAACCACGAAGACCAAGATTGGACAAGGAATCCTAATGACCCAAAATAAATACCATCCAAGGCTGAGGCGAACACGACTTAGTACGGTCATATTTCTTGCACTCTACCAAGCTTGTCACTCTCGAATCAGGTAAAACTAAGTGAACATAAAAATAAAAAGCTTTCAGAGCATTCAGGAAGGGAGCAGTATCTTATGTGCTTAGAGAAGCAGGGAGACACGAAGGGACACCGTGGTCTCCTTGCTGGCCTGGTGCAACCACATCTGCTGGGAGGGGGGACCTACTCCAGAGAGGGGCTGCTCCCTGCAGAAGGCACAGAAGCCCAGTCTGGAGAGAAACTGAGGTCTGGCCTCCAGGCAGTCATTGTCTTGGGCTGGGTGGAGGCTGAATTTTGCCAGTCAAAGGTACCTGGGGTGGAAAGAGGGAATGTCACTGCCCGTTCAGAAGTCACAGTCACCCTGCATCCAGATGTCTTGCTGCAGCTTCCTGGGTATCAGAAAAGCAAGGCAATGCCAGCAGCATCTCATCCAGCTCTATAAGCCCTGGACCTCCACTTAGGGTGTCCACCCTTCAGCTTCCTGGAGATTCCAGAAGCAGCTGTGAGGTAGCAGCAGCTGCTCCTGTATGATCTAGGAGTCATTCAAAAGGCCCAGCCTAAAACCTGCCCCTTCAGCTCCTTCAATAATACTATAAGCACCTAATCCCAACATTCAACCCCTTCTGCTGAAAATACCTGGAGTGGTTTCTGTTTCCCGCACTAACCTCTGGTTCATAAACTACCCGATAAACCAAGCAAGCTCAAATGCCACAGGAACTGCAGTAGAAGTGCTCCTAGGAGCACTACTATTTAAAGGAGCACCACACAACTCACTTTGTCAAGTGGGGACCGGTAAGTCCACAGTGAGGCTCTGGAAGAAGGTTCTACATGTGTCAACTTAGAGCTGAAGCAGAGGGGAGGCGGCAAGAGGGGCATGTCTGAATGGCAGAAGACGTGGAGGTGGGATGGCAGAAGGTGCGTCCAAGTGGGCCAGGACCAGGGTGCAGTTACCCACAGGGTGACTGGTAGTGTTTCCTCAGAGCGTGGGAGAAGGTCCCATGGGGGAAGTGTGGTGGAAAACCGGAGAAGTTAAGGTGGTGGCCAGGCTCAAGAGAGAAAGGTTGAAGCCAGGTGACAGAACCAGGGACGAGGAACTGGGGCACGGGAGGAGGTGGCGGGGAGCTGAGAGTCATGGCAGCTGAAGCATTTGTGTGAAGCCACGAACGGAACTGGGGTAGATGGAGCAGGTCGTTCACTGCTGTGGGCCTGCTGGGACCATAAGGCTTGGGGAGAACCAGCTGGATCTGGGGATACTGACTGTTCTTAAACTGAGGTGTCCCCATCACAGGGAGGGGGTGCAGTATTCTCTTAGGTGACACGCACGAAGAGACCCAGGATCAAGGGACAAGAACTCACCCTACTGTGCGCTGAGTAGATCCACTGGACTGATACATCGACACACCTAAAACATTCACAACTGCAGTGCAACTTCTAGGCAAGTTCTACTAGATACTTTCTCTCCCGGCTCTAATCAGAGTGCTTTAGGCCAGTGCTTCTCAAACTTCAGTGTGCAGACCAATCACCTGGGGGTCTTCTGATCTAGTAGGTGTGGGGTGGGGTCTAAGATCCGGCAGACCATGCCATGAGTAGCCTGACTTTAAGCTTCGTAAACATCGGTCAAGATCTGACCTACTTACAGATGCGTTACTAAGTGCCACTCTTGCCAAGCGTCTGCTCCCTACTACACAGATGCAGACTTCACATCAGTAAGAAGTAACTTGCCCAGGGCCAACAGGGGAGATGTCACAACTAACCCACAGGCCAGCCTATCAGCTCTCACCTGCTTACAGCTTCATTTTCTGCTTTCCCCTCACCACTACCCTGGGATCCCTGGGGGAATATGACATAATATCTCATTTCCACGGGCTCTCAAAACAGTGCTGCAGGGAGGGGCGGGGGGAGGGGAACAGAAAACCAACCGTCACCAGGACCAGGTGAAGTCTGTTATGGAAACACCCTTGCTTGCTGGCTGAACCAGCAGACCAGAACAACAAGGGTCCTGTTGGTCCCATCCCCCGGGATCCTGGAAGAAAAACAGGCAAAGGATAAACGGGTGACTCATGGAAGAGCAATGCAAATGGCAGACAGTCATACAAGAGGACGCCTGGACTCAATGGGAGTCAGAGAAACGAAAATCAAAGCAACAATGAGGTACCACGGTCTACCCATCAGACTGACTAGCACCAACGAGGGAGTAACAATGCTGTGGGTATGCGGGAATGGGTACTCTCATCAACTAACAGGAATTGGAAACATCCACCAAAACTAAAAAATACCATACCCTTCAGCACAGCACTCTTACTCTTGGGAATCTGTCTCTAGGAAATAAAAGTGGTAGGTCACAAGGAGGTTTATAGAAGCTTATGGAGATCCTTCTCTACAAGTAAAAAAAACTGAGACAAAGTGAATGCATATCAGTATGAGTGAATAAAATATGGACCGTCCCTTCCATGGAATAAAGAGAATGAGTAAGAGGCATTTGAGTTGACTTGGAGGGACTTTTCTATGAAGTATGGATGAACAAGAAAAGCACTATGTAGTAAACATGACTAACATCCCATTTTTATAAAACCGTGTCTTATTTTAAAAAGCATGTACACATATTAATGTTTATGTGTGTGGTAGAACTGTATAATTCTTACAGAGCATAAACAGAAGTATGGAAGGGTTCCAAGTGATCACAATGAGTTATTTAGCGTGGTGCTCAGCCAGGAAGCAAGGGAAACAAAGAAAACAAAACCCACGCAGGCAGCCCCACACACACGCAAACACGCACCCCCATCCCTGCGCTGACGAATGATGAGAAGGTCACAGTGTGGGGAGTCCTCACTCTCCTCCAGTCCACACTTCCAACTCACAAGGCTGCTGAAAGGGAAGACTACCACTCTGCCAGTCTGCTGTTTTCAGCAAATGGCTCCCATTGCCCACAAAGTATGAACCTGGACGTTTGATGTCATACATTCTTTCCTCTATCAGGAATCCGCCGGAAGTGCCACCCGTCATGACAGCCAAAGTGCACTGAAACTCAGTTCTTCTCTACAGAAATCACTGAGGGGCCCTTTTTGCTACCATCATCATCACTACACAGGGAAACTAAGGCTGAGACCAAAAGCATGGGTCCCACATGGCAAGGGTGGTCAGTGGCCTCCTCTTTCCCTGGTCCTTTCATCTTTTGGAGTGCCTCCCCAGGACCCCGTTCTGGATTGGCTCAGAAATTCTCATTTCTCCCTGGGGGCAGCTGTCTCTAAAGGACACTGGGGGTGGGCGCGATCACAGGCCAAAAATATAAAGGGAAATGATCATCTCATTCCCCACTCAGGACTAGAGTTACCATTCCCTGGACCCCATGTCACAGCCTGCCCATCAGAGGAATGGAACTTTGAAGAGAAAATTCACTCTGCTCAGGACAGCATACTCTATTTTCTGTTTCTTTTGCTGGGTTCCTTTTTTTACATTATGATGAACTTCAGCCCCTTAGAGCGTCTACTCTCAGGTGTAAGTCCTACCCTCCGGAGCCACAAGGAACAAGTGTATTTCCTCTCTCACATGAGGACAGCGATAATGCCCCCTGTTCCCCCATGTTTTTTTCTTATCTTGACTAAACATCCCCATTTCCTTTGACTGGTGCTGAGCATACATCTCAGGAATTTCCTGACGGCAGGTCAAGTTGTTACTCCTCCAGCGCAACACGATGATCTTGAGAGGATACGTAGGGAAAGACCCCAAATGTCCAAACCCTTCGAAGGAACAACTCTGTATCATCTCTAACAGGAGAAACCTGAAGGAGAATCGGGCAGCATGGGGAGGAAGGCACTTCCAAAGCCCTCCCCATTTGCCCAAGAGCCCTGCTCTAAAGGATGTGAAAAGAAGCCCGCCACTGGTGTTCTGACACAGAGTAGGGCCCAGCTTCCACGCCCAGCTCCAGACACTTGTCTGGCCGTGACTTACATAAGGAGGGCCGTGTAGATTAAAGACGTGGCAGGAGGAGTGGGGAGATGCAACTGAGTCGTGTGTCCTCGAGAAGGCAAGTGAACATCTTGGCTCCCCTACAAACATCTCTGAAGGGCGATGGGCTGTGGTGGGGCACAGTTCAGAATGAACCCATTCAGAATTAGAGAGACCTGGGCCTGGAGTGTTAGAGCCCCAGTCCTGGAAATAGCTTTTGAGGGCGAAGGCAGTAGTGGGTCCACAGTGTTTTACAATTTCCAAAGAAGTTGAGGTAGTATGCTTTCAAATTTAGTGCCTTGAAAAAAGAGTCTTAGTAGGGTTCTAAGGAGGCCCTGTCAGTTGTCAGCTGAGCAACACTGGATAGGTCATTTCTCTGCTTCAAACCTGGGTTTTGTCTCTGAGGGCATGGAGATAACATCTATATAATGAAACAGAAATAAAGGTCCGATAAGGGACATTACTACCTACGTGATGGCTTGCCGCACAGAGAGGACTTCACTAATCTCCCTGAGGGTAGGCAACTTAAGATGGATCTGGAAAGAGAGTTGCATAGCTAATAACAAGGATGCAACTTCGCTATCACTGGGTCATAGCCACTGAGCCACTTTTCCCAACCAGATGAAAAGAACGGTTTCGGCCTAGAAACCGAGTGAGAACTAAAGGCTATTACCAGTGTAAATACGCCCCACACGGAGGAGGAGGGGGAGCCTGACGCTGGGGAGAAGGCTCCAGAGACATTCCACAACAATCAGCTGGAGGCTCCCAAAGGAGGGGAGGCCAGCTCCCCCGCTCCCCGGAACAATGCTGAGTCTCCCGAATGCCTCTTTGTTCCATAGGGCACAAAGATCACAAACATTTTTTAACCACCCTGTGT
Organism: Prionailurus bengalensis; assembly: GCF_016509475.1. Classification (NCBI taxonomy): domain Eukaryota; kingdom Metazoa; phylum Chordata; class Mammalia; order Carnivora; family Felidae; genus Prionailurus; species Prionailurus bengalensis. The sequence goes on along the minus strand of NC_057350.1, from coordinate 73,983,159 downwards.
TTTCCTAGCTGTTTTGTTCTTTTCTCAAAGGTCCTAAGATCACAGAAAGGCTTCCAAGCACAATAGCAGATAAACCTCCTCTGTGCAGTTGAAGCAACAACACTGAGGGTTTCTGGCTGAGGGAGGGAAGGCCGGGAGAGGGGCCAGGGGCTCTGTCCCCATGCTCCCCCTGGGACGGGAAGTTCCCACTGCGCCCGTAGGATTCCTGTGAGATGACTGGGGCACTTGCTGCATTTCCCCAGGATCAGATTCCAGTCACCGCTCACGTGGTCTCTCTTTTCCCTTCAAAAACGAGGAGCTTAGATTTCTACCTTCTAAGGCCTACCCCAAGGCCTCCGGGAGGGATGGTCTGATTGAAGACGGGCACAGCCCAGATGGACAGCGCAGGGCCTCACCCCTCCCGCTCTGATGCCAGAGCTGTCCCATCATCCTGGGGTGTCTTCCCTCCAAACGCCACTACTGCCCCTCCGTTGCTCAGATGCCCCCCCCCCCCCTCCCAGGGGCCACAGGGAGGGCGGGCTTGGGAAAGGGCTTCACACTGTGTGTGGAATCCTAGTTCCACCACTTCCTGGCTCGGAGGCTGGTATTGGGTGAGCGTGCAACCAATCTGTGCTGCAGTTTTCTCATCTGGAAAATGGGGGTGATACTAATAATGACTTCACAGAATTGCGGTGACGATTAAAGAACATTCCACACGAAGTCCGTAGCAGGGTGCCTGGCACAGGATGCACCCCAACAGGCGTTACCATTGGTACCGACAGAGGCTCAGCTATCTCCGCATTGCTATTAGCATGAGCATCACTGTTACTTCATCGTTCTCAGAGGAGTCGGGGTCCACGAAAAGCACTTAGCAATTGCTAAAGCCAAAGCTAGCACCTGCTTTCATCGCTCTGGTCTCCTTCAGGATTTCTATTCTCTGTGGCTCAGTGAGTGAGTGCCTACTAGGTGGGGTCCTGGAGGGGAGGACAAGGTGAACCCTCTGCCAGCCTTCAGGGTGCTCATGGTACTAAAAGGCTGCAGAGAAGGGGGAGGAGTGAAGCCCCGGGCTGGCACAGCTCCTCACACCATGTCCTTTCTCCAGCCTGTGTTCCAGAGTCAGGGCCCACGGGACTTGCTTCCCAGAGCCACCCCCCTCCCCCATGGGGCCTGGGCGGTGCTCCCCTGTTTTGTGGCTTACAGGCAGGGTTGTGTGCTTTGCCAGGGGGTGGCCAAGGCTGAAGCTGGCCTACTGCTGCCTCCTCCCTTGAGCCCCTCCCCTGTGGCCTGAACACCAGGCCACCAAGCACTCTTAGCTCAGCTAGCACCTATCCTTACAGACACTGCACTTACTGGAAGTCTCGGTGTTACATACAGGCCTTGGGAGTCACCCAGAGGATCTAAGACCACCACGACAACATGGGACTGTCTTTCCACCTAAGGGTATGGGCAACCCTCCTCTCAGGCCAGCCTGGGCCCAGCCTAGCTGCATCTCCCTAAGACCCTGGGCGGAAATGTGGACAAGCACTACCCCAGCTTGATATTTAAAATACAAAGTTAGGAGAAAAGAGGCTCCCTCTAGTGCAGGGAAGAGGCACAGAAAGCCTGGGTCCCTGCGTCCAGCACAGATGAAGCGACATTCGGGACTGCCTACCTTGCCCCGTCTCTGCTCCTTCACCTCCCCTGGGCCCTCATGCCCCCGAGACCCCATGTAGCACAGTTGCTCTGGGCTTAGTTCCTCTGCTGAAGAGCCCCTGAAGGCTGCTTGGCTACACAGCCTCCACTCACTTCCCCATCTTATCTGTTCCTACACACCTCACCGTAAAACTTCCATCGGCCACACTGGAATGTTCTCTGCCCCTTAAACCTACTCCACACTTTTCTAACCACTGGGGTTTGGAGCTATAAGACACACTGGTCCCGCACTGGAGAATGACACCCCAGACCAGAACGGCTGAAGGCTCTGCAGGAAAAACGGGGAAGGAGTGCCCGGCAGCCTGTGCTTCATCCTAGCTCTACCATCAGCCGGCCCTGTGACCTTGGACAAGGGCCACCCCCTCTCCAGGCCTTCATGTCATCATCTATAAATAGTGGGTGCCGGGCCCACTCATCTCTAAAAGGACTGGTAGCACTGAGACTCCATGAGGAACCCCAGCCTCCAGGGCCTTAGACTGCCATCGCCCCACTCCACACAGATGGGAAGTGGGCTGACCCCTGCCCCTGCCCCTTCTCTCCAGGCTCCGGGGGAAGGTAGAAAAGCCATCTCGTATCTAGCCAGAAAGTGCCCTACGTCCGAGCACCCCATAGCCAGACCCAGCAGAGTCTACGACAGGGTGTGAAGGGCTGGTTCCAGTGGAGCGTAGTCAGTCCAAGGGGAGAGGGAACTAAACAGATGACAGCCAGCACTAATCACCACAAATCAGCAGAAAGGCTGAGAGAAAGAGGGAGGAGGCCCCGGCCCTTTCACTTCCAGCTTATCGATGGCGCACGACAAACCCACCTCACAGCCCCGCAGGTCTAGCAGCCAGGACAGATGTGCTACCCCTGGCATCACAGAGCCACAGAAAAGGCATCTGGTGTCCGAACCTCACGGTGCCTGGGACCGTTTGCAGCACTCCCAGAAAGACGCGTGCTCACTGTGCTCTGAGTGCACCGTGACAGGTTGGAAAGGACATAGGGCTGTGAGCCAGGAGGCCTGGGTACCGGGCCAGCTCAGCCTCGAACCAGCTGGGTGACCTTGAAAGAGTCACTTTTCTCTGGTCTCATTTTCCTACGCTGAAGAATGATGGAGTTGGATGAGATGATTTCTATGTTCCCGGGCAGCTGTGACATTCTGTAATTCTACTAAATGGGAATGAGAATCAGATCTAATCAGCTAGAACTAATTCAACCAATATTTTTAGGTACCTCTAACTTGCAAAAAAAAAAAAAATCCTCTATTTTTTTCTGAATGGCTGGGATGATACAGAGCAGCCTTGGAGAGAAAAGAGTGGAGGGGGCCAACCGACCTATCACAACAGGCGAGAGCTCTGTCACCCCAGCACAAAGGGCTTGCCAGCAACCTGCTGTCGGTAGCCATTCCCTAGAGCCTCGCTGCTGGCAAGCCCACCGCCTCTGAGCTGACAGAATTAGAGGGGGATTAACCTGTATCAATCTTCCCTCTTCCAACCGATGAGGCTTTGGGGGTTCTGGGAAAGCACAGAGATACCACTGCCTGAGTCATTAACATCTGTAACATATCAGAGAACTCTCCCTGGGACATCTCCGGAGGCAGAAGACAAGTGAGTCCCAAGGGCTGGAAGGCCAGGGTCTGAAGAAGCTCGCCGGCTGAATTATTAATGGGACTCTGAATACGGCTCAAGTTTCCCATGACAGATGGTTTTGCGAGCTGATCGTTCTGAGGCCAATTAAGAATGATTGTGGATTCTGAGGCAGTGGCACCACCAGTGAGTGTCTTAAAATGTCTCCAGAACCTGCTGCAGGAAGTGCAGTTAGCCGTCTCCCTGGACACTGGTGTGATAATCACAAAAGAGGAAGGAGAGCTGAATGCCGCAGGGTCTGAGGCCACCGCCCCACACAAACTCCTGTCTCCCAGCCCAGAGCATCACCAGAGCCCTGATGACAGAGGGCTAGAAAAGGTCTCTGGCCCAGCTGGTTCCATGGGGTCTCAGAGCCTCAGGAAAATGGGTACCATGTGAAAAAAGGGATCTGGGTTCAACAAGGCTAGGCCAGATTGTGTACTTTAGGACTTCTGAGGACCTTTAATGTGCTCCGGGAACCTAGAAGAGGAAAATAAAATTTATATATTTATATAAAATAATCAGTTCCCCAAACTTATTTCATCATGACATCATTTTCTCTAGGACATCTCCTGGGATTGGTATTCCATGGAACTCACCTTAAGAAGTATGGCCCTAGACCACAGCCCTCGTTTTATAGATGAAGAGACAGAGGGCCCAAGTGGTCCCATAGTGAGACAGAGCACACAGTCCTTCATACTAATCAGTAATGTTCCAGGTGCTTTAGGGCAAACTCCAAGGCTTTCTCCAGGAACTGACAAGATAGCTGGGGACTGAAATGCTTCTGGGAAAAGAATGGGTATGGGTCCAGGCCCTAGGACCCACCTGGAGGGCAATGGTTTGCAATAACAGCAGGAGAGAGCCCTGAGACCTTCTGGCTTGGCACAGAATAACACTTTTGTTTTCCTGATAATTATTTGCTTAATGTTTTTATTTCTCCCCTGCTAGACTATGAACTCCACGGTGCAGGGACCACATCTGTTTTATTCATGAATGTGTCCCCAGCCCCTGGCACAGGGCCTGCCAAACAGACAGCACTTGGCAACTATCTGCTGACTGATAGACTAACAAGCACATGCCTTAATATCTACTTCCAGGAATCCAAAACACCTTCAAAATGAGCCCTCTTGTTTCCAGACGCAAGAGCCCCGTGGAGAAACAGACACAAAGCATTCCTCGGCACTGTGGGGCCGTCCCTGTCGCTTGGGGATGCGGTGAGCCAGGCTCTAGGGGTCTCGGCTCATACTAGAGCTGACCAAAGTATGGAAGGGGCTGACTCCAGAAAGGCTGGAGTCTGAGCCAGCACTGGAACCACTTTTTCTGGATGTAAGTCACATCTGCATTTCCTATCAATGATGTAGGGTGAGCAAGGCAACCATGAGTTCTGTGAAGTATGGAGGAGAAAAACAGATGCAGTATGAATAAATGGTATCTCAGCTTATTTTAGGCCAACCCGGGATCCATTCACTTATTACACATTTACTAAGTAGTTACTCACTAGGGGGGTTAAAAGAAAAAGAAAAACCTGGTGCCTGCCTTCAAGAAGCTAAGACTAGAGTGAGATAAAAGATGGGTAGAGAAATAACCACATAACAAGGAAGGCAGTGTTATCAGAGATATATGGATCAACTCTTCCTCAAGAACAGGATACGCAGCATGATTTTGACAGAAAGTTGCAGAAGTATTAAATTTGGGTCCTGAAAAACGATGCTTTTGGCCTCCATTTCTCCCGAAACTTTGACCAGAACAGTCCCAGAAAGGTGAGGGACAAGGTGAAGGGGAGGACCGCATGGACCTGGGCTCCTTTCATTCCCAACTCTTTCCTCCGGGGGCTCAGGAGTGAGTCAGGAAGCAGCCCATGGGATGGGAGCGTCTTAAGCAGGAGTGTCCACAGAAGGCAGGTGGGGGGCGGGGGGGACATGCAAGCTGGGGTGGGGTGGAGGACGAGGGGCAGAGCTCAGGGTGAGAACCAGAGGACTGCAACCGCCATCCTCCCGGCCACCTGATTCAAACCTCTTGAGGTGGGTGTGATCCCCAGGCAGGGCCCCAGCAGTCAAACCCTGGGTAGTGCCAGATGGCCCCCAAGCTTCTCCATGCAAGTCTTTCCAACAAAGTGAAGAAACCACACTGCTGTGCAGCTGAAATCTCGCCTGAAATGAACTAAGGTATCCATGATCAGAATCTGCAGCCAGGAGTGGGATCAGACCAAAAGGCCCTGGTGGTACCCATCTTGTTGGGGGGGGGGGGGGCAAGCCCCAGCATGAGGAAAGTTCCAGGAGTCACAGCAGATTCTGTCCACACGCCCCAGTCAGACGACAGCGTGACTAACCGGGAAAGTGGGCAGAGGGCGGTGTGGGCAAGACAAAGGGAGAGCCCAGTCCCTGAGTTTTTTTCTTTCAGTCCCCGCCACAACAGTGTCTTCTGAGAAGGGATACCAAATATAGGAGAGTTGCTTGCTTCAGCTTGGAAGGATGTCTGGAGATAGAAATGGAAATATGGGGGCTCCTGCTCCTTGAAGGTTTAAAATAATCACTGGGGCCCCTTAGGCTAAACCAAGGGTGGCCTTTATTATGCATATGAACACTGAGCACCCCTGAATGGGAAAGACCCAGGGGAAAACAGGCCGGGGGGCCAGGTGTATAGGTCAAAGGGACACTTTGACCTTGGTTTTCAAGAACTGAGTACACTTTCTTGGCCAAGTGGAACCCTAGGCTGGACCGGGAAGAGAAGGGCCCTTCCTAGAACAAACTGCTCTTAAGCAGGGGCACGTCCACGGTCCCAGCCAGCCCTGTGGTGGTGGGAGGGTTGGATTCACAGTTCTCTGTGGTTTGGTTTCTGCCTGTATCTGACCAAAGTACTATGGGATATGGGTGGGGGCATGATTTGGAGCAGAGCCTGAGAAAAGATAGCTTGTCAGGTGATCCTAAAAAGGAGGAGAAGGGAGAAAGAGACAAAAAAGAAGGAGAAGGTGACCTAACAGTGCGTTATCAAGAGCTGCTGTGAGGCATGGGCGCTCACTCCAGCCAGAACCCAGACAGATGGGCAGATGCCTCCCGGAACGGCCCTCCAAACCAAACGGGGTGCAAGGTTGGATAGAGCACTCACCCCAGCTCCCATGCCCCACAGGTGAGGGCTGCCTGGAGGCGTCTGCATTCAACACCCCCTCCCACTTCTGGGCTGGTGGTAGGGAGGGGTCCCCAGGGCAAGTCAGCAGCTCTCACAAGACTCACCCCAACTGTAGCTGAAATGGGAGCTGCCCGAGGGTCTCTGACTCGGGCACCACAGGCTTCTGCCACAATCCGTATCACACGTTTCACTACATATATATAGATATATAATATATATCTATATATATTATATATATATAATATTTATATATATTCTATTATATATATTTATATTATATAAATTATATATATTATATATATATTTATATTATATATATATATTTTTTTTTTTTCTCTTTCCTGGCCTCAAAGAAGCTAACTGCTGAGCTAAATCTTCAATCAAAGCAATTAAAATCTCTTCCTTTTTACTTGCGCTTCCTACGTCTTTTAAACCTTTTATTCATTTATTTTTTTATTTTTAACATTGCCTAGCTCTCCTTTGTTAGATGCCGCCTTAAAAAATCTTTGCCGAGTACATGGGGGCTGAGGTAAAAAAAATATATACACAAATGAACACATCAATCAATACATACAATTTAAATATAAACAAACAAATCAATAAACACAATTTAAATGAATCAACTAAAGCATGTGAATTAAAATTTTGATTCAAGCAAGTTCAGACAACCCTTGAGACCACTGAGAAAGCCACCGGGGAGCACCACAAGACCACATCTAGGGATCACTGCTCAGCAAATGAAAAATCCCAACAGTGACAGACAGCCACATCTCTCACTCACACACACACACTCAGACACTCCATAAGGTTATTTTTGAATTCCTCTTTGTAACACACCTTCCCTGAGCAGGCCATGTGCTTTTCTTTTTCTTTTCTGTCTTTCAAGCGAGGCGTGTTCTACTCCTAATTCACGACGTGCAGCCTGAGGCGGGGCAGGGCCCACAGGAAGCCACACTAGCAAGGCAGCAAAGAGGTCAGGTGTTTATCCATCCACCCACGCCCTTGGCACTGGGCTGGCCTGTGGATGCAGACACGGAGAGAACTGAGTGCCCTTGCTAAAAGCGGGACAGAGGTCATCTCCTCATTGGAAAACGAGCTGGGTCATTCTGCTCTTCGTTCACTCCGTGAACATCCACGGAGACTATGTGGCAAGCGTTGTGTCGAGTGCTGGAGGCATAAAGGTGACGAAAGACACAATTCCCGCTCTCCAGGAAGGAGCTCATGGGTTTGGACTGGACCCACCAACTCTGACATTCCTCAGTGCTGTGATGGCCTTGGCAAAGACCCCACAGGACAGAGCGAGTACCAGGGAAGGAAGCACATAGGGACGGAATGTCCATGCTTGAGAAGGAGGGCAGACAGGGAAGCAGCAGCCCTGCAGCATCCCTCCTCCTGCCCTCAATCGGATGCCAACACTGTCCTCGCTGGAGAAACACAGTTCAACGACAACACCGTGCCATCTGCTGCCGCGGCCCCTCCCAAGCCCTCATTCTGTCCTGGTCACCCGGTGGAAAAAAACGCTGTATATCTGGTGGGAGGGGACTTGATTTTCCTGTTTGGATGTGACACAGTGAACATGCCTTACAGCTCAGGGGCCGAAAACCCTGAGAGAGTGGCAGAAAGAGCTCTTTCAGCTTCCTGTGCACCACTCTGCAACTCAGGTGTGACAGCCAGCAGCGGGGCCACGTTACAGAAAGTTCTCCCTGTGGATCTTCTGAACTAGGCTAAGAAATTAAATGAAGACGGCACCTGGGTGGCTCAGTTGTTAAGCATCTGACTTCGGTTCAGGTCACGACCTCACAGTTCGTGAGTTCAAGTCCCAAATCGGGTGAGCTCGAGCACTGCTTTGGATAAAACATGAGCCCCGGGTGAGCCCCACTTCTCTCTCTCTCTCTCTCTCTCTCTCTCTCTCTCCCCCTTGTGGGATTCTCCCTCTCTCTTTGCCCCTTGCTGACTTGCGCTCTCTCTCTCAAAAAATTAAAATTAAAACTAAATGAAGAGGGCCTGAGAAGTACAGTGGGGAGAAATGTGACGTACCAGGATGGGCATCGCCTTCTGGAAGAGCCTCTGATTCAGAAAAAGTCTTTTCCAACACGGCTCCCCAGTAAATGCAAATGTTCAGAGATTCGTGCTCGAAATAAAGGCTGTGGGAAGGCGGCCACAACACCAAAACCGAAAGCTATGCTCCTGGAATTCTCTAACGGCGGACAGATGACCAGAAACAAATTCTGAAGCCCCTCTGAAATGACCGCGTGTAAATCATTGAAAGGGGTGACCACGCAGATGTGTCATCTCCCACCATGAAGGACGTTAGAGCATCAGAGCTGGAAGGGAGCTTGAAGAGCAGTAAACCCAGCCCCTCGTACAGTTAGTGAACCCGGAGTTCAGAGGAGTGAAACAGTCTGGCGTGCAGCAGCCCAGGGCCCATGAGGACCTGTGAACTGTGACAGGGCCAGTGAAGGCAGACTGTGTGTGGCCACTCTGCTGGGTGGTGGCTGATTCAGGAACACCTGTCACTTTCTAGCACGTGGTCCAGGACTGGTCGCTCGCTGTGGCTCCCCCCGGGAGGTAAAGGGCCAACTAACACCCCTGTATCTGCCAGTGCCTCCTAGCTCACAAACAGGCATCCCTGCCCACTAGGGTCTCCAAGCCAGAACCCTGAGTGGCATCCTTGACCTACAGTGCCCTCATCCTCCTGCCACTTCCCCCTCCTTAAACCTCATCCCCACCCCAGGCATTCATGTCTTCACTCCTCTGCAATCTGATCTCCATCATGCAGCTAACTTGACCTTACAAAAGGGAAAGTGAAACCAAGCCTCCCCACCCACTACAAGATAAGTCCAGATGCTTTGTGTGGCTTACGAGGCGCTCTGTGCCTGATTCGCACCCTGCCCACCCTTGGCACCCTGGATTAAACTCTCACAGTTCCCCGAAGCACCCCGATACTGACCATGCAGCTCTCCTGACCAAATGTTCTTTCTTCCTGGCCAACTCCTGCTTGTCTTCCGCTAAGTCACCTCTTTCTGAACCCTTCCCTGATTACCCCTGTTTGAGTTCAGGGCCTCTCCAGTGGGTCAGCCGAGCCCCCATTATAATACGGTTCCATTACTTCATACTTGAATGTTTTCCCCACTGCACTGTAAGTTCCTTGACAGGAGAAACTTTTATTTCTGTCTCTTCGGAACCTAAAACACTGGTACACAACACATGTTTGCTATGAAAGAATGACTGACTGACTGACCGACTGAAGGAAGGAAAGCAACCACCAACACTAAAAGATTAGTGAGCTGTCTTGTCCCAGTGGCCAACAAAGAAATCCAAATGCAGGCTGAGTCATTTTAATTCTCTGGGAAAGTAAAAGGGCAACTAAATCATAAAAATGAAATAAAATTCTTCATCCTTAAAAAAAATGACTTTATACAGATCTGTCAGTACTTATGCCTCTTCCATGCTGGAAAAACTACCATGCGGGGGGAAGGTGGCGGGCTACCGGCAGATAGGGATAGCATTAAAAGATGTCTCCTTCCCTGAAAAACAGACCTTAGCACACACGTTGAAGTGTGTACTTACACCGCAGCAATATAACTTCTCTTGCCCTTATTTTTTTGGATGACAGCTTTATCAACATACAACTCACCTACCATACAATTCACCTATTCGATGGTTTTTAGTATTTCAGAGTTATTGCAGCTATCACCACAATCAATTTTAGAACATTTTCCTCACCTCAAAAGAAACCCCGTGCCTTTTAGCCATCACCCTCACGAGCCTCCCAAACCCAACGGCCCAGTGCTAAGCAACCATCTGGGCCTGTTCTGGACATTTCATATAAACGGAAGCATAGAATATGTGGTCTTTTGTGACTGGCTTCTCTCACTTAGAATAACGTTTTTAGGTTCGTCCAGGTTGTAGCACGTGTCAGAACCTCCCTCCTTTTTATAACCAAATAATATTCCATTATATGGATATACCACATTGTATCTATCCATTCGTCAGTAGACACGTGGGTTGTTTCCACTTGTTGGCTATTGTGACTAACGTTACCATGAACATTCTCGTACAAGTTTTTGGGCGGGCAGGTATTTTCAGTTCTGCTCAGTGTATACCTAGGAGTAGAATGGCTGCATTGTATAGTAACTTGTGTTTAACTTTCTGAGGAACAGCCAGACTGTTTTCCAAAGGGACCGTACCATTTTACGTTCCCACCAGCAGTGCGTGAGGGCTCCCACTCCTCCACATCCTCGCCATCGCCGTTACCACCTGTCCTTTGTTACAGCCATGCCAGTAGGTTGTACCATCTTACTGTGGTGGTGAGCTATATTTCCCTGCTGACGGAGGAGGTCGAGCATCTTTTCGTGTGCTTTTTGGCCATTTGTACACCTCTCCTGCCTTTCTTCCAGCCCCAGCAAGTACTCAGTATAATGCACTCAATTCCCAGGCGCTCCAGGTAGGTCTCTGGGTCCCTCTATGAGGACTGCAGGGTACAGCTCCAGCATTCCCACCAACAGGTAGGACTCACCCACTAGCACCTTCGGAGAGGATTCTGGAGCTGACTTTGAGGGGACAATGATTCTACGCAATAGACAGGGACTGTGCAGCCTGTCGTCTTCGAGAAACTGCTAGGTGAGGAGGGGCTGGGAGTGTGAAAGGTACAGAGATGAACGAGGATGGACCTTGCGTGCCTTCAAGGACTTTGCAATCAAGCTGTGGAGACACCAGAGCAAGAGTAAATAAATGCTTGAACGGGGCATAAGCAAGGAGCTCTGCGAACAAAGGCAAAGGGAGTTGTGATTCCAGCTTAGGGGGTGGAGTGAGGATCGGGGAAGGGCTCCTGGAAGTAGCTGTGCTTGAGCTCAGCTTATGAAACAGGAGGATTTCAAACAGCAGGAGTTGGGGAAAGGCATCCAAGCTAAGGAATCAGCATGCGCAAAGCTTTGGAGGCAGGAAGGGGGGGGTGGAAGCAAGAGGCAATCTGGGGCACCGAACTCAAGGCTAGCACCTTTGAGACTCTGAGCAAATGCACCAATGTCCACACGTGGTTCAATGTGCATACAGTTTCAGGGTGTGGGGAGGGAGGGGAATGGAGAGAAATGGGTCTGAAAGATCGGGTTGGAGCCAGATCAAAGGGGGCCTTCACAGCACACTAAGTGTGGCTTTGTCTCCCAAGCTACAAGGAAGGAAGGAGGGCAGGGCTCAAAGGCTGCAGGATCCCCAAGGGTCTGCACAGCTCGGGACCTGCAAATGCAATACCACAGCCAGGCCTGCAAGTTCTGCAGCTGGCAACATTTGGGTGCCACCCTTCAGATATGCCACCCGGCCCCCTTCCCTGCGGCCCACCCTCAGAAATGGACACAGAAAGTGTTCTTCCTTATGCTGACCTGTCCCACCAGCCTGTCCTTCTCCACTACTGAGAGGAGCAGCCTCTCTGTCCCGGGCAACCAAAGTACCAAAGAGCCAACCCTCACACTGCTCAATCACCCTACAAGCAGCATCCGAACCAGCTGTAGGTCTCTTCTGCCCCTCCTTCCCCACCCCCATTCATTTCCAAACACACAGTCTTTACCCATGAAAGGGACACACAGGCCACTGTCAGCAGGGCCTGAGCTCTGACTCACTGTCTGCAAGGCAGGTGGAGTTTTCAGTCCCAGTCCCACGTTTCCTCAACATGTTGCAGGCAAGAGCAGGCCTTGGCTTTGCAGCTAGCTGTCCCAGAGCAAGCTTAGACGTATAGCACTTGGCTGGCTACAGCATGGCTATTTTTGCAACTACAGCAAAATGTACACATCAACAGTCACAAAGAATGGCTTTGAATCTGCTGCAGCAAGAACACGTGTCTTCAGAAAGCTCTACTCCACCTGTAAGAAGACATTTTCCCCACTCTCTTTCCTCCGCTGTGGCCACAGGTCAATGGTGCAGCAGTGGTCTGAACTGAGAAATGAGAACCTCCTTCCGAGGAGACCGTTCCCTGAGCACGAGGTGGTTAGGGCTCGGGTGGCAGAGCAGGATGTGGAGGACAAAACTCTACAGTGAGTGTTTACCAAGGGCCCCAACACACGCAGGCTATTTTCACCACAAGGGATACAACACTGCAACACAGTAAAGAGAATACTGGACTATGTTTGAGGCCTGGCTCCTCCATTTTCTAGTTTTGTGACCTTGGGCAAATTCTGTAAAATGGGGACACTATCCCTCCCGGCTCTCCCCTAAGGGGCTCAGTGAGCGGATGCAGCAATAAAGCAGCAGCCCAGGCAGGCGGTCAGCATCTGGGAGGGCCATCAGGAAGATGCTGGAAGCCGGCCGGTGAGACTGGGGGAAGCCTGGCAGGGCCTCACTCTTAAGCAACTAAGGAACCCAATGGATCCAGGGCAGCAGAAACTCAGGAATGGAGGCCAAGGCCAGAGCCCGGCTGTTGGGCCAGGAGGCTAGAGGCTGAGGTCCTTCCTGGTGCTGTTGTGGGGGCCATGTCTGTACCCTGAGTCTGTAGGGCCTGGGTGTGAAGGGGGTCAGAGAGAGGTTGGAAAGGGCCAAACATGCACGAGGCCCCTGGGCCAGCTCACACTGAGAGGAGAATGCAGATGTGGGCAGCTGAGGTTTTAAAAGCAGCTGGCTTCAACTTCTCTCTCCAGGCTCACTCCCCACCCCCACCCCGTGCAGCCCTGCTCCAGCCAAACTGCCCCCTTTCTCCGTCCTAAACCCAGCCCTCTCCGGCCTCTGCCTCACTCCAGCTGTTCCTTCTGCACGGAATGGCCTTCCTACAATCTCAGCTTCAGGATGCCCCGTTCTCTCCCGCCCCAATCCTTCACTGTCTTCACCTCAGTAGCCCTAAGGGGCAGCAGGTCTGTGTCTGATTCTTTCTGAATCCCCAATGCCCAGCGGTGCCTCAACAGAGCAGGCCCCCACCAGGATTTGCTAACTAACACACACCAGCAATTCAACTGTAAGGAAGAGATAGTAAATGAGTCACACAGGTCCTTGGCACCTGTCATGTGACCACATATTCCAGGTCAGAGCATCAGCCCTGAGCTGGGCTGAGCCGTGGCTCAACACTGGGGCCCCCAGGGAATGGGGCGGCATCCCCTATAGGTTAGTGAAGAGGATGCCTGTACACCCCGAAATGCCGAGCGGCTGACTCTCAGGGGCTATGCTGCCAATGTGTGCCCTCAATCCTGTGTTTGAACAGCTCCCATGTCACCAGACCCAATGCTTCCTTATCCTCTGAGAAATGCCGACCCCTCTCCGCGCCCCTCCCCCCCCACAGGCCTCAGGAGACAGACTGAGAGTCTCACAGGTGACTATGTCAAGTCGCGTCAGGAGAGTGTTCCTTCTGTAGGGGCTGGACAGTCACAGAGAAGGACAAGCCTGGAGCCTGTCAGCACCAACACGCACAGCCAGGGGACAGGGCAGCACAGTGATCGGGAGTGGGTTTGAACCCAGGTTTGAACTCAGGCTCCCCATTTACAGGCTGTGACACCCTGGGCATGAGTTTTTGCCTTTCTGTGTCTCTGCTTCCTCACCTGTAAAATGGGCATGGAAACAGTATTAACTTCATGGAGCCAGAATTAAACATCAAGCACTATGACGACTGCTTGGCACATGATATATAGTCATTAAGTATAAATTCTTATTATTCTTCTTATTATTACAAAGTATATTTCTGTTCTCCATTAATTTAAACTGCAACAGAGGAGGGGCGCCTGGGTGGCTCAGTCGGTTGAGCGTCCGACTTCAGCTCAGGTCACAATCTCACGGTCCATGAGTTCAAGCCCCGCGTTGGGCTCGGTGCTGACAGCTCAGAGCCTGGAGCCTGCTTCAGATTCTGTGTCTCCTCTCTCTGCCCCTCCCCTGCTCACGCTCTGTCTCTCTCTCTCTCTCTCTCTCAAAAATAAAGATTTTAAAAAAATAAAAAATAAATAAACTGCAACACAGGAAAACAAAATTTTGGAGGCACTAACAACATCAGCCTTTACTGGGGAGATGACAAATGAGCCTTCCTGATGCACCATGTCAGAACTTGAAGAGTCAAGAAATGATGTCACATCTCCCCACTATTTGTTCACTTGGGAGATTTGCAGCTGACTCCCACCATCCAGGAGAGCCTGATGAAGTTGAATGCTTCAAGCCTAGCAATAAACATGATCTTCTAGAAACGTATGCAGCACTTTAAGGTTTACTCAGATCTTTAAACGTCTGAGACACACGATGGGACTCTCATTTTACCACTGAAAAAACTAAAGGAAGATTTTAATTCAGTTTGCTTAATTCCATGCATAATTCTGTTTCTCTCAAACTGGAAACTCTGATGAATGGGATTTTCTAGCCAATAAGGACACAAGCAGCCACTTTCTATAACCCAAGCCTTCTGTTTGAGTTCTAGAGAAACAGGCGGCCGCCAGGCTGTAAAGCTCTGATGAGGAGCACAAAATTCATGAATGACGATAGTGTCACAGCAGCCACATCTGCAGGTGGACAGCTTTGCCAGCTCTGTGGAAGGAAAAGAAGGGTAGGACTTCTCTCCCAAAGCAGGAAGTAGGAAGAAGGAAAAACGCTGGCACATCCAACAGGTGTCCAAGAGTTAGGAAGGAAACGTAGGCAAACATGGAAAAGTTGTCCCAGAAGCATCGGCATCTATCGGACCCTAAAAGAGCGTGCCTGCATCAGGCCAATTCGGGTTCAGCCCCACATGATAATGTTCCATATTTCAATCACCTTGGCTAGGAAAAACAAGCACAGGCAGATGATCTGGTGTTTAAAGGGCTCTCAGATGCATATTCTTGGTGGACAGTTACCAGGATGCATTGTACCTTTTGGCACAACTGTTTTACGTATTTTGCAAATACTCATACACAGCATTCGTGCCAGATGCTGTGCCAGGCACTTGACAAATACTAACTTATTCAATCCTCACAACCCCCAACCTCGTGAGGAAGTTTCTGTTTTACAGAGAAAGCCAGCACACAGTAAGATCAAGCAGGCAGCCCAAGGTCATGCAGGCAGTAAGTGCCGAGCAGGCATTCAAACCCAGGCAGTCTGACTCCAGCTCGTGCTCGCAACCTCGCCACTCTGCTGCCTCGTCAGTCACCCTCAGCCCAGTTCGGAGAGACAGGAAGGAAGTGACCCAGCTTCCCCCGGCCAAGAGGCTGGGCCCTTCCTCTTGGCAAGTGCTCGGACCCCTGCTCCCCAGAACCTCCCAGCAGGCCAGGCTCTAAGGGCCCTGAAAGCCATGATAGAACAACAGCACTACACCAGAAATCCACGGTAAGTTCCATTTTCAAAACCCCTGGAGATCATCCTAGGTATACACTGGAGACACCTAGGGTTTTAATTCATTTTTATTCCAATAAAAAGCTTAATTTTTAGGTGACAATAGAAGCAGTATGTTCTCAAAGCAGCCATAGAGAAATCCACCCAAAGCTGTGATCGATGCCCCATGGTCATGAACTCCAGCCGTCAGGAAGCTCCAGGCAGCAGAGACCCTTAGAGGCACCAGATGTGAAAATGCACTGCCTACACTTGGCAGGAAACCCAGAAGGTACAGGCCACCACCTGGGTTGTCGAGAAGAGGGAAAGGACAGCTCTTCAGTGCACCATGGTTTGGAAAAGACTGACACATCTTCTGTGTCCCTCTTAGAAGCTGCTAACACCCATCTTACAGTGGTTCTGCAGTCTGAGATGGCCAAGCCATCCCATCAGCCAGGAGCAATGACAGAGCCACAGAGAACATCCTGTTTTTCCTTCCTATGGAGATGGGAGAAGACAAACGAGGAGGGAAAGCAGGAGCATGTGGTCTGTGTGGCCACATCCTGGGCAGTCACTGCCTTCGAGGATTCGCCAGGTGGCTCCCAACACACTCCAACATTTCCTACAGATACTGGCTGTCCAGAAGCTTTCCTCTTCTGTCTCTTTCTTCTTCTCACAGCCCCAGACACCCTGAAGACTGGGCTGGTCCCTGTACCCTGAACATGACCCCTGCTGATCACTGCATTTCACTTCTGAGCTGTGTGCCCAGGGCAAGGCTGGGGACTGGGTTCTGCTGTGAGTTTGCACACGCTGTGTCTCTGCACTGGACAAGGTCAGCCCTCGGGAGGCTGGATGGGACTCAGGGAAAGCTATGAACTAGGACCCTGGCTTCCCAGGTAAGAAATGTGTGTATGCACAGCCTTGCTCCATAGAGGCCTCTTCTTCCTGCCTCTTGGTGCCTGCACCGAGAGGGAAGCCTTCCACCCAGACTTCCAACTTGCTGACGTTCAGAAGTGAAATGCCCTTCCTTGGGGGAAGGAGAAGGGGTGTGTGTGAGGAAAGGGCTATTAGCCCACACAAAAGATGACTCAAAGGAAATGAGAGCCTCTCTGCAAATCTCAGTATCTGAAGGACTTTTGTGGGGGAAGAGTACATACACATATTCCATGTGGCCCCAGAGTACAGATGTGGGGGAAATGGATAAAAACCACAGAGAAGCTGACTGTTCAAATTTTTAAACATTTTTTAAATGTTTGTTTATTTTTGAGAGAGAGAGAGACAGACAGACAGACAGAGACAGAGCATCGGCAGGGGAGGGGGAGAGAGAGAGGGAGACACACAATCTGAAGCAGGCTCCAGGCTCTGAGCTGTCAGCACAGAGCCTGACGCAGGGCTCAAACTGATGAACCGTGAGATCATGACCTGAGTTGAAGTCGGACGCTTAAACGACTGAACCCCCCAGATGTCCCTGGTTGTTTAAATTTGATATACAGAAAAACACCTCAATGAACCTGTCCAAAAATAAAATAATGGGCTTCTTTGGAAGTGACAAGTTCCCCATTGCAAGAGGTGATCAAGCTGAGACCTTGAAAGTCAGGGATGCCCTTAAATGAGAAAAGATGCCCCTAGATGTCTCTCCTATCTCTGGTATTCTGCAATTATTTTCACAGAATCTGTAACTGTCTGTTAAGGTTAGGAAAGATATTCCAATCCACCCTTCTCATTTTATAAAGGAGGAAACCAAGGCTGACAGAGAGATTGTGACTTGACTGAAGCCAGCCAGCTCTGTCTCTCCATCTCCGCACTGAACAAAACTATTCAGAAAGATGAGGAATGCTTGTCCAGGATTTCCGTAAGAGGACAGAGGCAAAGTGCAGATGGTTCCTATTTCCAAGAGCTGATAACACACTGCCTATCTCCATACAACCCTGGAGACCCCAGACTGGCCCTGAACCCAGCCCTGAGGCTCAGCACCAGGAGGCTGAGACTCATGGGAAAGACACTGTGGTAGAAATAGGCTGCTTCCACAAGAAACGGCAGGATAGGATTTCTGTAAGTTAAGGGGTAGATTCAAAGAAATCCACAGTATATGTTTCCTATCATCTCAGGGGGATGTTGGATGGACAGACGGATGGACGGATGGATGGATGGATGGATGGATGGATGGATGGATGGGAAGGAAGAAAGGAAGAAGGAAGGAAGGAAGGAAGGAAGGAAGGAAGGAAGGAAGGAAGGAAACCATTACTCTAACACTTCTATGACCATAAGAGAAATTTTAATCCAAGTCAGGCTGCAGACCTATGAGAAAAAAAAAAAAAGGAAGCCCATGCCCTCTAATAACTAAAACCATTCCCCCTCTGGCATACAAGCCCTGAATAGCCTGGCTGGACACAATTCACACTACAACCAACACAACTAAGGTTCCCCAGTGATCAAAAACCTGAAGAAACAGTCTGAGAACAGACACTCACAAGTCTGTTTCATTACACACTCATCACAGCCTCCAGGGACATCACTGTGCTATGAGGAAAAGTGATAAAACCATTCCGCTGGAGGGACCTGCACACGTTGGAGACGAAATCCAGCCTTTCCCAAATGTGACTGTGGACTGTGAGGAGGAGGGCAGTTTGCATGGGAGTCAAACCCCAAGGCAGGAACTCGAGTGCTCTTCAATGTCTTAATGGAAAGACTGGGATTGCCTGTAACACGCAAGCATATTCTATGAATCCCCAGAAAAGGGGGACTAAGTGACCTGGGCTGTGAGGTGGCAGAGCATGAAGCTGCAAAACCTCTCCGGGCTGACTGTTTCATAACTCAGGAACTATAAAGGCAAGGGCTAGGAACCATCCACTTAGGATCGCAGGTGCTTGGAAGACAGGCAGGGCACTAGGGCCAGGGACCCAGTCCTAGTCCTGACCATGTGACCCTGGGCAAATCTAACCTACGAGTACAGTCTCTTTGGCAAAATGGGGATAGCACTACCTGCCTTCCTCCTTTACTGAATTAGTAGGTTGAGCAAATGTAAAAGTTTGTAAACAGTTGAGCACTGTTCAAGCCTAAGGGAATGCAGCACCGTTCTAACCGCTGGCAAGAGCAAAGACGCTAAAATGGGAAATAATGGCCCACAGCCCGCAAGGCACACCTGAGATGCTCAGGTATCAGCCATCAGCACGTCTGTCAAAGGGTGTGGAGACGTCACGCCGGGACAAGAAAGACCAAGCGGAGGCCCAAGAAAGTAAATAACTTATTCTTTGCCTCTGGAACAAAGTGGCAGATCTTAATCACAAGAGTCTGGATTCGGAAGACAGGTTCGCAAAACGAGAAAAGACCCTAGAGAGCAAGTCATTAGACTTCAAGTCGGTCAAGTCGCATGAGGCCGTCCATAAGCTTAGGCTCAGTTGCGGCAGCCCTGGGTCATCCCGCACAATTACCGCACGCTGTGGTGCCCATGTGCTGCGGAGAAAGTGCTCTCATCGACCGGCTTGGAGAAGGTGGGGCACAGAAGGGGCCCCAAAGTGGCAAGAGCAAGTGGACAGAGACAGATGGAGGGGTGTAGCACTTCTGTGGCATGCCATGGACTGACACACAGGGACAGGCCCATTACAAGGAGAAGCCTGAAACGCTTTAAAACTGGCGCTTCAAAAATCCTTGACGCCCTATCCCTGTAAACTGTTTTCAGTTTGCAAAATCTTTAAAACACTACTCACAGTCGGCTCCTATCTGGCCTCTCTCTACACCTTTGCCATTGGGCTTTCCACATTGGTCTTCTGCACCACGGAATAGAAAAGCAAAGTCATGTTTTTCATCACGGCCAAGGGCATGCACTGGCCTATAAACTGTGAAGAGGAAAGCCAGTGGCAGCTTCATATAAGGCAGGATGCGGCCTCTTCCTGCACGGCACACTCCCTTTCCAAGTCAGGACAAATTCCTTCTGGCTTCTAAAGCTGCCCCCCCCACCCCACCCCTCACCAACGCTCTATGGCAACCTCTCTGTGTTCTGGGAATATTTTCCACAACTGACCAGCACCATGGGAAGATATGGGTTGCAGAGGACAGGGAGAAAGGGAAAGGGCAGAAAACTCTCATGAAGCCCCTCTGTACCTGGTGTTGTGCAATGTGTATATGACAGCATTTCATTCCCAGCCATTTACTGAGGACCCACAAGGACTTAGGCCAGTGATTCTCAAACAGGGGAAAGAGAGAAGGCACAAACTCCAGCTTCAGAATCACCAGGCGGGCAAATGCATCCTTTCTGTCTGCATCGTGACATGTGAGTTACGTATCTCGAATATGCCATGAAGGGGGCAGCAGAGGTCACTTTATAACCAATATGCTGGAGGCAACCTCCATTCCACAGATGAGGAAACTAAAGCTTTAAAAGGTTTAAATATGTTATGCAAAATAATATGGCCGGTAAGTGGTGGAACCAGGAGTCAACCCACCTTCGATTTCAAGATTAATTTCCCAACATTCTAGTCTACCTGCAGGGTGCAATAAGGGCATGTATATCCCCAGAAAACTAAATGACTGGGCTTTATCCCTATGGGTACAGGCCAGTTCCCCCTACTTCCTCTTGATCCTTCATGCCATTATTTAAAAATAACCATGCCTTAAAATCCCAAGCTGTTCTAGACGGGTGTTCTAGCTGTTGGTGACGGCTGGAGGAAGGGCTCCAGTTCAAGGCTCCAGGCTTCACTTGTGAGGCTGGGATGGAAAAGACAATATTTTATTGTCTCTTATTGTCTTTTATTGTCTTTATTGTCAAAAGCCCTGTCCCCAAAGGATGCGGAACCCTGCTGGGGAGAAACACACACATAGGAAGCATCTGTCCTATAAGTCACGACCTATTGAATGATCTCAGGGCAGTCAGTGCTGAGGAGCAGGGGTTATGGCTAGGAACAAGGAAGCCCTCAGAGGCTTTCTAGAAATGGTGGCCTCTCACTGGGCCTCAAAGGATGAGTAGGGCAAACAGAAGGGCAGGATGGAGGGAGAGCACCCTAGGCAGAAGGGACAGCATACCCCCAGGCCACATGTGTGAATGAGCACCTGTCTGGGAGACAGCTGGGGGTTCGGTGCAGCTGAAACAAAAGGTACAGGGGAGCTGGTGGGAGAAGGTGAAAGGTGGGAGCCGAGGGAGGGCAGATTGCAGAGGTCCCTGAGTGGTGCGCTAAGCAGCAGGTGGTCTTTAGAACTGGCACAATGCCTGGCATAGAGTAAGTGCTCAAAAAAGTATGAGAGAGTGAAGTCTTGTCAGTTAATTTGAGGATGAGGACAGGGTAGGGTGTGCCTTGACTGTGGAAAACGCATTGCTGAGGGGCGCCTGGGTGGCTCAGACAATTAAGCGTCTGACTTTGGTTCCAATCTTTGATCTCGCAGTTCATGAGTTCTAGCCCTGCGTCAGGCTCTATGCTGGCAGCTCAGAGCCTGGAGCTTGCTTCAGATTCTGGGTCTCCCTCTCTCTGTCCCTGCCCCTCCCCTGCTCATGCTCTCTCTCTCAAAAATAAATAAACCTTTTAAAAAAAAGAACAACTTATGTATGTATGTAGGTGTGTGTGTGTGTGTGTGTGTGTGTGTGTGTGTATTTTTTCTTTTTAAAAGAACACATTGCTGAGACTGTGTCCAACACGAAATGAAACAAAGCCAAGTGAACAGTCTGAGGACAAGATGAGGAGCTTCTGAGAGGCAGAAAATGGTGTGAAGTGTGGAGGGCCCCTGTGTCAGAATGAGCAATGAAAAGGAAGCAAGGTCTGGAGGTACCTCTAAGTTAAGGAAGTGCAGCCACAGACAATTTTATAGGGGCTTCTATAGGGTGTTCTGGCCCTCAGCTGCAGTGGGGTCAGCTCTCCAGACTCTTGAGATCAGACCCCATGGCTTACCAACCAAGACTGGCATGGAGTAGAAGGGCCCTCAACAAATGCCTGTAGAATTCTTAAGAGTGGAGCTGTTAGTCACCAAGTTAGCTTGGATAAGCTCAGATGTGCTAAGGTAAGTGGACAAGGGCCACCTCCCCCCAAAACACCCCAAACTGAGGCCCAGCTCATGTTAACTGTCTTCTTCATCTTGCCAATTCCAGGGCCAGGCCACAGGGGCAAATCCTCAATGGGGGTCTGAGTTTCCAATTCCATTCCCCTCCCAGAGGTGGGCTGGGCTGGGCTGGGCTGCCTCCACCTATAGCTGTAGGCTGATTTCTCCCAGACAGGCCCCCCGCCAGCTTCTGGAGGTTCTGCTCCAGACGTAAGCATAGGTAACATTTCCTGGAGCCCTACACCCTTGCCCGGGGAGGAGAGCCCTCCCTGCAGAAGGTGGCTTTAGGCCCTCTGGAGCGCACAAAAGCACACGAGTCAGCCTTTTCCAGTCACAGGCTGAGGGGGTGCAGCCCTGGTCAAGCTCTGACGTGCAGTTAATGGCCACTAAAGGCAGCTCTTGGGAATTTCTGAGACCAGCCAGAAATCAATGGTGAAAACAAAGCATTTACACTTCCGAGAGGCAGTGGCCTCACCTCCACTTCTTTCCCTTGATTCCTTCTGCATGGAATTATGGCCAAATCCCACCGGTGAGCTCTCAAAAGTAGCAAATTAGTCCCTACATGGTGTTAACACCACCCCGCAGAGAAAGCCTAATCTCCCCATTTGACGCAGGGCCAAATTACAGCTCGTGGGCTACCACGGATCACCAGGAGATGTGGGGGGCAGGCGTGGTAAGATGCATTTATAGTCACGGGGTGCTTTACTCTTCACCTTGAAAGTCCAGTCGAAGGCCAGATGGCAGCCCAATAAACCTTTTTTTAAAGGTTTATTTATTTTTGAGAGAGAGAGCATGAGCAAGGAAGGGGCAGGGACAGAGAGAGGGAGACACAGAATCTGAAGCAAGCTCCAGGCTCTGGAGGCTTTGGGCTCCAGGCAGCCCAAGAATGATTCGACAGCCCCCTTCCTGGTTCTAACAGATGACAGGCCCAGATACACTGCCCACCCAGCAGTATCTCAGGCCCCAGGGACCTTAGCCTTTTAGAGCCGCCTTGCCCTGCCCCAGCCCCTGCCAGTCCTCTGCCCTCCACCCTTCCCTGCTCTGTGCCTCCAGCTCAGGGTGATGACATGTCCTCGGGTGGCCCAGGACACTGCTGGTTTACACTTGTCCTAGTGTGACTGTTAACAGCATCCCCTTTCTACACTCCAAGTGTTCTCATTTAAACAATAACCTGATGGTGAAATTAAATGGTCACCCCACCCGTACTTCCTCCCAGGACTACTTCTCACGATGTTTACCTTTACTTACCACAGTCAGGCAGATCTAGAAAATGGAATCTTAAGTGGTAGGGCCTAATTCAGACTGCACACATCTCCCTTCCCTCCTTCTCTTCCTTCCTTTAAATTTCATCCCCAATTTTCTTCCAGAAGGAATTTCTCTTAGCTCGCAAAGATGCCAAAATGCATCCTATAAAAAGCCACAGGCTTGACACAGGTATACCGCAAGTTTGGCTCTCAATTTTCTATTAATCAAATGAAGAAAAGGGCATCTAATTCGTTGTACAGAAGGAAACGCCATTAATCATCCAGGAGAAATACAACTGTTTGTGCCTTGCAGAGCAGGGAGAAGGGTCTCCAGATGGGCCGTCAAAGAGGCCGCTCTGCACGTCATTCGCAATGTCCTTACTTACTACCACGCCTGAGCAGGGAGCAAGGGTGGGGGGTTGGTATCTCCGTGGGTCCAGCCCTCCCCTGGCTCATTCACGAGGCAGCACTGAACAAACAGAAGGTGAGGTGAGGCAGTGAATGTATGGCAGCCACATGGCTCCCAGGCCTCTCCTGTCTCCTTGCCTCTTCCCTTTGGTCTCTCTCCCTCCTTTCCACCCTGTCTAGACCTTCAATCTCCTAAAAGCATCTTCAGACACTGAGAGTAGTTTAAAGATGTTCTAATACACAGTAAAGTTAAAAGTAGTTGCTAGTTCTGATAAATGCTAAGTCTGGGGATCTTTTTGTTTTCTTCCAAAATTATATTTCTGGACCAGAATTATGCTTGGCCTTGACACTTTACTATTCGGTAAGTCTGAGGCTGGTGAGAGAAAAACATCTGATGGAATTTTGAATTACCAATAAAAATTAACTACTTCAAGTGATAGGAGAAAGCCCTTGATAAAAACAAAGTTTAAGTACCCAAAACTCGCCATCAGCATCCAAGGACCAGTAACTAAAGTCTTTGGAAGGTCCAGGCCAAACTTGTAGAAGCATTTGGTCAGTTTTTGCCTCAGTGAACTTCTTTCCTTTTCTTTCACAATCCGTTTTTAAATCTTCAAATACTTGTATTATCTCCTGGAGGCATTTACCTGAAATTAAACTGCTACAGCCTGTATCCTGAGTTTCAGATGGCCTCTTCTTGTGCCTGTGACAATATACTGCATTCACTGGATGATCCCCTTTTGAGAGCCTACCTGATATCTTCTCATTTTACACTTTTTTATAAAACTGCTCACCTCCATATGGTCTTGAATATGATACGGTGTGTGGACTGGAGACTGAGGCTCCTCTGGTCTGTTCTGTGCAGGTGATGGGGCGGGGGGCACCTGTATATGCAGCTGGTCACATGCAATCCAGATACAGCATTTCACCCACAAACGCCTCCCAGGTTCTGGCAAGCCATTTCTGTCTCCTGGGGACTCAGAGACCATGACTGTCTCCACTCCGTTTATACAAAAGCTTATGGCCTGCTCATCTGTAGGATGCCTTTAACCTTTGACAGCAGCTGAAAGAATGCGAGGCATGAGTGAGTAGAGAGGTGGCCTGAATGACCACGATCACACCGTCATCTTCTCAAACCCTGATGACATTTTAGCAGGAAGGAACAAGCAGAAAAAATGGAGATGCCTCTCCTCTGCTCTAGTTATTCCTTCTAAAAAAAAAAAAACCAATTCATCTTTATGTCCTTACCTTGCTTAGAAACTATTTCCCAGGCTCCCTGAAAGCTGAAAACCAAGGAACTACAATTACATGAAGAACATGAAAATCTCATTCGCTGCCAAGCCACGTAGAGTGCTAGGATTATATTGCCTTCTTTACGGTTCCAAATTCATGATACTTGGGTCAAACCAGGTAAGATGGTCCTAGAGTCAGGGGAAGGGTTTCCCCTGCTTATATGCTGCGCAGATACTAGGTGTCATTTTATTAAGGGTGGCAGTGTTTCCTTACAGGGAATCAAGTGGAACCAGAGAAGTAGTCAAATGCACCAGGACCTTACACCACACTGACTGACAGTAATGAGGCCCCATGAGCATCTCGAGGACTTCATATTTCTGAAAGTCCGTCAGGACCAGCAGCTTCATAATGAGTGCTCATCTACAGCAGCCAGGACCAAAAGGCAAATTATTATACAAAAAGCAATTCTGGTTCCTAAAAAGCTTCCTCTTTTACAAATGATAGAAAATTCTCAAAGACAGAGACATTTAGGAAGGCTGGGTCTCTGGATCATAAGTGTCCCTATGGGCAGCTCCTTGATACTTGGGTCGATTCTGCTACTTCTAAACGGAAGATCATAGGGGTTCTCTACGGTCAACAGTAAATGACGCATTTAAAGAAATCACCCAATGCAGGAGCAGGAGGTAAGGTGTTCATTTCAAACTCAAATCCAGTAAAAACTTGACATTTCTGTAATGGCTAATTCTGCAGCTAACCGGAGGCAGGGGAATGGGAGCTGAATATCCATTTCACTTCGGTCACCTGCAGGAAGGCAGGCATGCAACTGACACGTGTACCCAAAGTGGCCATGGAGCCATACTGTAATTCCCCTCACACACAGCCAGTCATGCCTAAGTCAATCCTTTCCACATTTTCCACATGCTGCCTGTCACAGAAAGTCCCTCTTCTACATATGCCACTGTGATTCAACTATGCTATTTTGCTTTTTTCCCCCCAAGAAGATGCTTATAGATCAGTCTTTTTTGCTGCCTGGATTGCAAATGAGGATCTCTCAATGAGATGTTTATGTGGCAAAAAGGAACAAGTTCTGGTAATGCAAAAAAAAAAAAAAAAAAAAACCAACCTGAGAAAGCGGGTGTGCTTTCAGAGAAGGGAAGCCCCTCCCATGTTCAACCAGGACGTCATCTTAGCCTGAACACAACATCTTTGGCAGCCTGTCTCCCACGGCCTTCAGCGGGCATTGGACATTCACAGCTCACCCAGCAGGGCACAGCCGTCACAGAGGAAACACAATTCCGCTTCAGTGCTTCTGCATGCGTCTTTTTCCCTTTAAAACACATGTTCCCAATGGTGTGATTAAAAAATAACCGCCTCAGAGTAGGTATTTTTATCTCTAGCATGGGGCAGGTACCTCCCTCCCCTTTTATTAGGAATTCCGGGCCTCCATCACAGCCTCCAGATCCCATGGGCTATGCCAAAGAGTCCAGCCTGCCGACTCCCAGGGAGTGAAGAAACACTCAGCTTCTTTATCAGGCACTGCTGTATAAGGTGGCAGCTTTTTTTCTCTGTTACTCAGATTGAACCATAATAGAAACCGACAGGTTCAATCTTGGTTACTTAAAACACACAGACACACACACACACACACACACACACACACACACACGAACAAGAACCAAGAAATTCATTTTCAGGTGTCTGAGGGAAGAAGAGAGGCTACTACCTGCAATGATGGTGGTGGTGGCACTCTCTTACAAAGCAGAGCTTGACGCCTACTGAACAGAGGACCTGGATTTATTTATATCAGCGTAAACCCTTCCAGACAGAAGTAGTACAGTAACATCCTGACACAAGACAATCTGGAGAGAGATGGAAAACGCTGGGTGGCTAGATGTGAGAGACGGGTCTGTCCATCTCCCTCCCTCATACAAACTGATTTCAGACTGAGAAACCTGAAGACAAAATGCCACTATGAGTTCACACAACCCTCCTCAGCTCCAGACCCAGCAATGGCAGATAGGAGGCTTAAAAAAAAAAAAAAAAAAAAAAAAAAAAAAAAAAAAAAAAAAAAGATTAAAAATAACATTTACAGATGCAATGGTAGGCTGTCCGGGATTTGTTTCAAAATAACAGAGAAAGCAAGGAAGGCAGAAGTGGAGAGGTGGCTGGGAGTAGAGATGAAACAAGACTGGCTGAGGGCTAATAATTATTGAGGCTCCTTGAATGTTGTAACATTGAAGCACCCAGCACCCTACATGATTCTGTCTACTTTTGTATATTTTGGAAGTTTTCCTAAGTGAAAAGCAAAAAACAAAAACACAAACATACACACACACACACACACACACACATACATATACACCTATATACATATGCACATGTACATACATACATACATACGTATGTATATATGCATACGTATATAGGCATATATGCGTATATGCTGGGAGACTAGCAACGCTTCATATAGGAATACTGAGTTAGGTATAAGGATGGCCAAGATATACTGGTAAGTGAACAAAAAAATAAAAACGATGCACAAGGGTATATAAAGTATGAGTCCACGGATACACACACACATACATGTTGATAAATTTGTAGAAAATCTCTGGAAAAATAATCCTCACATACTTCTCGAATTTTTAATGAAAATATTTTTATATAATGATTTTTTTTCTAATTCGAGGAGTGCAGCATGGGAAAAGACGTAGTAGGGTTAAAAAACAAGATGAATATCTCCAGGAGAAGAAATGGAACCCAAACCTTGTTAGCGCTCAGGGCTAGAGGCATGGGCTGAGTTCAGAAACAGGGGGTGTGGCCAGCAGTTCGCCCTCTGCAGGGCACTGAAATACCCGGGGAAGGGGAAAGAGGCCGCCAGGCTCACACTGGGAAGCAGGGACTGGGGTACCTGCCCTGCTTCCCCGCTGCAACCACAACTGCATCTTCTGTGTGCATACCTCCCCGTCTGAGCTCTCGGATTCCCACAGAGGCATACTAAAACTTCCCTCCTTCGTTGTGGACTAGTTGACTTCTTGCAACACTGTTCTGTTTTGCAAATAGCCTGTATTGTTTAGAGTATACGGCAAAAGTATAAAGACATGCCTGCACAGATACTAAATTCATAGGACTGATTTCCTCAGGGGAGGCAGGGAAGGAGGGGAAGCCAGTGCCAACATCCCAGCTAGGAGTCCAGGAAATAAAGTATCAGCCCCTTTGTCTTCCAGAAAGGTGGGGATGGCTTACACGGCAGGGAATTCCTCAAACACAGGAAGGGAGTTTAGATGCTGAGAAGCCAAAATATTAGCACTAATTATGCTAAGTTATCAGCTGCTCCAATTTTACGCATAAGGATACTGAAGCTCAGAAGTTAAGGGACTTCCTTTGGGTCACACAACTAGTAAGTGGCTAAGCTAGAACTGGATAAAACGCCCAGGACCACTAGGGAGTGCTACTCCATGCCAGGCACTATAAATATACTGACTGATTTAATCTGCCATTCAACTCCACCATATGTAGTATTATACAGTGCTATAATTCCCATTTCTCAGCTATAGAAACTGAAGCTCAGAGAGGCCAAGAGACTTGCCCAAGGTCACACAGCTGTGAGTGGCATAGGTGGGGCCATCCCACATCCTCCTCTCCTACCTCTGTGCTACCTCTGTGCTAAATCTTCACTTCCTCCCCAGCTCCCCTGAGAGCCCTTCACCAGTCCTAGGAATGGGATAAGGCAGCCTGCAGATTAACTGGACATTTCCACTCCAGCATCTGGAAGGAGGCGAGGCTGGCACAGATGCTATCAATTAAAACCATGTGACCTAAAAAGGTGAAAGAGTGGACACTATTAAAATACTTAACACAAAAGCAAATTCCTGCCTGGTGGTGCCTTATCAGCAGCTGACAGGATTAGCCTGCTGCTTCCATCTCATGGTGGGTTTGGGCTCAAACAAGCACACAGCTGGCCTGTGGAGCCAACAGAGAATGAACCGGAAGCCAGTGGCCCCCACCAACAAAGCTCCCATTCATCAGCTCCTCAGGTGGCCAGCTCCAAGACAGAAAGACCATAACCAAGGGCTGTGACCCCAGCTACACACACACACACTCTCTCTCTCTCTCTCTCTCTCTCTCTCTCTCTCTGTCAGACACATTCTCTCTCTCACACACATATTATTTGTCTCTCTCTCTCACACCACACACACATTCTCTCTCACACACATTCTCTGTGTCTCTCTCTCTCATACACTCATTCCAAGCTCAGCAGGAACCCTGTGGCCTGAAGCTAAACCACTGCCAGGCCTCCTAGCTCCAGCGACCTCCCCAAAGGGCCCAAATCACAAGCAGGCCTCTAACTCCTGTGGAGTGGTGACCTCAGGCCTGGTGCCTCACGGAGACTTTGAGAGCTGCCTCCTTCCATCCCTCACTTACCCTGTTTTCCTCACAAGCTCCCACTCCTGTAACACTTTGTTCCTGCTCCCTCGAGGATTTTGTAGAAAAGCCAGATCACCCCCTTCTGCTAAAAAGAGAAGGTTCTCACTCTTGGGTAGGGGTAGAGCCGCCAGGTTTAGCGAAACAAACAAGCAAGCAAACAAAAAACAGGGCATCCAGTTAATTTAAATTTCACATAAACAGCAAATAGTTGTTTTGTGTACATGTGTCCCCATGCAATATGTGGGGCATACGTACACAAGACAATTATTTGTTTATCTGAAATCCAACTTAAGTGAGTGTCACGTGTTTTAACTAGTATCCCTGCACGGTAGGGGTGGGGTAGAGCGAGGGTATCCCGTAGAAGAAATTGCCTTGAAAAGAAAACACACAAAGGCGTGGTGAGGACTGAGGGAGGAGGGTGAGCAAGTGCCCTTGACTGAGGGCCTCTCTCACTCCAGAAACTTTCATGCATGTTGTTCCATTTGAGTTTTTGGTAATTCTGGAGATATACGTATCCCTACTTACAGATTGAAAACAAAACAGAGGGTCAGAGCATCCAGTAGCTTGCAAAGCATCACGTGGGTAATTCATGAAAGGCAGGGACTATAATCCAGAGCTTCTGAGTATAACCCGAATGCTTTTTCTTCCACGTCAAGCAGCTCTGCCTGCTGATACTCACTTGTAATTTTTATGGGCTGTACATAAAGAGGGTCCAACAGTTTTCTTTACTCTTTGAATACATTCATCAGGAAGCAAATTCAAAATGGCATCCTGGACTAACACATATCTGCAAAATACAGTTGTCTATTTACAGAGACCATTCTGTTGACAGAGAAAGCTTGGCCATGTATCCCAACTAAACACATCACCCCTGAGGACCTGTCCGGCAGTCTAGTTCTCTTGACAAAGAGGCAGAGAAAGGGTCAGGGCAGGACTGTTCCACCCAAAATGGCCACGACTCCCCAACTTTCAGGTGAGAAGGGTCATGGAACATCTGACTCAACAGAATCCTGACGGGGACCCCAGAGGAAAAGGTTCCTCTATCGCCATCCTAGCATCCCACAATCCATCATTTTCCAGAACACATGGTGGGGTTAATGTATATTTGGGGCAGTGGGAGAACTGAAAAACAAAACAAAACAAAACAGCTATTTGTCAAATGAATAGTGAGAAGTACATTTCCCTCCCCTCTCCTCCAAGCTTCTAACGTTCATGGCACACAATAGAGGGGAAACAACCATAAAAATGACTTAAGATGTGCCCTTTTGAAGTACAGTAACTGTCAGACAAGTGACTATAAAAATAACACAGTTGAGGAGATCCAAATTTATTTCTGCTTAGTGAATTTCCAGATCAAAAACATACTTGGTTAATCAGTCCAGTTTTGCTTTTGTGCTGTTTCGTTTCTAAATTTTCCTTTCTTTTCATAGACGCTAGCTGATTTTGCTTATGGCAAAAACCTTGCCCACCTCACACTCCGCCACTTGGGGAGGCCACGTGGTTGTGGGAACTCCCACCACCTCCTCGTTCCTGGAGGAGGGCTAGGGAAGTGGCAAGTGCCCACAGGGGTGGGTGACGGCCAAGTCCAGACAAGTGGGGCTGAGGCTGCCTGCCCAGGGGAAGGGCCCAGTTCCATCCGTCCTTGTGTGGACGCGGTTCACTCGCCGCCCTTCCATTCCCCCCTTTCTTCTCCCACTCCTTCCCCACAAGCACACACACCCAGGCACAGGCTCCAAAGGCGTAAACAACTAACACTTGCTCTTTGGGGGCAGTGGAGTCTCCAGTTTTCTTGTGGAAGACAGCAAAAAAAAATCCATACTCCACCCCCCACCCCTCACACCAAGCCAGCACCAAGCCATTCCCAGCCCCAGCACGAGACTGCAAATATTCAGAGGCAATTACCCAGAGCCAGTAGGGCGCACATTCGTGCAGGACAGCCGTTTGCAGACTTAATTATTAGAGGCTTTATAAACATTTCAGCTGGGGAGGAATGGAAGGGGAAGGTGGGAGCACCATAAGGAGTTTTCATTTCTGCTGACTTGAGTGCACGAGCCCTAAGGACAGGGCAGTTTGGGCCTCTTTCAGCAGCCCAGCCACAGAGGTCTGATTTTCCTCAGATAATTAAAGACTCCGAAGGTGAGAAAAATTCAATTTCGTTTTGGATCTAAAATCTCTCAGAGATTTCTTTTTTTTTTTTTTTTAATTTTTTTTTTTCAACATTTATTTATTTTTGGGACAGAGAGAGACAGAGCATGAACGGGGGAGGGGCAGAGAGAGAGAGACACAGAATCGGAAACAGGCTCCAGGCTCTGGGCCATCAGCCCAGAGCCTGACGCGGGGCTCGAACTCACGGACCGCGAGATCGTGACCTGGCTGAAGTCGGACGCTCAACCGACTGCGCCACCCAGGCGCCCCAAAAATCTCTCAGAGATTTCTTTTGAGAAGTCCAGACAATTAAATTGATTTAAGTTTCACGATTAATAAAATCCTAGATCTACAAAAAACATAAATTCTGGCCAAAACGATATAAATGTGATCACGTTTCCATGTATATTACATGAGAAGATTCCAGATCAGGCCTTGAAGGTATCACTGCTCTGACTGCATTTAAAAATGAGCCTGGTACAAGTATCCAGGAGACCCTGGCCCCTACTGAGCAGTGAGGAGCCCCCCCGCCCCCGCAGCAGACAGGCAGCCTCAGGACTGAGGAAAGACACTGAGGAAATGGTGAGGGGCAGGAGAGAGGGATCACAGTGCCAGAGCCAGGGGCGGGAAGTCTAGGAGCACAACTGCTCCTGTTCTCAGATGGGGGAACCCAGGCCCTGTGCACAGGGATGAGCACACAGGACTTTGGACTCTCAGTTCAGTGCTCCTTTCCAGCGCCTCCAGTTGTGAAATTGAGAACCACTGACATAAGATACACCTTGCGCGAAGGTGAGGGAATGAGGCCCGGAGGCTGCTAGGAGCTGGAAGTGGCAAGTGTTTGCCCAAAGCCTCTCCGAGTACTAGGCCCTGCTTTGTGATGGGGCGGGGGCGGGGGACACCGTGGGAGAGGATGACGTCAGGGCGAACAGCCCACAAGGCCCAGGGGTTATCAGCCCTCTCAGAGGCCTCGCAGGAATTTCCTGTTATGTGATCTGCGTGTTGCAAATAACCACAAGCAAGCAGGCTGTCACTCTTCCCCTCTCTTTTAGGGGAAGCACGGGCTCTTGGGTCACCAGTCGCCTGTGCTCTGCAGCTCTCCAAAGGCGGCATGGCTCCAAGAATGTCCACAGGGAGCCAGCGGGAGGGGATGCGCAGAGAACAAAGAGCGGGCCAGCCCAGGGGACGGTGAAATCCCCGCTCCAGGCAGCTCGGTTCTGGGGGTGCTCTGGCTCTGCCCAGAGGAGGACCAGTCAGTGACCTGGAACTCTCTAGATCCAGAACCATGGGTCTAGTTTTTAACGAAAACTTGTACGTGCTTTTGCCTCTCCTCTCCTTTGTTTCAACTGTAAGATGTATAGTACACACACAGGATGACGCGCAACCCCGCGCACGGCCCCCGTGGCAGAGGACTGACACCACACTGAGGCACTCCAGAGGCAACCTCCGCCCACATCCTGCTCCCCACCCCTCCCCCACCCCACCCTCTCCAGAAGGAACGCTGTGCTGGCTTTGGGGATCAGCATTTCCTTGGTTTTCCTTATAATTTGGGCCACATGGTACGTATCCCTGAAGATTACAGTTTAGTTTTGCCTAGCAGTGTGCGTAGGTACCACGTGCTCATTTTTGGTTTTGTGTAGGACTCACTCAGATGAAGGTATTTTATTTATCCATTCTGCTATCTATGGCATTTAAGTCATTCTCAGTTTTTGGCTACCACACACAATGCTGCAATGGATATTCTTGAACATGTCTCCCGGTTCGCAGACGCTGGGGTTTCTCTACGACGCGTGCTTGACAATGAAGCCGTGCACGACGCAGAATGCGTTCTTCACCGTGAGCGGGGAACGCCAACCTGTGTTCCAGAGCTGTGCTGCCTTTGCCTCCTTACAAGACACTGAGACTCTGCTTCAACAGAGGAGCGGTCACTGGTGACCGAGAGGCCAAGAAAACCTAGTTCATCATCAGACCGGCAAGTTAAAGCCATATCCTGATACCTCCCTCTGTAAGGCAAAGCCCAAGATTTTAAAATTCTGAGCTTAACCACAACCAACAACCAAAACAGCTCCCCTTTCTACAAGAAAAATGTCACACACTCCCCAAAAAGAACGAGGCAGCATCTACGGCTTTGGAGCGGACCCACCTGCCCGCACTGTTGACGACAGGCAGTAAGTACAAATGTGTCTCTAAGAGATTAAGTGTAGAAAGACTGTCTACCGATAAATCCCAGTCTGAAGGGGTGGAGAGGGTCCTGGACGCCACGTCCCCTACAGCTGCCACATACCTGTATACTGGCTGCATCTCTCTTGCTATGCCAATGACGGCGCCTGGCAGGAAATTGTCAAACTCCTCAAACAATTCCCGGATGTTGGTCTTGTACTTCAGGTCTAGGTCCAGCTGAATTATCCGCAGGATCTCTGGAGGAAAGAAAAAGAAAACAATAAGACACAGACACACATCCTGGGAGGCTCAGCCACTGACAGAAAATGAGTGGAAATTGCAGAAACAGGTAGTGGATCATTCTTACAGTCACTGAATGATGCAAAGTTATGGCTGGAAACAGAGGCGCTTCATCCACCAGCAACCCACTCCGCATGAGAAGCCTTCGTAAACAACCACTCCACCTTTCCTTCCAATCGCAGGCAGGCATCTTGTTTATAACTCGGTGACCATGTGCCCTACTTCAGGCCCACTGTCCTGGTGTCATTGTCAACAGCACACCACTTCATTCTCAAAAGGATCTAGCGTGGAGCATACAGGTGTTTCTCTTTGGGGCACAGCTGGTAAACGACCCACAGGAGAGAGAGCTGAAAACCCACCCTTATTAGCACGTTCTGCAAACGTAGTGTGTCAGGCTGGGATGCTGACCCAAAGGGGAACAGCTGAAAGACTTCAGATACTGTTTTTATTCCACTGGCTGAAAGACAAAGTGAACTATAATTAGACAAACTGAGTCTCACAATTACCTGGCACATAAGCTCTGTTTGTTTCTGTTGCCTCCAGATGACTCAGGGCGAGAGGGGAGGAGGGAGGCACTGGCTAAGTTCTCTCCTCCTTCCCCTACCAAGCCTGACTCAGCGCCTGTGCCAGCAGGGGACCGGACCCAGCTGATGGGCCTCTGCCCCCCACCCCAGGAGTGATAGCAGGTGACTGAAACCAAGAGGGGAGGAACCAGTGCGGACATGAAATGGGAGGGGCTGCAGGGGCTCCAGAGAGGGGGCGCTCAGGGTCAGATGATGGAGGAGAGAAAGTGCTCTGCACTGAGGAGGAGGCCTGAGGTGGGAATCGGACACGAAGTGCAAGTTCCAGCTTTGCTGCTGATTAACTCTGTGACCCTGGGAAAATGACTTGTTTAAATCCTAGCTGTCTCATTTGTTAATGTGGGGGTGATACAACGGGCCTCGGGAGGCTGTGGTGCCGGGAAGAGGAGAGGACAGACGGGAAACATCTTGTATTCAAGCTGCAGAGGACTGAAGGAATCCAGGGTCTGGAGAGTAGGGAACTCACTGATGCCTGACGCAGTCAAGGGAGACTTCATGGAGGAGGGAGACTTGGGCTGGGCTGTGAACTATGGGCATGCCTGGGCAGCCGAGGCACACTAACACCCATCCGGAACATGAGGCTCCCCCCAGGACATGACGGCTATCTGAGCACAGGCTTCCCGAGGAAGCCCTCTGAAGACAGGGACCCTATCTTTGGCATCTCGGCCTCCACCCCTTCATAGGGCAGGCCTTGGTGGTCAGTAAACACTCAGGAATGTTTGTGGAATTCAATAGCCATTCTCAAAATTAGTTTATGAAGAAATCACAGCTTATGATTCCAGAAAAACTGATTCATTTGTTCTTGTTCTCTTTTCCTTTGTGGCACAGGAAAAAAAAAAAAAAGACAAAACAAAACAAACAACACATCAGTTGACATTTGACGTGAGCGTTCTGAAAAAAATAAGTTACACGAGGTG
Organism: Prionailurus bengalensis; assembly: GCF_016509475.1. Classification (NCBI taxonomy): domain Eukaryota; kingdom Metazoa; phylum Chordata; class Mammalia; order Carnivora; family Felidae; genus Prionailurus; species Prionailurus bengalensis. The sequence goes on along the minus strand of NC_057350.1, from coordinate 73,948,090 downwards.
AGACCCCAGCTGCCCAGGCCTGAGGAAAGTAAGGGGGCACCAAAGCCATGCCTCTCTGGCCCTGTGGAAGGGGATGCAGGAAAATGAGCTCGCCTAGCCATGGAACACTGCTGCCTGCCTGGCTTCACACTGCCCACACGCCAATGAGTAAAACTGCTGCTCTCCCTCCTGCACTAAAAACAGCAATAACAACAACAACAACAGAGAAACCAGGAAAGGTGACGACTTGGGGCCTGCGGTCGGGAGGCCCTTGTGTTGACGTCGCTGTCTCCCAGAAAGCTGCCTTAAACTAGGAGTGGAGAAGAGATACAGACCACAGGGCAGAGCCTCAGGGCACCCGTTGCTTTCAGAGGTGGCCCTGGGGAACAAAGACACAGTACCTGATGGGGACCTTAGGGAAGGACGCTGTGTCCCAGAAGAGAACATCTAGGAATGAGAATCGTAGCCATCAAGAAGTCATGGTGAGGGGGTGCACACACACCCCGTCCAGCCACTTTTCTTCTTCACTCCCTCCCTCCCTTCCTTTCCACTTCCTGTGCCCCAAGCTCCTACGTCCAGGGTCTCAGGTGGTTCTTACACACAGTAGAGCAGAGCACTTAATGAGATAGGGACAGGAGGGCACCATCATCCTGAGGAGAGAAACCACATCATGACAGGTTCTGCCGAGGAAGGTGGTGGAAGGGAACAAGGGCGTTTGGCCGAAAGATGGGGAGGCCTCAAGGATGTATGGTGGAACTTCTGTGTGGTATTGACAGGGCTATGCAAGAAGGGGAAACGTCATCCTCATGGCTCCAGGGTGTACCTCCAATGACACCAGTGACAGTCACATGGAAGCACCCACCCTTTCTGTGAGTGGTTTTTAAGTACCCAATGTTGCACAGGCACTTAGCTTACTTCTCATAACCACCCAACGTGTTGAGTTATTCCTATGTTCACATGAAGAAACAGCCTTAGGAAAGTTAAAAACAACAGCCCAAGGTCCCACAATAAACAAGTGCTGGAGCTGGGGTCTGACCTTTGGTCAGCTTCACATGAAAGCCCAGCACACTCTTTCCAGTTGACCCTGATTCCCCTCTGATCAGAGAGAAGCTCCAGGGAGGCAGATCTGGCACCCCCTGCCACCATAGAGGGGCACAGCGAAGTGCCAAAGACCTTGACAGACAAAAAGCCAAATGTAGAACGTAAGGGAAGTCCTCTACATGCAAATAGTTCCGCTATAATTAAAGAAACTCCCAGTGGTGGAGAGGCCATTCAGTCAGCTGGTCTTCCTTGAGAGTCTACCACGTGCTATGTGTACCCCTTGGTCTTTCAAGGCCATCTAAATCCAACCTATTCTGCGAAGTGCAGCCCGAATGCCTCCTTCCCTCCCCTGCCTGGACAGGCCCCGGTCAAAGACATGGGCATTGCCCCCTGGGTCCCTGCCTCCCCATCTTTGCCAGAGTGTTCCTTGAAGGTGGAAATGTGCTGGGAGAGCGGAGTTCAGGGGCATCAGATGTCTCCTGAAGAGACCCAGCTCCTTCATTTTGGCAGAGCCCTGGCCTTGTCTTAAGAAGCCCATCAATAAATCTAAGCACTTTCCCTGCCCTTTAGGGACTGGCTGGGAGTAAAGCTGGAAAAGGCCATGTGCGGCCCTGAGACACAGGAATTTGAGATGTTTTTATGGTTTTATAACTCCTCACTTGTAAGGTACCTTATTTTACTATAAGTTGCTAATACTTCTTCCAAGAGGGACTTCACCAAATAAGTTAACTGGTTAGGAAGGGAAGAGGCAGCAGGTATGCACGAACGGACTTCTTCACACTGATGTGAAAGGACTGACCCAGTTACTACTCTTTGGGCTGAGGCAGGAGGACACTCCCTTCTGTTCTGAGAGCCGACAGCCCTCAGAGCAACCTGCAATGTCATGCGGGCATCTATCCAGACGGTTATTCTTTTATGTGATTTTGAAATAAGATGCCAAGTTGCAAATGTCACTGCTGGAAAGAGGAAGATGCTTACTAGGAAGGCTGGAATGGACTGGGGTGAGATTCTCTTAAAGGGCCCTGCTCCTCTGGCCTCTGGTCCTTGGCGTCGTCCTCTCTCTGTGGGAACTGCATGGCTGGGGCAGGGGAGGTGGTATCTATAATGTTGAAAGGCTCTTCTAAGGATGAAATAAGATGGATACATGGCAGTGGCAGCAATGGTGACGGCCCAGAGGGGATGCTGGCTGGAGGACGGCTGTAATGACAGCAGTTATGACCACTGAGATTTAAGTAATAAATGGGTGAGATAACTGACTCCAAAACAAAAAGGAGATGAAATCTATAAAGCATGGGAAAAGGCGTCTCAGAAAAGGGACTAGACATCTACAAAACTCAAAACAATGGCCAGCGTCCAGGCTGGGTGAATGTCTGCCATGTCAGAATCCCGTGAGAAAATGGTTAAAAAAAAAAAAAAAGGCAGAATAATCTAGGATAACAGATCTGAAAGAAGAGCAAATCTACCCATTATACAGATGGAGAAACTGAGGACCAAGGATGACACGGGACTTGTCAGGGGTCACACAGTTGAGCTAAGTGGCCAAGCTGGTCCCAGAACTCAGGTCTTCTGATTGCCTAGCTAATGCTCTCATGTCAATTAGTGCCCCCCACCCTCTACCCACTCCCAATTTGGGCCATAAACTCAAGAGCAGAAAACACCGTGGCCAAAATAATATGGCCCAAAGGGCTGTGCGCAAGACTTGCCAGGCACCCAATACAAGCAGCTCATGGAGGATGTGCATATCATACCATGAAAACGGAAACCTGAAGATAAATAGTTGCAGCTAAAGAAAGAAGAGACCTCCATGATCCACATACTTTATAGCCAGCTTTTGGAAAACTGCTCTCCATATTCTCACATTAACATCAGCCAGGGATGTCAGAAAACAACCAAAGCCAACAAATCTTTAAATTTCTCTAAGAACACACCTTGAGTCGCACATTCAAAGGGAGGCAGAAGCCTGACTTAACAACCAGGAGTCACCCATGGAGACACAAGCTCAGTGCCTGGTGTGAGAACTACAACAGCCAGTAGTAAAACACTGTCCCCCCACCTCCACTGGTCCACACCCAGTCATCTTCTGTTCTAGCTGGACCTGTTCACTCCTGGAAACATGTTTGCTGCGACATCCAGTTAGTTGGAAGATGGGCCATCCAACCAGCCCCTCAAACTTACCAATCTTGTCATGTATGCATTTAATCATAAAACCAAGAACTGAAGTGCATCATTTTCTCAGATAGAAGGAAGCTTGCCCATGTGTTAGGAAAAGCCCTGTGTGGCATGAGGGATTTGAGGAACATGATCCTCAGATGAGCACCAGGGCTGAGGCAGGCTGGCCAGACCCCTCAGTAGATGACAGAATGCAGAGGAACTCCCAGCAGTGTCCCTTCATGGATCAGCATTCAGGACTTTGAACACTGGTTTCCATGGGGGACGGTTGTTGGCAAGAGATCAGACAGGCTGACCCGGGCCATTTCAGGAAATGGAAGAATTGCTGTATCCTGAGTATAGAAGGCGGTTCAGGGGTCCTGGCTGAAACCCCCAACCACAGGACTGATAAACATCTGACAATAAGACAGGAGCCACTAGTATATGTCAACTCAAAGTGGGAAAGGATGCTAAGGATCTAGGTGGGATTTTTGGTCTGAGACATTTTTCCACTTGAACTTCAAGGGGGTAAAGTAGTGGTATCATCTTCACAAGGGGCCACATCCACTCACCTCACTCTCTCATGCTCCCATTGCAGGCTAACAAAATGGTGCCACTTGTTTCTAACAGGTTAGAAAAGGAAAGACGGGACTAGAAGTGCTGGCTACAAATGCAGCTTTCAAGACCTAGACCATTACCGTCATGACCATCCTGGCCCTGGAGAGCACGGAGGAAGTAATTGACTGCCCAGGTGACTGTACTCAGGGTTCAGGAGGCCCAGCCCGGCTGCTGGCGCCTGAGGCCCCGAGCACAGCCTGGCTGAGCCAGAGGGTCCATTCCTCTGCTCCAGTGCACGGCAGAAGACAACATGCGCGGCCTTAGAACCAGCTGGGCGCTTCCCAAGTCAACATTCCCCCGTGGAAAGGCTTGAGACAGCTCATCATCAGCCTTCAATTAAACCAGTCACAAGGCATGTCATCTGACCATGGATGGAATTACAACCCAGAGTGAGTAATTAATGATACCCAAAAACAAACAAAAGGGGAAAAGAAGCCTCTTTTCCACTCCCCTCCCTTCTCCTAGCCCCAGAAGTAATTCCTGGTAGATGCATCCTAACACACACAGAACAACACACGACAAAATAGATCAGGGAATTATGAAAAGACAGACATGCTTGGGTAAGCACTGGGCCTACCATCCTGCACAACGAACGGGCCTTCTCCGAGGGGGCAGATCGACTGTGCAAGTGCCTCCTTTCTCCTTCTGTCTTGAAAAAGCTTCAGAGCTTTCCAGAGATAAATATTTATAACACATCAGAGGGCTTTCACCTCAGAACACTACCCCTAGCTTTCCATTAGCCAGGAGAGGGTTCAGGGAAAAGGGGACACTGTGGCAACCCGAGTGTGTGAGGTGTCACGAGGTGGAGAATCTGGAAGCAGCTGCTTGGAAAGGAAGCTTGATTTCTCACTGTCTGCTTGGAAACACTGCAACAATTTGCCACCTGTTTTATCCTCCTCTGAGGCACATCTGGCCTGCAGGAGCCAAAGGCCACTGAGAGGGGTAGGGACCCTCCCGAACGGTAAGAGGCCCACGGCCCAGGCCCAATCCTGATGTGCCGCACCAGCCACGCCAGACTGGCTGCTCCTGCTGCACAGGGTCTCGGTCTGTGATGGAAGACTGGTCACCACAATGCACAGACCCCAGCGGTGCCCCTGAGGGTGTCTGTAGTTGACAGTGGCTGTGGTGATTCTCAGACCCAACAGAGAACTTGGGTCTCTTCCCAGCTGGGCCTTTCCCTGTCCCTCAAAGCCCCCCTCTCCACTCCTTTCGCGGCATAAGGCCCAGCTGCAGGACGGCAGGCTAACTATGGGGAGAGCTGCCACCAACGAAGGTGGGACATGCCAAGCGTCCAAGGCCTTGGGTACAGACTCCTGGGGCTCCTCCAGCCTGGTCACACGGTCCCTCCTGAGGAGCAGAGAGATGGTATCCGTGTGCCAGGCCATGACGAGGGCTTTACACTTACTGAGCCAGCTCGTGAACCTCTGCTTCACTTCTGCCAGGCAGCCATTAGGACCTCCTGTGTTCAAATGAGAAACCAGAGGCAGAGAGAGTATGGGCGACTTGTCTAAGGCAACCTAGTGAGGAAGCGTCAGAGTTGAGATCACAGACTTCCTCACCCAGCAGTGCGTTTGATCCATCACACACGGGTTTCCGTGTGTGCCTTCACACACAGATGTCTGAAAAGCCTTCAGACGTCCCTGAGGCCCTTTTAAAATCTCCCTATCTTTAAACATATGAAATGCTGCCACATCAAGGATGACAACATCAGACAGCTCCAGAGCACCCCGGTACAGTGGCTGGGGCTTCTGTGGACAGAGAAGGGGTTCCCACCTCCCACAACCACCTCCCTCAAGACCCTTACCCTCAGTGAGCTGAAAAACTATTGGAGTTCCCTTCCATTGAGCAGAGGCCAACGGAGAAACTTGGGGGGGGGGGAGGGGGGAAGAGTTTCACGCCACAAAAGTTGAGAGGAAGTTTTCAATGACAATAGCCAACAGGCAGAAAATGTATTATAATCATTTAATCATCCAAATGCTCTGAGATTGGTATTATGATTTCTGCTTGACAAATGAGGAAATGAAGAAGTATGGTAATCAAGATCACACAGCTGGAAAGTGGCAGGGCTGAGACTCACCAGGGAATGCTGGGCTCTAAAGCCCATCTTGCTCTTCACCACCGCCCCCACCCCTCTCCCCCCCCTCCCCCGCCCCCCTCCCCAGGGTGGCCAGGACACAACAGGCTGGACCCTGCAGACGCTGCTCAGCCAGGAAGTCCCTGACTCTCCCCAGGCTGATCTGTTTTCCACATCAGCAGCCTGCACCTACCTCTGGGGGAGGAGCGAAGGGAGGAAATGGAGTTCCTGCGAGTGATTTATACAACCTGTTAGCAGCTCTGGTAAAAGGTTTTGGGGCCAAGAGGTTGAAATTAATGGCCACAGTCAGTTTTATGCATTAGCTATACAACAAATTCTTTCTTCCAGCCCTACTCACCCCCTCTCAAAATTAAGCATGGAAAAGTGAGTGTGAGCTATGGCTCCACGCTCACATTTTTTATAACTATCAGCTCCTGTTTTGTGGACAAAACAAAACAAATTATTATGAAAAGGCACAGTTTTTGCTTTAGCAACAGTGTAACATGAGCCTCCTCCCTCACCCCTAGTGCCTTCGGTGACTAGGTATATAAATCATATGCTTTAGGATAGAACAGAATTTATTTCCAACTTGGCTGAAAAACTTTAGGGACGTATATAATATACGACAACACATATAACACCTGGTCTCAATTTTCCTCTCACTTCTATTGCCAATATGAAATTATAGCTCATGTATCTTTACGAATTTTAATCTACAGAGGAAACTGAATTTTGGATTTGGAAAGCAGAACATCCGCCTTTCTTTCCTTTCTATGGCATGGATGTCCGTGGCCCCCGCTGGCCTCTCCACAGCTTCTAGCTCTCTGGGGTCTGCTAGAAACTTGATTTTTTTATCTGCAAAAGCTTAAGCCCTGCTTCCTATTTGGGGCATGACCACATTCTGGCTTTGTTCACCAACACGGAGACTGACGCCAGGTCTCTGCTCTTCACCAGGAGGCTTTTTTCAAAGAGCCCTGGGGATGGCAGCTGGAGAAAACAGTCCTCTTTGGGCAGAAGTCACAGGTGCTTTCTGAAAATAGTGATACACTGACCACTGGTCTACCCGAACGCTCTCACGGCTCAACTTTCCAAACTGCTCACTCTGAGGTTCTTCACCGGAATTGTGGGGGCCCCTGTTTCTAATCTCATCTGCCCTCACTCTTCACGTCCCCCAACCCCTCTCTCCCTCTTTCTCGCATTTGAGCCCAGGCCACACCTATGGATTCAGTGTAAAATTAGGAAAACTAGGGACATCTGGGTGGCTCGGTCAACTGAGCGTCTGACTTTTGCTCAGGTCACAATCTCACGGTTCATGAGTTTGAGTCGCGCATCAGACTCACTGCTGTCAGCACAGAGCCCACCTTGGATCCTCTGTCCCCCTCTCTGCCCCTCCCCCGCTTGCACTCCCCCAAAGGAAAAGTAACAAAGGTTTTATTCCACTGCCTGCAGCCCCCATCCCCATGCCAAGCTCTGACACACACTGGTGCCCCTGGCCCAGCCAGCTTGTCTGGGCCTGGTCACCGCAGCCTGCCCCTTAGGTTTACGCAAATGACAATGGCAATAACAGGACTGATTCCTTGTATTTTTATGGCACATAGCAACGTGCAAAGTGCTTTCCCAACTCACAAAATGCTTTGCTATGCTTTAGCTTGTTTAAACCTTACAACAACCCTAGGGGGCAGGGGCATCCATGTGGGTTGGGTCCAGCTGCATAGAACAGAAGATGTAAAGTAACAATGGTTTGAACACACAGAAGACTAAAGCTAAGTCATCCAGGTGTGGTAGGGCCACTTCATGAAGCTGTCAAAGGTCCTGGCTCCTTCTACCTTTCCGTTCTATTATCCTAGACCTGGTTTCCATTCTCAAGGTCACTGCATGGTGCCAGAGAGCTACTGGGGCTCCAGGCAACAAGGGGGAAGAAAGGGAAAGGTTCCCTCCCCTGCAATGAGGCAGACCCTTTGAACAACTTTCCTGGAAGTCCCTAATTTAGTCACATGGCCACACCTAGCTGCAAGGGAAGCTATGAAATTATTTTACGGGGCATAATGCTGCACCCAAATAAATGGGATTCGCTTATAAATGAAAAAGAAGGGGTACCTCAGTGGCTCAGTCAGTTGAGCGTCTGACTTTGGCTCAGGTCATAATCTCGTGGTTCATGGGTTCGAGCCCCGCGTCGGGCTCTGTGCTGACAGCTCGGAGCCTGGAGCCTGCTTCGGATTCTCTGTCTCCCTCTCTCTCTGCCCCTCCCCCACTTTTGCTCTGTCTGTCTCTCTCAAAAATAAACATTAAAAAATAATAAACAAACAAATAACTGAAAAGGAAGAGAATGGACACAGAGCAGCAACTAGCAGTACTTCCACAGCTGGCACACAGTAATTCCACTCACTTGACAGGTGAAGAAATACAGGCCCAAAGGATTAGGCTTTGCTAAGCTCACATCATCAATAACGGCAAAACAGGAACCAAGCCCGTGTCCTCTGACCCATGTGCACACACCTCTTCCCTGTTCAGGAAGCCCTCTCGCCGCTGGTGAGCTCCTGCCGCGCTCCCGTCCGCCCACCTTCCAGACCTCCGATCGGCCCTCACCAGCTCCTTGCTGGCCACCCCTGAGAGTGTGCCTGCCAGGGCAGGGCTCCTCCATCACTGGCTTCACTCGTCACATCCAGGCTGGCTCTCCACCCTGTGTCCCAATGTGTCTCTCAGAATCCAGACACAGTCATGAGGAAGGTGAACCACACCAGAGACAGTCAGACCCCAGACAGCAGGGCAGGCCCTTCAAACAGTCTCCAGGATGCCACGGGAGTTCTGTGAGCACGACACCTCGCTTGGGGGGCACCACGCGGGGGTGGCTGCCACCTCCTCATCCAGTTTCTGGTGGCAGGCCTCTCAGGCGCCCATTCTGGCACTGAGAGCACACTTGACACGCACCGCCTGGTTGTGTGCTGGGCCAGAAGGCTGACCAAGGGTCCCTGGTGACGACACCCACGTGAGCACAGACCATCCTGCAGTCAGCGTCCTAGCACTGCGGCCATCTCTTCCACATCACTAATGAAACGGTTTCTGTATTTTGGCAGTTCCTCCCGGTATGGATGATGAACCCATTACTCCTTCCTGGGCCTGAATGTCCTGAGGCCTTTTCACCCAGTGGACTCACCCTCCTCTCTGTGGTGTCCTGCAGCCTACCGCTACCCAGGTCTCCCCCACCCCCTCTGCAGCGAACGCAGCAGAAGGACCTGCAACCAAGGCTGAGACGCCGCACGAGGAGGGTAAGTGCAATCAGGGGATGAGCCAGCTGCCCCTCTTGGAGAAGCAGCAGCCCGGCCGCGGGCACACGAGCAAGTTCTCCCAGGACCGCAGGGCAGCCGAAGAGAGAGCAGCCCCACGTCATTCCTTGTGCCCAGAAATCCACATCGCGGCAACTGTCGAAGGGAAAAACCAGTTTCTCTGTGTTAGGAGCCCAGAAATACCTTTTTTAGGCTTATATGCAAAGAACTACCCATTCCCTTACTTTTTGCAGCAGGAGAAAAAAAATATGGTTTTAATTTTTGGGGGAGCAACACCTGTGGGCCCGTGACAGTTTGCAAACTGACTTGGCCAGTGGTCAGATAGCTTTTCAGGTTTCTTGTCTCCTGAGCCAGGCCTCTTGCCAAAATGTCATGTTATTTTATTGATTCTTATGCTACGTTAAAAAAAACGATCTATCATCACCTATAAAATGAGGTTCCAAATGCCACATACTGTGCTAAGCATTTTTATGTATTTTACCTCATTTAATCTTTACATGTAGGGATTACTGTCCCTATTTTATAGACTCTCCCACCAACACAGTGGTGTTTCAATGCTTTCACCCCTGTTTACCAAGGTTAAGGGGAGCCTCGCAGGAGCCTAAGTCTGCTAAGAATTACCCGAGAACCTGAGGAAGCCACAAGACTCCATTCTAACTTCCATTTAAAACACAAATCTGGGGCCGCCTGGGTGGGTCAGGCAGTTAAACATCCGACTCTGAGTTCAAGCCCCGCATCAGGCCGTAAGCTGACAAGTGGAGCTTCTTTGGGATTCTCTTTCTCCCTCTCTCTGCCCCTCCCCCGCTGCACTGTCTCACTCTCTCAAAATAAATAAATAAGCTTTTAAAAAATTAAAAAAAAATAAAACACAAATCTGCCTTCCTATGGAGCAAGGGTGCCTGAGAAACCCCCTTCCTAACCTGTTCCCATCCCAGACTCTATAACCAAAAAGATTCTGTCTTCCAAACTGTATCTAAGCACTAATTAATTCATTTCTGCTTTAATTAAATCTTAATTTCATTTAATTACCTAGTTTCTATTTTATAATTAAAATTTAAGTCATTTGTTTTAATTTTTAATTAAAGACATAAAATATAATGCCGAACTGACATAATTGCAGATGAAATTTAAAAAAAAAAAAATTAGGCCTAAATATTTCAGCGTGTATTTCCTCAGAAACTTCATGACAGCACAACTATCAGGACCGGGAAATTAACATTAATGCATCACTACCATTTAATCTATAGTCCCATTCAAAATCTGTCAATTGTCCAAAAACAAAAACAAAACTTCTGGTCTAGGATGGAATATAGTTGTCACATCTCTTCCGCCTGAAGTAGTCCCTCGGTCTTTCCTCATCTTGTGTGACCAGGGACAATTTGAGGAGTACAGGGCAATTATTTAGTAAAATCTCCCTCAACGTGCATTTGTCTAATGTTTCCTCGTGATTAGATTCAGGTTATGCATCTCTGTCAAGAACACCACAGACGCAGTGCAGTGTTCTTCTTGCTGTCACATCAGGAGGCACAGCATGTCAATTTGTCCCATTACTGATGACGTTAACTTCAATCGTAAAGTTACCGTTTGTTCTTTGTAACAACAGCATTATGTGGGGAAACGTTTTGAGACGGTGAAAATATCCTATTCCCGAACAAATTTTTGCCTGCTCTGGTTCAGTATCCATTGATTCGCCTCACCTGAATAAATTATTACTATAATAGTTATCACCAAATGGTGACTTTCCAACGCCTTCATTCCCTCTACGTTTATTAGCTGACATTCTACTGTAAAGAAGAACTTTCTGGCATCCCTGCTTACAACAGGTCGTGCCGGGCAAATTCTTCCCTGACTGGAAGGCTTCGGGGTCGCCTGCCACAGGGGCACTGGACAAGGGAGCATCAGGGTTGCTGGCGGTGTGACTTCAGATCCATCCTCCAAGAACCCAGTGGGAGGTGGGAGGGGCGGAAGGGATGGAAAATGACCCTCTTGGAAAACCTCCAGCGGTACCACGCTAGAGGGCCCTTGTGCATTCTTACAAAAATAAGTAAGTGAATAGAGAGACTAGTCGGACATGACTGCATATTGCAGATAGTTTCAGAAGGCGACACCACCCCACCCTGGCTTTCCTCTATTTCATAAAACAAGCAATTCATGGGCTCTACCTTATTTAATGAAATGTGAATTTAAGGACTTAAGGCAAGTGTGAGTAGACAGGGCACTGGGGTAGAGGCCTGGCTCACAGGTCTGACTCTGCCGCTATGTCCAGCCTTGGACAAGCCACCTCCCATGTGGGCATCAGTTCTCCCAGACTGTAAAGATGAGAGGGTTAGGACACACGTCCTCCAAGACCCCACCCCAGCCCTGCCACCCATGATTCTGAACAGAGGTGGCCCTTTTCCCTCACTCATAACCCAGCGGCTGTTCTCAGCACATTTACCAGGCACAGGAGATAGGCCTCTCTGTGTTGACCCCAGCCATGCCAAGCCAAACAAGCCATAAAGTCCCTACTGTGTGCCGATGTACTATGACAGTGTGGAGGAGGTTCAGAAATGAATGACATTGTTACTAGCCTCAAAAACTGCAAATCTAGTAGCATTTTCATTATATATTCTCTGCTGCCGCCACTACTGCTTCCAATCCTCCTTACGAGCATTCTTCACGGTGATAAGTATTACCATATGAAACTAACACTTATGTAGTACCTACTGTGTGCCACACACTAGATTACTCAAAAAAAATTTTTTTAATGTGTATTTCTTTTTGAGAGAGACAGGGACAGAATGTGAGTGGGTTAGGGGCACAGAGAGGGAGACACAGTATCCGAAGCAGGCTTCAGGCTCTGAGCTGTCAGCACAGAGCCCGACCCAGGGCTTAAACTCACGAGCTGTGAGATCATGACCTGAGCCGAAGTCGGACGCTCAACCGACTGAGCCACCCGGGCACCCCACACTGGATAACTTTTAAATCTCCCGGTTCCCATTTAACAAAGGTGGAAAACTCAGGTTTATAGTAGCCACAGAACTTGCCCAAGGTCACTCAGCTGGTGAGTGACAAAGCAGGAATGCACATCAGGCCTAAGTGGTTCCAGAATCTGAGTTTTTTCGCCTCCACAGGCTCCCTTTAAACACGTTCGCTTCGAAATCCACCCATACGCCATGCCAGTTTATCTGTTGCTGAAGACAAACCACCCCAAGAGTTAGCATCTTCAAATAGTGTACGCTTATCCCTCATGGATCTGCGGGTCAACTATGCTTGGCTGGGTGGTCCTCACGTGGAGTCTCCCTTATGGAGACAGTAAAATAGCAGCTGAGGCTGCAGCGTCAGCCAAAAGGCTGGATGACCACATGACTCACACTGCTTATCGGCAAAGAGCTCAGCTGGGGCTGTCAACCAAAGCGCTTTCCTGTGGGCTCTCCCTAGGGTATTGGCTTTGCCCGGCGTGGCAGCTGGATTCCCAAAGGGGAGCCTGCCAAGAACAAGTGTTCCGAGAGACGCAGGCTGACAGTGCACGGCTCCTAGGGACCGAGCCTCAGAAGTCATGCTACGTCACTTCCACAATATCCTATTTGTCAAAAACAGGTCACCGAGCCAGCCCAAATTCAAGGAAGGGAACTGCACTAAGCTGTGACTACTGGGAGGCATGGCTGCTTTGCCTCATCCCACTGTGGCATTACAGATTATTTAAATTTCTTTATGGTAGTCTACATCTCTACAGTACGTATGTATTCTTTTGTAATCACTGAAATGAATTAATATTCTAAGACATATAATATTCTAAGACATATAATATAATAATAACATGATTATCAGTATGTCAAATATACACAAAGTATTATTGATGTATTTATATGTGTATACACTGGAAGAACTGGAAGAAAATGTGCATTAAAAAAGTTTTTTTTTTAATGTTTATTTTTGAGAGAGAGAGAGAGAATGACCAGGGGAGGGGCAGAAAGAGAGGGAGACACAGAATCCAAAGCAGGCTCCAGGCTCTGAGCTGTCAGCACAGAGTCTGATGCAGGGCTTGAACCCATGAACTGCCAGATCGTGACCTGAGCCCAAGTCGGAGGCTTAATGGCCTGAGCCAACCCAGACGCCCCAGAAAATGTGCATTTTTTAAAGTACTTTTCATCTTCTCAAAATGGACATGTATTGCTTTTAAATTAAAAACATTTTTTCAATTAAAAACATTCATTAAGGGATTAATTAACTACCTCATAGAATATACCCATTTTATGGCAACACATATCAGATTTAAGGTATTTGCCATGACCTTTAGGTTTTTTTAGGATTCCTTCTCAAGGTGGCTAGAGCTACCCATTTTTATAATCTGTATCCTATAATCAAGTCCATCTAGAGATATCTGCCTCCCTCTTACTTCACCACAAGGTAGCTTTCTGGATTTCCAAATGCATTTTTTTTTTTTTTAAGAAAAAGGAAAGAACAAGCTGGGAGTTACTCTCATCTGATGTTTTTTCCTGTCATTTATGTAAGTGTACTTGTGCTACATTTTCCACATCTCCTCTTGCCAAACACCTCTTCGAAGTTCAAGGCAAATGCAGGCACTTTGGAGATCTCAGCAGCTGAGAAAAAACCCTCGAGTCTACTATGAGGAGTCTTTCTCTCAGTCTTTCTCTCAGGTCCAGGCGTGAGGAATCCAAAAAAAGACAGACCAGCCTTAGAGATATACAAAGACACAGGACCACAACCTGGGATGTACAGTCAACCTTCTGCAGCAAAGGGGATAGCCTGAGGGGGTAGGCAGAGCAAGTCTCTCCAGTCAGGTAAGTGACCGTAAGAACCTCCCTGTGGAAAATGGTGGCTGAAGGCAATAAAGCTGCCACTGTCCCAAAACAGAGAGGGCATCTGAACCCAACTCCAAAAGCAGGCAAGGGGCTTCCGTCTGAGTCACAGCACCAAAAGACAGTGGTAAGCGTGCACTGAAAACTTCTGGAATTGAGTACAGAGAAAGAAGGAAACACGGGCAAGAGGTGTCAGGAGTGGGACTGAGTTCTGACAGCCCCACCTTCCCAAAGGAAGGCAAGTTCTGACCAGCCAAGCCCTGGGATCCGCTACCAAGCCCACAAGCATTAGCAGCTCTGGGAGCCTAAGAGGCTGATTTGTTGAGTCACTCAGCACTATTTTTACCCAGCCACTTTCCAACCATAAACCCACATTTCAAATTTCATTGTTTGGGTGGATTAAGAAATTTTGACTTGGCCTTTCTTGTGGTTTAATTTCCTGCGTGCCTGTATGAGGGAAAAACTTGAGCATTCCTACGGAAACATGATATTTGGACCTTTTCTTGGCAGGATAGTGTCCACAGTTTTGGTGTCTCGACTGTTCTCCAAACCTACATTGCTCAGCAGAGAGGCCTTGACCTGTCCCGTTCTCCCCTCTATTGAGGCAGATAGTCTCCCACATGGCAGTGTAGATCATCTGGCTACCGGAATACTAGGTCAGGGCAAATTTGTTTATGAATATTCCACTCCAATATTAAGAGACAAAGCCGTCTCTGTGCAAGTCACATAACAGTCAATCGTGACCTTATTAGTCATTAGGGATAAACACCCAGATACTGAGTTCGTTAACTGTCAATGACAGAAGAATTGAACAAGCTTAAAACGATCACCAAATGATTTCAATTATAAAGTGAGGCGTGACTGTGTGGTCATAGGAACAAGAAACACATACCAGAAGAAAAAGGAATGTTCCTTTTCTGTGGAAGCCAGGATGAGCCCTGTTTTCTTTTTAAAACACTTTCACCTCCACTCACATCTGAAGTACAGTTGTGATGCCTGGTAACTTCCATTCCTTTGATATAAACAGTCTCTAAAACCTCAGGGTCTTCCTGAAGACCAAAACTGCCAAAAACACTTTAGCTCAGGCAGAGCTGTGACTTTCTGTTTAAAGATGGAGCCCCCTTTCCAACAGGAAAATCTGGAACTGCACCAAATTTGCCTTCTGCATCTAATGAGAGCCTTGACGTGCTATAGTAAAAGCAAAAAAAAAGTCAATGTTGCTGGAAGTAAACCACTCAGGAGTAGACACACCCCCTGAAGCTGGCAGTGTGAGCAGAACCCTGCGTTCTCTCCTAAGTCCAAGGGCAGCACCACGGTAGGCACAGCAACCACACACAAGCCAGCAACGCACTGCACAGTTCTGAGACACAGGACACCTTTCCTATTCGTGACGGACAGCTGTGCATTCTTTTGATCATCCAACAGGTATTTATTAGCCCCCTGCTATGTGGCCGGTGTTCTGACCACTGCAGATAGAGCGGGGAAGACAGCCCAGGGACCTGCTTCCATGTCACTCACAGTCTGGACAAGATGACTTCACACAGCAGGAAATGCCGGGGGGGAGAAGAAGCAAGCTGAGCAAGGGGGTGCAACAGGATATGGTGAGGGGCAAGTGAAGTTGGGAAGACCAAAAACACCTTTTAAACAAGCAGCATTTGAGCTGAGACGTGAACGATGGGGAAAGAGAAATGCCAAGATACAGGGGAACACAGAGCAAAGGGAGCCACTGGTGAAAACCCAGAGCTGGCCTTGAGCCGAGTGAAAGAGGAGAGGGAGGTGTAAAAGTCATGGCCGGAGCATTCAGTAGGCAGACCCGCCACAGGACTTGATTAGGGCAGGAGGGTGAGCTGATTAGGCAACCTCCCCCCACCGCAGATGGCACCTCTCTCCCCAACCAGGTGTCCTGGTATCTGATGTGATGTGCCCCTCAGGTACCCTGGCTCTCGGGGCTGTGCTCTTAGTGGTGACGATGTTCAACTTGAGAGACATAACAGAGCTCCCATCTAGGGAGCTGCTTCTCTCCGTCACCTAAGTTTTGGGAGGCTGGGGTCCAAAGACAGAGGATGTGGCCGCTGCTCCTCAAGGAAAACCATACCAGGAAGGCATAGGGACATAGGCCTGCTCTCCTTCCCCAACATCTCCCTATCATTATGGTCCGGTTCTGGTCCTGGCCTCAGCTCTCCTTTGTGCCATCACCAAAACAGTTCCTTTCCTCCCACCAGCTGGGCTGGGAAAGCCGCACCAATCGGGACATAAAAGGGTAAAAAAGAACACTCTGGGGCCCCTCCCCCCACCCCTGCTCAGCCACATGTTAATACACAAGAGGAACCGGGTTAACGATCATCCAGTGCAGGGACAGCAGAAAAGTGGCCATAAAAGTACTCTGTGCAGCCTCGAGGCCAGCTGTAAAGATGTAGGGTGAGAAGGTGGGGCTGGGGGTTAATTCATTCAATTTTCATTCAATTATTAGTTGAATAAACATATAATATCTGACTCTCTGATTAGGTGAAGCAAAACAAGGTCTCTGCCAATCAAAGTGCTTACAGACTAATGATGGAGATTAAATACAAGCCACCATCACTCGAGGAAGCCTGTGGTGCATTTCCGGGGTGCAGGGGCAGTGCTGTGGGCGCAGCGAGCAGGCAGACCTGGAGGAGACTTGGTATTCGCTCGGGCCTTGTCTCCGTTAGCTCAGGCCACCATAACCAAATATCGCAGACTGGCTACCTTACACAAAAGAGGGTGATTTTCCCACAGTTCAAGAGGCTGGAAGTCCACAATCAAGGTGCTGACAAATTCACTTTCCCCCGAGGGGTTTCTTCCTGGCTTGTAGACCGCCGCCTTTTCACAGTGTCCCGCAGGCCTTTCCTCTACGCTCGCTCAGAGAGAGCACTCTGGCATCTCTCGCTCTTCGATACAGGGCATCAGTCCCATTTGACGAGGACCCCACCTTTATGACTTCATTTAACCCTAAGATCCTCCCAAAGGCCCATCTCCAAAGACCACCATCTTGGAAGTTAGGCTTCCACATCTGAACCTGGGGGGGGGATATGCAATTCAGTCCATGTCAGGCTTTGAAAACCTGATATACACCAGCGTTTTTTCTCTGTGGGAAATGGAATTACAGGAGAGCCTGGCATCAGCAAAGGCAGGGCCATGTGAGCCTAGGAGAGCAGAAAGCTCTGGGAGAGCAGACAGCAAGCCAGTTTGGCTGTGGTAAAGGACTTATAAGGGGTTCAGGGGGCAGGGGGTGAGGGTGGAAAGGTGGTCTGGGGGCAAATTATGGCAGGGAGTCAGGGAGCTGCTGAGTGCCCTGTGAAGCCCTCCCAAGCTGTGTGGAGGGGCCAGGCTGAGGAGGGAGACAAAAGGCAGTCGTAATAGTCGGGACAAGAGAGGAGGAGGCTCTGAATTAAAGCCATGGTTCAGACAGAGAAGCTCAAGCTTTTCTGGGACTGGCTGACCAGAGCCCAGCCTGGGTGGCAGGGAACAAAGCTGAGGTCCCCATACGCAGGGCTGCTCTGGGCATCAAGAATGTGCCCGAGTCCCATGGACAAAAACACTCCCATGTTCTCCTGCTGCCCGGCGAGGAGGTCTGGGCACAGCACAGCATGTCACTGCCCTGCTAGGAGCTGGGGCCACATATGGTCACTTGTGGCTACAAAGGGCTGGGGCCCCAAAGGGAGTATCCACAGGTCAAAAGTGTGGGCTCTCTCTGGGTGCACTCAAGTCAACTGCCCCTCATCTGATCGGCCTCCCCATGGGCTGCCCTGCTCCCTCTGACTCCTGGGATAGAGAAACCAAACAAAGAATAGAACCAATGCTTCCCAAGCCGCCCCCGGCCCCACCATCCACGGGCCCCACAGAAGGGCAGCTCCTTTGCCCATGCTTGGACGGGAAAACAAGAGGAGCTGCCGGAGGTTTTGAAACTGGACACACTCCAGTTACCCCACAGACTGCATTCCTAATTCCTCATCAGCATTTCTGGTGAGGCCAAGAAGCCGGTGTGGCTCCCAGGGTCCCTGGCACACGTGGTCAGCCTCACTGTGGCCCCTGAGTCCACTTCCTCATCTGTGGAACAAGGGGCCAGGCCTGGGGGTCCCTCAGACCCCTTCCGGTTCTAACCGGAACCAACCACCAACACAGTACATACACGGGGGGGGGGGGGGGGGGGCCACTGACCTTGGTGGTACCCAATGCCAAATGACAGTGAGTCTTCTAAGACCTGGCAAACAACAACAACAAAAACCCACTTCCCAGGGTACACCCGACATGTGTCTAAAAAACTGGCATGAAACTATATTTTTATTAGCTGAATCCTATTTTCTCAGTGACTAAAAGCATCATTTCAAAGCTCTTTCATTTTCCTTTCCGATTTTCAAAGGGCCAGAGCTTCCTATTTCCCCAAAGTTCCTTCCTCCCACCATCCCCACCACGGCAGTCAAGCAACAGGGTAAAATTCGGGCTTCAGGGAATCAAATTTAAAGGAATCTCTTTGGATGAAGTGAGCTTGCATTTGCAAAGCAGGCACTGCCCTGCTCCCCACCAAGCCCCTGCTCCTGCCGGAGAGTCACTCCTGTTCTCTATCGGAGGCCACAACCCCCCTTTCCCTGGAGGACAGTCACCAGATGTCACTCCTGAGATGCCTCTCACAGGTGACGAGCCCACAGAACCTGTGTCAGCAGAAGCACTTCTGGGCACAGCCTTTGGCTTCCTCACTCTGCAAGGGTATAGTCACTGAGCTGGTGGCTGGACAGGAAGCCCACCACACAAGGAGGTCATGAGGACATGCAGATATTTCTCTGGTGATTTTTTCTTTTTTGAGAGAGAGAGAGAGAGAGAGAGAGAGAGAGAGACAGTGGGGGAGAGGGGTAAAAGGAGAGAGAGGAGAGAGCAAGCAAGAGAGAGACAGACAGACAGACAGAGAGAATCTTAAGCAGGCTCCATGCTCAGTGAGGAGCCCGAAGCAGAGCTCAGTCCCACAACCCTGGGATCGTGACCTGAGCCGAAATCAAGAGTCAGATACTCAAACAACTGAGCCCCACAGGCACCCCAATCATCTTTTTTTAATGAAGACTATGGATCATCCCATGTCAGTGTCATATAAGCCAAGTCTCACAGCAGCCAGGAAATCCAGCCATGCCATCAGACGTCAAGAAACCATCACACTCTCCACCCCATTTTGTATCAAGTCCCCAAACCCTCAGCAGATGCACCTTTCACTTCCCTCCACAAGGGGCTAAGGAGAGGGATCGTGGCATGAGGACCCTATGGACCAAGTCCAAGGACTTGCTAGGCACCCCATTCTTTTCTTCTTAGGACTTCTCACAATTTGTAATTATACATTTATTTGTTTATTTACTTATGGTCAGTCTCTATGAGACTGTAGGCTCTATGAGGGCTTATAACGTTAGCACCCAGTACCAGGCCTGGCACATTCCACAAGTATTATTGTTTTGTGGGGTTTTTTTTTTTAACGTTTATTTATTTATTTTGAGAGAGAGAGGGAGGGGCAGAGAGAGAGGGAGAGAGACAATCCCAAGAAGGATCCACACTGTCAGTATAGAGCCCAACTCAGGGTTCGATCCCATGAACTATGAGATCATGACCTGAGCTGAAATCAAGTGTGTGATGCTTAACTGAATGAGCCACGCAGGCCCCCCCCCCCCCAACTACTGTTTTTAAAAGGAGGAAATACAAGACTCTCCCAGAACCAGATTCACTTGGAAGGACGCTATCTAGTTAAGGAACTGAGTGTCTCATGGGGGCAACTAGAAAAATAGCTATTTCACAGAGCAATCAGGGCTGTGCTCTCAGGGACACAGAGACAGACAGAAAACGCTGCTGGAGAGAAGGGTGAGGCAAGGAAACCTAGGAGGTAATCTTCAACCCAAGTACTTAGGAGACAAGTGGCAGGACCTTATACGTAAAAAGAGGGCCCACGAGTCAACAGAGCACAAGGCAAAGCCCACCAAAGGGAAAAGTGGCCTGGAACGCTGGAGCAGGATCCTGGAGGCCTGGCCAGACCAGTGGTGCTGGGTGGTAGGAGCTGCGTCAACTTACCAACCAGAATGTCAGCATTTCAAATTTTTACAAGCAGGGTAGGCACACAGTGCGCATGGACTGAGCACCAGCCCTGTGGGCAGGAACAGAAGGCACAGCCATCAAGATACGTGTGGGAACTGGTGAGACTATCTGACAATCCGGGGGAAAGGGGGGGAGGAAGAGAAGTCCAAGGTGGGCTCTTTGCTTCTGGCTCAGGCAACCTATGATTTGTCAAGCTAGGGAAAAGGCAAACTTAGGAGAGGAAGACAATTGGTATCCTGATGCACGTTGACTTTGAGGTACCTATGGGGCATTCAGATGGAGATTTCTAGGACCGGTCCTAACAGAGACTTTCTTTTTTCTTTTTTTTTTTAATGTTTTATTTATTTTTGAGACAGAGAGAGACAGAGCATGAGCAGGGGAGGGGCAGAGAGAGAGGGAGACACAGAACGCGAAGCGGGCTCCAGGCTCCGAGCCGTCAGCCCAGAGCCCGACGCGGGGCTCGAACTCCCGAACCGTGAGATCATGACCTGAGCCGAAGTCGGGCGCTTAACCGACTGAGCCACCCAGGCGCCCCAAGAGACTTTCTAAACAGCAGGTGTCAGGCCGACTTGGCGGTAAAAACACTGCTAGCAGTCACCTATGCCCCGTTCTCCTGGCTCCTTGTGGTCAGGTGGCCACTAGCCAGTTCCTGGATAGTGGACTGCGATGGGTGTAACTTCTGTACTGTAAAAGTAAAAAGCCACTGCACAACCCCATCCCCTCTTCCCCTGTGAGCCATGAGTCCCAAGTGGTGTACAGGATGGAAGTGGCCTGGACCCCTGGGATGTTGCTTGAAAGGAAGCCACCCTAGAGCGCCATATACCCGAAGTGAAATTTGCTTAGAGGGGGGAAAACAGGTATGAAGGCACTGATATTTCAGGGCGTGTTTGTTACCGCAGCCCAGTCCAGCCTAGCCTTACTGATGCAGATGCTGTCAGCACATAGGTAGTAGCTCAGTCAAGGCCCAGATAAGGCGAGCATACAGCATCTTTTATCTACCCCCACACGTGAAAGATAGGACATCATTATAACAATGGGACCACACTCCAGTAATGACCCGTAACGGAAGAAAGGCACTCTTGCCCCACCCTGGGGTGCATTTCACAATCTTGGTTAGAGGGGGGCTACACAGGATGTTTAAATCCCCTCCAGGTAACTCTGATATCTGCTCGATCTTCCACCTCCCTTGATCTGAGAGTAACTGGGATGAAATGTGGAGAAGCAGATCTTGAAGATGAATCTCAGTTCTGATACTCAGTCTCAAACACCACAATCCACGCATGGGAACCATCAATGCGTACCACCTCGGACACCGTGGGATTATTCGATTAGTTCATCATGTCTGTCAAGCTCCCTCAGGGTCTCCAGTTGCTCGCGTTTGGAGATACACCAATGTCGGAGAGGCTGGAGAAGCGGAGTATGACATTAGTCTGTGTCACACAACAGCCTACGTGCACAGACTCCCTTATGCTTACCTAGGGACTCTGAACAGGCGAAAGGCAGAAGTTTGCAGCTGGAATCGACAATGTGAATAATAACGCAGTCAGAAGACGCAGAAGTCACTGTTCCCATAGCAACACTCCCTACCTCAGAGAACACATACCCACAGAGTCTGCTGAAATGGGATTTGAGGCATAGGACACGGCCACTCAGGAGCAACGGGAGGGAACTCCTGAACCCCTGCGTGGGAACTGATCCCCCAGGCCTGCTGACATGGCCAACGTCCCTGTGCAGCACGTGCACAGCGCATCAGCACATCCAACTCTGGGTCCCACTCATGAAAGCTCTGTCCCTTCCTCAGGCCGCAGGGGGTGTCCTCCTGCCAGACTCCTCATCCTCATAGGCTTTCCTGGCTGCCCATGCAGAATTACTTGCTCCCTCCCACTATTTTTTACATAATTCTACCGTGTCCACCACAGAATCCCATCAGTAGTTTCTCTGTCTGTGCCGCTCGCCAGGTGGTCTTACCTTCCTTTTATCTCCAGCTCTGGGAACAGGATCTGAAGGAGGACCTCAATGGCAAGATGAACTCAAGTGAATGAATCCAGGACTCTCTCTTCAGAGTTGTTCTGTTAACTGTTTCCACTGAGGATGCATTAGAAGATGCAGAAACTCACTGACCAGCTTGCCAAGGTCATGCAGCAGAGACACAGAACAGCAGCGTGATGCCATTTTTCGACATTTTACTACTGACAGCTTTCAGGCCCCATGCCTCCCTCTTCTCCTTCTGTCCTGAAACCTGGGCAAGCTGCTGAGAAAGCCTAGGTGCTCCCCTCTTGGGTGCCAGCAGGAAGTTCAAGCCAGGGAGCCCCAGCCTGCACAAACCCTGACCCTGACCCCACCCCTAATCACCATAAGAGCCCCAGGCTGGTCTCCCTTCCCTACTCTCACAAGTCATTTCCAGACCAGTTTAGGAAGCTTGCCCTGCTGGCCCCAGGAAGTCTCATTATGCGATCTATCACTCACAGGTGGGGGGCAGGGGCTAGGATTGCTGTAACCACAAGCATCTCCACCAGGATGCAGGCATCAACTACAAACTGACATGCAGCCACATCAACAGAGGTATGGTACCTCATTCGTGGAGGGGAGAATATCGCCGTACACCCTACACTCCAGTTTGCACCTGTCCCTCTCACGACACCCACCTCGGAAGTATTTCCGTGTTCAAATCTGAGCCCCGTACATTAAGGGGAACAGAGATGGACAGTGGCACACCCAAAAACAGGCATCTGGATCGTGTGCAGTCTAGAAGTATTTCCTGTGGGGAACACATGAGGAAACTGGGGCTCTTCCCCCTGACTGAAAGCTGCCTTTGAGTTTCTGAAAGGAAGGAACTAGCCTTCTTCACTGAGGTTAAGAGTTGGCACAAGCATCAACAGATAAAAGCAGGTTTGGGACAATGTAAGAAAGAAGTTTCTGGAATCAAAACATGTCCGAAGATGAAAGAGGCTGCTTCGTGGCAGCAGCAGCTCCCTGCCATAAGGAGTCCCAGTGGGTTGCACTGGATAATCTCCCTCTCTGGGGTCGCCACAGAGGAGATTCGAGAACTGACGAAGGGATTGCGCCTTCGAGTTTTCCCCAACCCTGAAATTCTCTGACCCAATTCAACAGCTCCAACAACTCCCTCATCTCCACTAAAAACTGTGGTGTTCAATAGTTGGACCAGAAAAGGATATGGAAGTTTAAGGATGGGTTCGCAGTCACGTTCTATTTAAGCTGAACCTGAATGCCGGCCAAAGAACCAGGGAGCTGAAGAGATCTGTGTGTGCGGCCACGTGTGGAGAGTTGGGGTATGGGGACGGTGATGAGACACAAACTCCAGAAGGGGCACTGTTAGGTTACAAATTTGTAATCAGTCCCAAGAAGCAGAAACGAACTAGTCTGGCACACCCAGAGGAAAGCAGTTGCTAACTGGGGACTCAATTTCATCCTTCCTGTGAGGGAAACATTTAAAGGTGATTTCCCAAATTTCACTTAGAGTAGAAAAAATGTGGCACAAATTGAAAAGCAAGCCACAGTTACCAAATGATTTCCTGAGTGTGGCTTCTGCCCAGGAAGCCCCGTGTCTACACCTCCGTGCTGTGTGACTGGAGTGTGCACCTCTGAGAATACCTTCTCTGTGCTCCCCACGTTGCACCCCACTTCTCCTCTCCCCCCCGTTTTGTCTCCCTCACACACAGACCAGGACTCCACGCTGCAGACAGAGCCAGACTGGGTGAGGTGGAGTGACAGAGCCACTGGTGAGGGACAGTGACCTCTGAGCGGCATCGCAGAATGATCCGGGGCTCCAGGGGTCCCCGGGAGAGCAATCTTGACCTTGCAGTGGCAGGGGGGCAGCAGAAGAGGTGCAGAGAGGAGAGGTGGCCATGCAGCACCTGGGAGGGTCTGGGCCTGATGGGCACACATTCACCTCTAACTCTAGATCCCCAGGCCTGCACACTGAAGCCAGGGCATGGGAGTGACACAGACAGTCCTTCAGTAACCGTTTAGGACACTTCCACCCTGCAAACCTGGCTGGTCAGGGCCAAGAAGGAAGGCGTCCGAAAGGTCTGCAGATGATTTATCCCTCTGGTCTATCCCTCTGGCCTGCCCAGTCCCCAAGACTTATTTCCTTTGGCTGCAGCCTCCCCCGATTCCTGAGCTGTTTCCTGCTGCTTTTCTCATCTCATCATCCCCTTGAACAGTTTCCTGTTCCTTTTTCTTTCTAAGGGGGCTGCTCCTCTTCCTGGCTCTGTAGTCCTTGGAAATAAGCAAACAAACAGATAAGAGTCAGCTTCTGGGACCAGCCCCCGCAGCCCCTCCCGGCCCCAGTGCACGACATGGCCCCGTCTGGCCAACAGGACCAGGCGGCAGTGGTGACCAGTGGCCGGAGCAGCAAGCGCCACGGCAAACGTGACTGGGCTCACACGCTGACAGCTCCACCCACACTGAGAGCAGACTGGAAAGGCATCCACTGCTCCCTCGCCCCACAACTGCACATCTGCTCACCAGGAACAACGGCAATACAGGATTTCTCTTTAGGAGCAACTACGAGAACCCTATTGCTATCATAGGACTCTGGTCCTAAGAGGTTTCCAAAGATGAGGTGGTCTAAGACCTGTAGCTGTAAAAAAGTCAGTGACATGCTTCATCCCTGCTTGGCTAAGGAGGGTTGACCACAAATCAAAATATGAAATGCCCAATTGATTGCAAAGAATTCAGTTTGGACAAAAGACGTGGAGGCAGAGAGTATGGGGCGGGGAGAGAAAGACATGGTTAAGCTGGGGTAGAGGCTTCCCCAGTGGGCCACGGGCAGTGAACAGAGTCCGGCTATGAGCCAGCCATTTAGAACTTAGAGCCTATTTTTCTCCACCAGAAGAGAAATAAAGGTGTTAGTATATTTCAGAAAGCAATGCTTGAGAAAGCTTTGTTTTTGCTTCCCCCTCTCTGGTAATGATGGCTAAGTAAATGATGGCTCACTCACCCTTTCTGTGCCGGCTGCCGGGCTGAGGGGCTCCTTCCACAACCATGCATGTCTTTACGTTTTTTTTCTGAGGCCTATGCTTTCATTTGCTATATATTTAGCCATGGTCCGAAGTCTCTGTTTGTTTGGTTGGTTTTTTTTTTTTTTTTTAACTATTTATTTTTGAGAGAGAGAGAGAGAGAGAGAGAGAGAGAGACCGGGCATGAGTGAGGGAGGGGCAGAGAGAGAGGGAGACACAATCTGAAGAGGCTCCAGGCTCTGAGCTGTCAGCACAGAGCCCAATTCAGGGCTCAAACCCACAAACTGCAAGATCACGACCTGAGCTGAAGTCGGACGCTTAACAGACTGAGCCACCCAGGCGCCCCTCTGTTTGTTTTTATTTTTCTAACTTTGTGTTTTTAATGAACACCTCAGATTCTATGAGGAAGTAGGAATGAGGCAGAAAAATAATAAATATCAACAGTAATAGTACACTAACATCATTTGAATATTTGCCAAGGGCCAGATACCATTTTAAACTCCTCCTGTATAGAAACTCATCTGGTTGTCACAACAACCTTGGGGAGAGGTATTTTATTATCATCCTCACTTCACAAAGGGGGAAACTTGGGGCCTGGAGTGGCTAAGTGCCCACAGGCAGAGTTAGGGTTTAAACCAGTGTGGCTCTCCTCCACAGGCTGTACCCTTACCTGTGCCAGTGTACTTGGAAACGGGAGGGAAAGACAAATGAGTTACCTAATTACCTCACAGATTAAACTCTGGCAAAATTCTGAGGTTAGCACCAAATGAGTTGCAGTGTTTTTCTCGGTAGCCCTGGTCCTCCAAGCTCTCCAGCGAAACACGCTATTCCAAACCCACTTTCTAAGAGACACCCTACTTCTCCAGTCCAACTCCAGACCGATATGACTAAGAACGGCCACTGGCAGACTTCCCACCTTGTGCCAGACGCTGTGAAGGGCACATTCACCCATTAATCCAAATCCTCGGATTCCTAATCATCCTCTTTCCAAGTACCGTGCAGCGACTCAACCAGGTGTATGCTCATGGGCAAGTCACTTAACCTCTTTGTGCTGGATTTTTTTCACACTTAAGACAGGAAAACTATGGTACCCACTTTCCTACCTTACGCAGTGGCTGTGTGGATTAGGGGTTAGCATCGCAAAGCACTCAGAGTGGTGGCCGGCATCCAGTAAGAGCGCGGCTAGTGTCAGCCATTGCTGCTGCTTGGCTAGTGTCACCGGACAGTGAAGCAGCCTGTTTACTGAGGCAGTTCAGGTACAGTAGTTTCTACCATACAAAGGACTGGAGGGGCTCCTGGGCGGCTCAGTCGGCTGAGTGTCAGACTTGGGCTCAGGTCACCGTCTTACTGCTTGTATGTTTGAGCCCCGCGTCAGGCTCTGTGCTGACGGCTCGGAGCCTGGAGCCTGCTTCCGATTCTGTGTCTCCCTCTCTCTCTGCCCCTCCCCCACTCACGCTCTGTCTCTCTCTCTCTCTCTCTCTCTCTCTCTCTCTCTCTCTCTCTCTCTCAATGATAAATAAACATAAAAAAAAAAAAAAAGACTGGAACGTAGCATCTCATCTCCATTCTAAAGGTTTTAAATCTCAAACCACTCTCCAAATCAATCAATTAGCCCTCTACTCTCCTGGCCACCTCACTGGATGAGCGGGATGTATTCCTCCCACTGCCAAAAGCTTGTAAACAGTTCTGCAGAGAAAACATCCTGCTTGGTTTGCACTCTCCTTCCCCCTCCTGGAAGCCTAGTGATAAGCCAAGGTCTGCTTTCACCATCAAGAGGCGAAGATCTTAATACAAAAAGTCACTGGTAGAAGGAAGGAAATTTAAAAAAAAAACAAAAACCCAAAAGACCTCGCATTTTTCATCGCTTTATGTGAAATTTATTTTTTCCTCCCAACAATAACAACAACTACTTCCCTATAAAAGGTCAGAATTTAAACTCTTAGGTCGGGGCTGCCAAAGCAACTCCCGAAACCCAAAAAGATTTCCTGAGAACCTTCTAATGTGCCTGGTGCTAAAGCCTGTACCAAAGACAAAAGAATTTCAAAATCTAGAGAGAGAATAGACAAAATGAACTACGTTCCTAAAGCTTCTGTCATGTTCTCATGTACTTCATCTCCTTTATTTTCTATAAAATCCTGTGAGGTACAAACTATTATCCTCACTTTATAAATCAAGAAACTGAGGCTCAGGCATGATAAATAAATGAAGTTCACACAACCAGTCCATGGC
Organism: Prionailurus bengalensis; assembly: GCF_016509475.1. Taxonomy (NCBI): domain Eukaryota; kingdom Metazoa; phylum Chordata; class Mammalia; order Carnivora; family Felidae; genus Prionailurus; species Prionailurus bengalensis. Next base: position 73,920,849 of record NC_057350.1, on the reverse strand, counting down.
TGGGATGAGGTTCAGGCTCGGGAATTCCAACTTCATCACTATTCCCACTGAACTCTTGGGACTCTGGCTACGACTGGTCTGCTCCTGGGCTCTCAGAGAAATTGGCTTCCATCTGTTGTTGTAGCCACTGGAAGAAGGTCAAGTCATTTCCAGGAATCCAGGGGACTCAAGTCCCTCCAGACTGGGGTCAAGGCTCTGCTATGGTTGTGAACGAGAAGAAAGTGAAATTACCACAGGGCCCAGAACCCAGCTACTACTCACCCTGGTCCCCAGGAAAGGGGTAATTTGAAACCACCTTCAACCCCATCCGTCAACACTCCAAGGCTTGAAGGGAACTAGCATGAAGGTTGAATGGCCAGAAAAATCTTGAAGGCCTGAGACTTCCCAGGGTGAAAGAGCTCTGTAAGACATCTGATTTGGGGAAAGGAACACTGTCCCAAATTCCAGAATGAAAATCTGTTGGAAGACAGGCTGAGTTATCTTCTAAAGAGGAGTGGGGCACCTGGGTGGCTCCTTCAGTTAAGTGTCTGACTTCGGCTCAGATCACGATCTCGCAGTTTGCGGGTTCAAGCCCCCGCATTGGGCTCTGTGCTGACAGCTCAGAGCCCGGAGCCTGCTTCCGATTCTGTCTCCCTCTCTCTGACCCTCCCCCATTCACACTCCGTGTGTGTGTGTGTGTGTGTGTGTGTGTGCGTGTCTAAAATAAATATTAAAAAAAAAATTTTGTTTAATAAACAGAAAGAGAAACAAAAATAAAAACGCATGTGGCCTAGTTTGTGCCTAGTTTCCTGGTATATACGAATTCATTTAATTCCCTTAATTGCCCTATTAGGTCCACCAGCAACAGTCAGACCAAGATACACAGATGAGCCCTGCACTAAAGCCACCTGTGTAGATCTCTGCCTACGTTCTTCCATTCCCAGTGAGTTAATTCAGTGCAATGGACAAGCATGGTCATTGCTTCACCTTTACAATGACAGACTGCATGAGGTTTTCAGACAACACCCTCCAAAACACGTTAAGTGCAGAATGAAGAATGGTCCTTAGCACAATGTGTGGAGCCCTCCATATTTCTGATTTCTTTCTGGATTTCAAGCTGTCAAACACCATCGGATCGTAGCAAGGGGTTAACAAAATGGTATCCATTTTCCCTGCCTTTGCCTTTAAATTAAAACATGATTAAAATCCCAACATTCCTGGGGCGCCTGGGTGGCTCAGTCGGTTAAGCGTCCGACTTCAGCTCAGGTCACGATCTCGCGGTCCGTGAGTTCAAGCCCCGCGTCGGGCTCTGGGCTGATGGCTCAGAGCCTGGAGCCTGCTTCTGATTCTGTGTCTCCCTCTCTCTCTGCCCCTCCCCCGTTCATGCTCTGTCTCTCTCTGTCTCAAAAATAAATAAACGTTAAAAAAAAATTTTTTTAATAAAAAAATTTTTTAAAAATCCCAACATTCCTCACTATCATCGTACCCTCAGACCAGCTTAAGAAATGGCCTCTTAATTCTGGAGGTTAGGAAAATCCTCAAAATGATTCGGAAGAACTCCTACTCCCCATCCCCAGGAAACCTGATGAGTGTGTCTGATCCAGGTCTACCTAACCAGAAACAAGGTCACTCCCTCTTCGTGTCCCACTGGACAATTAACACAACTCCCTCCCATTCCCACACAGCCCGTAAAACTTCCAATATTCAAATTAGCACAGACACTGTGGGTTGGGAAAACATTCTGGGAAATTACTGACCCTCAAGGAAGTGCCTTCATTTAATCAGTCAAGGAAAAAATCTGAAGTTCCTCCATCGTGTAAGATCATTCTTATCTCTACCAATAAAATGGGCTACATGAAAAAGAAGACTTTTATAGTTTATCCCTATGTCTTAATCCTTTCAGTTTCAATCTCCCCCAGTGATGGCATTTTATATGGGTCACTTTACAGACAGCACAAGTCAGAAGTCGTAGCAAGGAGGGCTTGGCATCCTGGAGGTCTACTCTTTTGCAGGGCAGTGACAGCCCCACAGATGACTTCCCTCCAGTTAAACAAAACAGGTGGGCAAAAAGGAAGAAAGGATGAGGTGCGCTGGAGTATTGAGAAGAAAGGTCTGTTTTGTGAAACAGAGAACAATCAGGGTTTGGGAATGCTCAGTGTCTTTGAGCTTAAATAAAGAAAGAATGGAAAAAGCAGCTTGGCTGGGGAACGTTCCATCATGATAATCTGATTAGCGGAACATGAACGCTGAGCACATCTGCAGTGAAATGGGGGAGGAATAACGATGCCAAAGGGACACGCCCCAGAACCGACACCACAAAGACAGAAAGACAAACAGAAAACAAGCTGCTGGTATCTTCTGGTCCTGCTTCTGGAGCAAAACTGCGGGCTGGACAGGTTTTTGATCCACGTTTGTTTTTTCACTTTGACTTCTGAAATCCCTGAATGAGCATGGGTAATGAGGTCAATTTGTGCTGATTTATAAAATCAGTTTTCTGACTTTAGAGCTGTGGCACCAATTATATTAGCCCTCTACTCTGAGGTCCTGTGGTTTCTGGAATTGGACTGACCTGGCCAAGGCGACAAGTCAACCCACCCTCTGGATGCCGAGGCACCCAGTGGGGATGTGGCTTCACTTTATTCCTTCAGGTCCTTCCTGGCTGTTGAAAGTGAGCCCTAACTCTTATTCCTCTAAAAGGGTTTCGCATACCCATCCCTACACCTGGAAACCCACCCCTCCTTCCACGATAAGCCGTGACCCACCCTTCTCCCCGTACCTCTTCCCAACCACTTCCACTCGTGACCTCCTGACTTCCCAGTGAAGGCCTTCTCCTCCTTCAGCACTCTGGCTCTGAAGATTTGGCTAGAGCCTCCCCACTCCACCTCCACACCTGCCACGGTGTTCAACCTCTCCTCTCACTGACAAATCCTAACCACTTCTCTCCTAGAGTCCTCGGCTGCCTTCCGGTACATACTAAGTTGAAAACCACCGCTGCTTGCCAGACTGCCAATCTCCTCTTCAAAACCTTCCAGAGCTGGCTCCTCCACCACAACCCCAGAAACACAACTCTTTGCTGGGCTTCGGTGCCCTCTGTGGGGATCCCTCAAGTCCAGGCCACACTCTTGGGACCATCCCACAAAAGCATGCAGGAAGAAACACTTGAAACGCTAGATGAAAATGCAAACCATGTTACTCCCTTGCTTCAAACTCCATCAGCAGGTGCAAATCCCACTGTCCCCAGGAGAAAGTCCCTAGTCCACTGCACAGCCCTTGATCTAGCCCGGCCTCATGGTGCCTGCCCCAAATCCCTAGTAACACAGCATCTGTGGTTCCCAGGCGCTGCCCTTATCACAACTGTTATTAATTAACTGCTTGTTCAATCATCTGATTAATGTCTGTCTTCACTATACAGTCCATGAGGACTAAAACCACATCTGCTTTCCTAACCCCATATCCCTAGCACTTGGGGCAGGGTTTGATTCACTGGTGGAATTCAGTAAATCTTTGCTGAATGAATGAGGGAATGAGGTGCTGATGACAACTCTCCGTCTACCTGAGTCCTCTTACTGGCAATATAGGCTGAAGCTTGGCTCTTGGCCCCCTCCCCCAACTCTCTCTTCTGTGTTCCTTCTATAGATAGCTGCCTCCACAGCCATTACCTCCATTCAATATTTTCAGGAAATTGAAATGTAGTGCCATGAGGAACCGTAAGAATATAGTCAATCAATCAGAGAGGCAATCTCCCCCTAATATCTCGTTCTAACATTTACGGGAATGACTTAACCAAGAACTGCAACATATAGAAGGAGCAAGAAATGGGATTCTGCCTCTGGAAACCATTCCTCTAAGCTCCTTTGATTTTAATTGCTTTGCGTGCAAATGGAAGTAGAGCCCCAGTTGATTGAAACTTTTTTTCATTTGCAGCCAGAAGTGAATGATGCAGGCTGCATTCCAGCGAACATGCTCTTAATATTATAGGAAGACTTGAGGCTAAGGACATGCCTAGACATGATTAACAAAGTTGTGCACTTGCAAATTAGATGAATGCCAGGAAATATTTAAAACTTTCCTTTCTTACTAAATACATCAAAGACATGTCCTTGTTTATTGTCAACCTTTTCCCCCAATTTAAAACAAAAACAAATCCTTTCCCTCTGAGAAAGTCTCTACTAAAGAAAGTCACTAGGATATGAAATGCATCCCAAGGACAGAAGTTTAATGCCTTACGTTCCCTTGGCTCCAAATTTAAATGCAAGAGTAAACATCTGAATCTAGGAAAGGTCTGATCCCAGAGATACCACTTCTAGACAGAAAAAAGTCTAAGGGACTGAATAAATTAGTTTACCTCCCAAAGGTATGGTCAGTAGGAATAGTCTCTAGTCAGCTAACCACACATGTATGACTTGACCTTTACTCTTTGGGCAAGGAAATCCAGGAAGCAAGGCTGAAGCAATCCTCTGTGCTGGCTGGAGTAGACTGTGGAGCAATCGTGACCACAGACAGGGCTTGTGTATTCCAGCCAACAGCTATCTCTGATCTGTGAACCGTCTTCTGTAGTTTCCTCTCATTTCCTGAGCTGGGCAGACCATGACGTAAGGTATGCTGGCCCTAGGGAGCTCTCCAAAAACCCAGACTCCGGTAAAGGCCCTGGTGAGATGAGCAATGCCAGGTACTTTCCAGACCAAGAGCCAAAGGTGCCTCCTGGGTGCACATGATCTCCCCCATTTTAGATTCTCAAGAATCTGAAATGCTGATCAGCAGCGGTGGGGCCCATCCAGCTCAAGGTTCAACAGCTAAAAATCCTTGCTGTCGTTTCTGTCCATTGAGTACTATCAGAATCATTGAATCTTGGGGTTGAAGGGGAAAAATCTCATTCAATCCCCACTCCAATTGTTGATTTCCTTCCACAATCAAGCTTGCGTAAGCATCAAGCATTACTCAAACGTCTTGGGATTCAACTTGACAGGGACATCTCAGAACCAGGAGGTGCCATTGCACTAGGCTGCATCAGGCTGGCCCGAGTCCAAGCTCTGCTCTAGCTTTCAGATGGGAGATCTTGAGTCACAATTTCTCCCTGAGCCTTGCTTCCCTCACACAATGAGACTAAACAATCATGATCCTCACACCCATTAAGCATTGCTACATACCGGTCACCATGCTGAGTACTTTACATTGATTAGGAAATTGAAGCTTCCCCAAAACCTTATGAGTTGTGTGCTGTTATTCCCATTTTACATAAGAAAACCAAGATCTAGAACATATGTGACTTGTCTGCTAAGCTACACAGACAAAGGAGCAACCTCTGGGAATCCAGTCTTAAAAATAAACAAATTAAATTAAAAATACTAAGCAAAGACAAAAGTGGCCACACGCTGGAGTTGAGACATTTCACAGATTTATCCCAGGCAACTCACTCAACAAAGAAATAAACAAAATATAAACAACAACCATAATGGGAGAAATAACAAAAACCAGAGTTGCTGCAATATCAACATGTTCAGTTTCCAACAAAAAACTATGAGATATGCAAAGAAAGCGTGACCCATACTCAGGGAATCTAACAATTAATAGAAATTATTTTTTAATGCACCCAGATGTTGGATTTGGCAAACAAAAACTTCAAAGCAGATATTATAAATATGTCCAAAGAACTAGGAAAAAATCATGTAGAAAGAATTTAAAAGTATGATAACAATGAATCAACAAATACTTTCAATAAGGATAAAACAATTTTTTAAGAACCAAATGAAAAGGGGTGCCTGCGTGGCTGAGTCGGTTAAGTATCTGACTTTGACTCAGGTCATGATCTCACAGCTCATGAGTTTGAGCCCCGCGTCAAGCTCTGTGCTGACAGCTCAGAGCCTGGAGCCTACTTCGGATTCTGTGTCTCCCTCTCTCTCTGCCCCTCCCCTGCTCATGCTCTGTCTCTCTCTCTCTCTCAAAAATAATAAATAAAACATAAAAAAAAGAAGAACCAGATGAAAACTCTAGAGTTAAAGAGCTCAATAATGAAAATGAAAAGCTACCAGAGGAGCTAACAGAAGATTCAAGATGGCAAAAGAAAAATCCTGTAAACTTGTATATAGAAAAATAGAAACTATCCAATTTGAAGAATAGACAGAAAAAAATTGCATAAAAATGAACAGAGTCTCAGAGGCCTGTAGGACAATATCAAACATACCACATATGTACAATGAGAGTCCCAGAAGAAGTGGACAAGGAAAGACACAAGAAAAAAAATATTTGTAGAAATAATGACTAAAAATTCCCTGAATTTGATTAAAGAAAAATCTACACTTGCAACAAGCTCAACAAACTCTAAGTATGATGAATACAAAGAGATCTACACCTAGAAAAGCATAATTGAACTCTCAAAAGACAAAGAGAAAATCTTGAAGGCAACGAGAAAAAAAACTCATCATGTACAAAAGAGCCTCAACATACTAGTTCACAAAACGAATCTCAAAAAAAACCTCAATAAAGTTAGAAAGTCTGGAATCATATCCAGTATGTTCTTTTAAACAAAGTAGAGATTAACAATACAAAGAAACTTAGGAAATCTCCAAACATTTAGAAATTAAACTACATACCTCTAAATAACCCACTGGGCAAAAAGAAATGAGAAGGGAAATTAGAAAATATTTTGAACTCAATGAAAACAAAAACATTCTATATCAAAATAAGTGGGATACAGCTCAAGCAATGCTTAGAGGAAAATATATAGCTTTAAAAACCCATATCAGAAAGGAAGGCTCCAAACAAATAACCGTATCTTCACCTTAAGAAACTAGAAATAGAAGGGCACCTGGGTGGCTCAGTTGCTTAAGCGTCCAACTCTCGATCTCAGCTCAGGTCATGACTTCACAGTTTGTGAGATTGAGCCCCTACTTGGGATTCTCTCTCTCCCTCTCTCTCTGCCCCTCCCTTGCTCACTTGCTCTCAAAATAAATAAATACACTTACAAAATTAAAAAAAAAAAAGAAACTAGAAACAAAAACAACTAAAGCAATAAAAAAGGAAATAAAAAAGATTAGAACAGAAATCAATTAGAGAAAACAGAAAAACACTAGAGAAAGCAAAACAAAAAAAAGTTGATTCTTTGAAAAGATCAACCAAACTGACAAATCTAGCTAGACTGATGGGGGGGGGGGGTGGAGAGGGAGGGAGAGAGAGACACAAAGGAGGCACACATTAAAAAATAATGAATGAAAGAGGGGACACCATTACCAATCCTACAGAACTTTATGTCACTAAATTACACAACTTAAATAAAATGGAAATAAATGTATAGAAAGACATAAATTACTAAAACTGACCCAAGAAGAAATAGATAATCTGAATAGATCTATAACAAGAAACTGAATTCATAATTTAAAATGTTCCCACAAAGAAAAGCAGAGGTCCAGATGATTTCACAGGTGATTTTTTTTTTTTTGAGAGAGAAAAAGGAGCAGGAGAGGGAGAGAGAGAATCTTAAGCAGGCCCCACGCCCAGCACAGAGCCCAACCTCACGCCCATGAAAGCATGACCTAAGCCGAAATCAAGAGTCAGATGCTTAACCAACTGAGCTACCCAGGTGCCCCCTCACAGGTGAATCTTATCAAATATTTAAAGGAAAGAGAAATAAAATCAATCCTTCACAAAATCTTTCAGAAAAGACCAGGAAGGAACACTACACAACTCATTGTATGAGACCAAAAATAATACAAAAAAAGAAAAAAGAAAATTCTAATTCTTTAAAATTTTTTTTTTTTTTACTTTTGAGAGACAGAGAGAGAGAGGGAGAGAGAGAGAGAGAGAGAACAAGCAGGGGAGGGACAGAGAGAGAGAGAGAGACGGAGACACAGAATCCAAAAGAAGGTCCAGGCTCTGAGCTTTCAGCACAGAGCCTGATAAAAAACAGCCAAGTGGGGATTTAGCCCAGGAATGCAGGGTTGGTATACCATACAAAATTAATTAATGCCATATTAATAAAGGACAAAAACCACAGATCATCTCAATAGATAAGACAAAAACTCTCAATAAACTAGGAAAATACAGAAATTTCTTCAACCATAAGGTTATCACAGTTTCTTAAAACCTGTAGCCAACCTTCATTCTCCTAATACTGGGAACCAGGGCAAGGATGTCTGCTTCAGCCACCCCCATTTGACACTATATTATACTTATAGCTAGTGAACACTGAATTTAGACCTAGACAATACAGTAAAAAATATTTGTCATCATCATCTAATGAAAGGCATCCAGATTGGAAAGGGAGAATTAAAACTGTCTTTATTCACAGATTACATGAACCTGTATGGTAAAAACCCCAAGGAATCCACACAGAACAAGTGTTAGAACTGGTCACCTCCCAGGCACCTGTAAATACCACATTTGGAGGTTAGAATTTCAACATAAGAATTTTGGACAGACACAAACATTCGGTTCGCTGGACCTGAGAATCTACCCGAGACATATGAAAACATATGTTCACACAGAAACCTACACATGAATGTTCATAACAGCATTATTCATAATAACCCCAAACTGGAAACAATCAAAATGTCCATCAACTTGTGAAGACTTGAACAAAATGTGGTATATCCATACAATGGAATACTGCTTAACAATGAAAAGGAATGAACGTGCTACAATCTGAACAAACCTTAAAAAGATGATGCGAAGTAAAAAAATCCAAAGGGAAAAGATTATATATTATAGGATTCAATTCATATGAAATTTTCAGAAAAGGCAAATTAATGGAGAAAGAAAGCAGATCAATGATTGCCGATGGCTAAGGGTGGGAGCAGGGATTAACTGACAACAAGCACAAACAAGGATCACTTTCCAGAGTGATGGAAAGGTTCCAAAACTGGATTGTGGTGAGAGTTGCATAACCCTATTAATTTACCAAAACCATGAAACTGTGTATTTGTAATGGGTAAATTTTGATATGTAAATTGTACCTCAACAAAGCTGTTTGGGGAAAAAAAAACAATGAATATAAAAATTATTTTAAAAAATTGTTTTAATGTTTATTTATTTTTGAGAGCGAGAGAGACAAAGCATGAGCAGGGGAGGGGCAGAGAGAGAGGGAGACACAGAAGCTAAAGTAGGCTCCAGGCTCTGAGCTGTCAGCACAGAGCCTGATGCAGGGCTCAAACTCACGCACTACAAGATCATGACCCGAGCTGAAGTCGGATGCTTAACTGTCTGAGCCACCCACGTGCCCCAAAAAACTATTTTTAAATCATAAACTGTAGCAGCTGCTATCACATTGGTTATTGATGCTGCGGTCCTGGGCCTTTCCCATTGGGAACTCTCCATTGATAAACTTTGCTACGGTTCTCATAAATGTTCTCTTAAATGAATTTATATAAATCACTTAGAATAGTGTCTATATCTTAGTAAACATATAAATGTTGGCGGGGGGGGGGCGGGGAGGTGGTGACTGGATGGCTCAGTTGGTTAAGCATCTGACTTCAGCTCAAGTCATGATCTCATGGTTCGTTGAGTTGTAGCCCCGTGTTGGGTTCTGTGCTAATAACTCAGACCCTAGAGCCTTGCTTTGGATTCTGCGTCTCCCTCTCTCTCTCTCTGCTCCTCCCCTGCTCATGCTCTCTGTCTCACTCTCTCTCTCTCTCAAAAATAAACATTAAAATAAATAAATATTAACTATTGTCATTATTACTATTAATGTCACAGGGCCTTGACGTGCCCTGAGAAGGTGGTCCTGGGTCTTCTAGAGGTGGCCATTATGGACTCCTTCCCCAGAGGTCTCAGCCAGCCAGAACTGCTTCTAGAAAGGACCCCACTGAAAAGTGGCTATGCACTTCTTCCACTGGAGAGAGCCTCTTTCCGCTTAAAAAAAGAAAAAGACCCTCTTTGTCTTATTTGTTCCTTTGTTCTTGGAACCATCCAGATACCTGGGGGAAAGGCTACTCCTAGTATATTATTAATGAAAGAGGTTTAAGAATGACAAGACTTTTGTGTCCTGGTCCCTCAACTCCTGAAGTATCCTTTCTCCCACCCCACCATCTCCACTCACATGGCTCTCTGGAACAGCTGTGAGGGGCAGGGTGGTGCTCTGCTGAGAACCCTGCCTTCCCTGCACCGCAGATGGAACCTCCCCCCGAGCAGGCTCAACCCCTCTGGTAGGCAGGATTTCAGCAACCCCAGCCCCTGCTGCAGGGGTCTAGACTCCGTCTTCAAAGGTATCTAGGCTACTTCAGTGGGTCAGGGTCTTGACATGACTTCAGAGTTAAAGTCCTCTTTCCTCCTCACTGAGCTGAGCAGCGTGTGGCTGAGGCTATGCCTCAATTTCCTCACCTGGCACTTACTGGTCCCTCCAGCCTGCTTTCCCTTCCTCAGGAAGCTGAACCCCATTCCCTATAAAAGGGGCTTGGCCAAAAAGGACCCTAAATGCTGGCCTCTCAAGCCACTCAGGAGGCTGCCACACCCTCCAGAGCAGTGTGAACAGAACTTTCTACAATGCAGTGTGGTAGCTACTAATCACATTTGGCTATTGAGCACTTAAAATATGGTTACTGGGACCAAGGAATTGAATGTTTAACTGTACTTACTTTTAATTAATTTAAATCTAAATGGCCATATGTGACCCACTGGATATGGTATCAGACAGCAGAGCTCGGGAGCTTCTGGCAGCTGGGGTGGGTGCTCCCTAACCTCATGCCACTCACCCAGTCCCATTCTCCCACAGCACACAAGGGCCCCACTCCCTCTGCATCCCTGCCAGCAACCCCTGCTGTACAAATACTCCCCCTGGGGCAACACGTGTGCTCACAAGAGGTCTGAGGACCACTCCTGCCATCTTTCAGCAACACAACCCATGGAAAATTAACACAGAGGGAGAGACCACAGAGACGAGCCAGGCCTGTGAACCTGCAAACATCTACACAAACATGAAGGATGGGAGAAGCCTCTGCTTTGTCTTTTTAAGTCTGAATAAGTAACCTGCTCCGAATTTGGTCATAAGTTCACCACTACGGTAAGAGTCAGGCCCAAATTACGTAAAACAAAATTTAAGAGTCTCATCAGACAGGTGTAAAGGGAGATTATCATAAAACATTTGTAGGAACTAAGGTAACAAGGAATATCTGAGGAGATGAAACTAAGGTGGCTATAGTTTCAAGTCACTAATAGTCACTTCACGGGAAAGATTTTCAAAAGAAATAGCTCATTTGAAGACAGACAGGGGAGCTAGTGGAAGAAAAATCCTTTGCTTTGGGACTGGTATGTCCTTTTAAAAGCCAGGCTGGTCAATTATCTCACAGCATAACCACCTTGGATTGAAAAAAAAAAAAAAATCAATACATATCCAGGCAATTACTTTCTGCACCTCTTGCTGCTGAACTGGCAGCAAGTTTTCACAGCTCAATTAGCTTTTAACTTAAAACACTAGCCAGTCTCTATTTTTACTTGGGATATTTATTCATAACAAAACACGATACTATTTCAAATTGTTTTAGAGAATCTGCAAAGAACAGACTGAGAGGCAAATATAAATGGCATAGTATTAAATGCTTTAATTCTTTGATCCAGTAATCTTACCATGATGGTTATCCCTTGGAAATAGTATTCAAAAGGAAAAAACTATGCACCTAAAGATGTTCAAAAGCATAACTTAAAATGGCTAAAATTTGGGGCGCCTGGGTGGTTAAGTCGGTTAAGCGTCCAACTTCAGCTCAGGTCATGATCTTGTGGTTCGTGGGTTCAAGCCCCACATCGGGCTCTGTGCTGACAGCTCGGAGCCTGGAGCCTGATTCGGGATTCTGTGTCTCCCTCTCTCTCTATTCCTCCCCTGCTCACACTCTGTCTCTCTCTCTCAAAAATAAATAAACATTAAAAAAAAAAGTTTAATGGCAAAAATTGAAACAATCTACACAAATTACATATTCTACAAAAAAGGAAGTGATTATATATCAACTTTACTCAGGTTCACACTTAGGTTCACACTCCAGAGAAGCTACTCGTCAAGGTCACTGATGACTTTCCACATTGCTAAATCCAGCCCTCACTGTACTTACTTACATCAGCATTTGACCCAGATGATCACCCTCCTCTCCCTCTCTAGAAATGCTCTGCTCACTTGGCCTGGCTTACTCCCCTCCTAACCAGGAGCTTATAGAAAAGCAAACCCAGAGGCTTCCTCCAAGGGCCCTGCAGGCACTAGACTCAGGAGGAGCTTATACTAACCCCACCCACCCATTACCTGCCACTCAAGTTGGAGAGAGAAGCCAAGCTGAGCAGTGCTTGGCTCCTGTGCTAATCACAGGCTTCACCCTCAGCTTTCCCTTGTCCGTAAAATGAGACGAACCAAAGTGTGACTAATTCATAATGGCAGGTAATCCAATAAACATTCAACCGGGGGCTTGGAGATATCCAATATATATGTCAGGTTCACCCAACTGTGTCTGGCCTGGATTATGAAAACGAGTTGCATTTCCTGACTGTGGCACAATTGTTGAGGAAAACATCCCAAACTAAGGATGCAGTATTTGGTAAAGGTGATTCACAAAAAGGATGAGTAATATGAAGGAGGAAGTAGGCTCAAAGAGAGAAATCATCCAACATGAAACTTCTGTTCCCACCTGGAGTTTTAGAAACGAGTCAATACGGAGCAAGCCACCCAGGTGCTTCATCCTGGGAAAGCCAAGTGCTTGAAGAAGGTGTTCTAGGCCATGTTGACCCCACAGTTAGAAAAGGTTATCAAGTACTGGGCCAGGGCCTGGGTGTCCGGAGATCTGGGTTATAGGGATGCTCCAACCTAAGCCACACTAACAAGCACAGTGACAGCAAGCACTTAAGTTTTAACACTTGTTACAAGTGCCTGGTATCATGTGAGCACATTACTTATATGAACTCGATTAACTCTCACAAGCAGATACGGTTATTTTCAGTTACTAAGTGGCAGAACGACGTTCAAACCAAGGCAGTGTTGTTCCAGGGCTCTCAATCATTATGCGATACATAATAAAATCTTGAAGCACAAACACCCCCGTCGTCAGAGAAAAGTTCCATGGTGTTCGCAAGGGCACAGCATCCTCAGTTCATGAAAGCCAGTTCGTGGAAGTGACTCTTCCATCACGGGAAGCAAAATACCCTGTTCCATCTCCACTGAGTACATTGATCACCACAGAAATTTGGACAAAAGCTGCAGAGTCCTCAGATGCAAGTGCAAAAACCAATTATCAAGTTAATGAGTAAATACTGGCAGGCATTTTGCAAGGCACACTGGAAAAAACAAATCTCGATAAAAATCAACAGATGTGGGCTTGCTGCTTGGAAATAAATTTTGATCAGCTGCATTACCAGGGACTGAAATTCATCTGCAAAGCGAATGAAGAGCTGGGATCTGTGGCTGCTACTGGGGTGGGAGCAGCGTGGGATGGGAAGAGCAGGGCCCCCAGAAGAGGCCTCAGCAGCACGGGAAGAGGAATCCAGATCAAACAAGCACAGCATCTGTTCCCTTACCAGACTGCTCAGGATTCCCATCACCACCTTGGAACTCTATGTACCTGGAGAGAGAACTTATCGTTTCTTTCTTTTTTTTTTTTTAATGTTTTATTTTTATTTATTTTTGAGAGAGGGAACAAGCGGAGAAGGAGCAGAGAGAGAGAGGGGGACAGAGGAAGAATCCGAAGCGGGCTCCACACTGACGGCAGCAAGCCAAACGCAGGGCTCGAACTCACAAACTGTGAGATCATTACCCGAGCTGAAGTTGGACACTCAACCGACTGAGCCACCCAGGTGCCCCAAGAGAGCTAATCATTTCTTTTTTTTTTCTTTTTTTTTTTTTAACGTTTATTTATTTTTGAGACAGAGAGAGACAGAGCATGAACGGGGGAGGGGCAGAGAGAGAGGGAGACACAGAATCGGAAGCAGGCTCCAGGCTCCGAGCCATCTGCCCAGAGCCCAACGCGGGGCTCGAACTCGCGGACCGCGAGATCGTGACCTGGCTGAAGTTGGACGCTTAACCGACTGAGCCACCCAGGCGCCCCAAGAGAGCTAATCATTTCTAACAAATCTTTAGGAATCCATCCAACAAAATCCTGCATATGTGTAAGATCACTTATGACAAGAAAGTTAATTGTAGCATTGTTTCTAAGCACTAAATTTGGAAATAATCTAAAGGTACATCAACAAGGGACTAGTTAAATTAAATACTCTGCAGCTTTAAAAAAAAAATGAGTCACCCCTAAACACACGGATTTGAAAGTACCAGTGGACTTATTGTGAAGTGAAAAGTAAATAAATAAGGTGCAGAACTTTCCCGTCGAGTTGAGAACTTAATCGCAGGGGATGAGGGTAAGATGACTTATTTCCTCTGTAATATCCTTTTGTGTTTTCTGAATTTTGTACCATGTGGAGGTGGTTGCAAATAAGACAAAAAAATAAATAAATTTTAATGAGCTTCATCAATGTGGTAAATCTATATGTACCGAGAGCTAAATGTCTATCATTTATTAAGTGGGAGGAAAAAACAAGTTGCAAGTCAAACTGTAGAGTTTAATCCCATTTACAATAAAAGAATTTGTTGTATGCTGGCATACGTTTGTTCATAAATGCATAGGAAAAGGCCTAAAATGAAACATAATCTATTTACAGTGCTGAACCTTGAAGAGGGGAGTAGAATTGGGGTAGGAAAGAAGGAATGAAGGAATTTGTTCACTGATTACCATTACACATCTGCATTTTTAAGATTTTTCTAATTGACCACCCATTACTTTTTATTTTGATTACTATGTTCCTTATTTCTAAAAGTTGTACTTGGTCATTTTTCAAATATGCTAGATCACTTTTTACAGTTTCCTGCAGGTATTTTCAGACTTGTCTTTTGTTTCTTTAAACATGGTTACCATACATTTAAAAAAAAATTTTTTTTTTCTTAATATTTGAGAGAGACAGAGAGCAAGTAGGGGAGGGGCAGAGAAACAGAGACAGAATCCGAAGCAGGTTCCAGACTCTGAGCTGTCAGCACAGAGCCTTAGGCAGGGCTCGAACTCATGAACCCATGAGATCATGACCTGAGCCGAAGTCGGACGTTTAACCAACTGAGCCACCCAGGTGCCCACCATACATTTTTTATGATCAGTATCTGATAAGTCCAAACCAGTTTTTGCCGGTTCTCACTCATTGCCCCGTTTTTCTTTGTGCTTCGTTATTTTTGGTTGCGCAACCATTCATTGTCCTTGAAAGTTATTTATGAGAACATTTAACTAAGTTCCTGCAAGATTTGTGAATCACCTAACCCCCTTACCCTGGTAGAGAGTGCGGGCCCTGACTCGGGCAGTCCAAGTTCTGGTCCAGCTCCTCAGTCAGGGCTGTGCCTTGGGAAATCTACCTGATGCCTCTAGGCCCAGTTTTCCCCACCTGTAAGGTATGGAATTATACCTCCCTCTGGGCTTACAGGGGATAAGACAGTACATACAGTAAGGCACTCAGCAAATGCTTGGCACAAGGTGAGTCTTCTCTAACTCGTGGCACTATCACAATAACATTTTACAATAAGGATATGACCAAAGGAGATGGCAGTGAGGCTATGGAAAGAGGGAGGGCAGGCGAGAGAGAAAAACTGGGAACGGGGTCTCTCCCAAAGGAGCCTGTAAGCTCTGTAGGGCCCAGAGCCATGGAAGGTACACCTAAGCACTTCTCACAGGTGACCTAGTCCATGGCCAGTGTTAGTAAAGGAGTTACAGGATATAAGAAATGAGTTAAAGGGCCTGCGTGATGAAGAATGTGCCCCCCTGGGCCCTCAGAACCTCCATGCTTGATACACTGATGGTGACTGCCCACAGAAAGGCTACTGCTCAATTACAGGGGCCCAATTTTGTCACCAGAATGAGAGCCTCACTCCCTGAAATTCACTAGTGCCCCACCCCAAAGGGTAAAGACATGTCAGGGACAATGAGACAGAAACAGCTAGCAGGCTCCAGGTAGAACAGCCCAAAAGATACCTCTGGCTGACCTCTGGCCACAGTTCTTGCTCACGCATAGGTCTTGCATTAACATGAACACATATGCCAGGGTCCAACCACTCCTGAACCTTCTCCTACCTGTTACTGGTTAACTGAGTGGCTTGTATCCACCCCTGCACCTCCCTGAAAACCCTTCTGGGGTCCACATATCCTTCACAAGAGCATTAGACACAATCCCAACCCCAGGCCTGTGACTGACAGCAATACAAAAAGGGAGCATGCTGACACTAGAGAAAACCCACAGAAGTAAATCTAACAAAATAAAAATCTCATTTTCTATAACACGAAGAACAGAGCTCTAGCAACCACTCAGCATTTAAAGTCAGGTGCAAACAGCCTAACATCCATTCTCTTTGCTGTGTTGGTATCTCCCCAGCATGATTCCTCTGCATAGCGTCTGGGTTTTTTTTTTTTTTTTCCTTAAGTCTATTACCTATCCCCCCAGCTCCCCTCTGCAGTATGCTGGGACTGTCATTCTTCATGCTGATGAGGCTGGGAGGCCAGGTAACTGCTGTGCTTCTTGTCTGAGGTCACCAACGAACCTGGGGACATCTGTTTCAGTCCCTGGAACACAGGCTGCCACCAATGTCGGGGGCATCAGTCAACAGCTCAGCAAGGGAGAGGGGAGGATGACGACAACTGAGGGAATTACTGTCGTGTTAGACACAGCACAAGGGAGGAGACAAGGAAAGTGCTTTTAAAAAGCCTCACATTGTTATTTCTAATAGAACTTGGAATTTGCTGCATGCAGTGAGTGCTCTAGAAAACTGTCATCATCTTGAGTAAATGTGAAAGGGACCTGTGGTTAAACGGCCAAGCACACACACGCACGCTCTCATACTACACATTCTGGCCTCTCCCTGTTCTGGTCAGAACTGCCGGCTGGCCAGGAGAAGGAAGAACGAGCAGGTCCTAGCAGCCAGAGTAGTCATGTGGGAACCTGCCTGGGGGTGGGCAGAGACTAGGGTCTCCCGGGTTGCTTAGGCACCTGAGTATCCCAGTCCTGCCCTTTTAAAAGCCAAGCTGGGCCAGCCTGACCTGCGGCTACCCTGGTGACCCAGCCGCCTTGAGTGACCCAGCCAGGCTAGAAAACACAGGGGCAGACAGTCAATAAACATCTCCAGGACTTCCCTAAGGTGCTATGATGCCACTTTCAGATACCCTCGCCAAAGAGTAGCCCCGATAGTCCCAATTAGGGACAATTTATAAAGGAGCTTCACATCTATCATCTCAATCGTGCAAGACAATCTGAGCACAAGTTTTTATCCCCACTTGGTAGGTCAGGAAACAGAAGCAAAGGGAGAGGGGACCCACGGATTTAAGAGAGACTCAGGAAACACTCACACCTCGCTGGTGGGCATGTAAAACGGTACAGCCACTCTAGAAAACCTCGGCAATTTCTTATAAAACTGAACATGGAACTTTAAGGCCCAGCTACTGTACTTTCAGGCATTTACTCCAGAAAAATAACAATTTATGTTCATACAAAAACTGGTACACAAATGTCATAGCAGCTTTAATCAAAAGAAACAAAAACTAGAAACAACCCAGATGTCCTTAAATGGGTGAATGATTAAACTGTGGAATATCCAGACCACAAAATACTCAGCAATAAAAAAGAATAGATTATTGATACGTGCAACAACTTGAATGATCCTACAGAGAACTATATTGAGTGAAAAAAACCTAATCCCAAAAGATTATATACTTTATGATTCCATCTATATAACATTCTTGAAATGACTAAAGTATAGAAGTGGAAAACAGATTAGTGGCTGCCAAGAGTTGGTAGGGGTGTGGCTATAAAAGGGCCACATGATAGATCCTTGTGATGGACATGTTCCATACCTTGACTGTATCAATGTCAATATCATGGTTGTCATGTTGTATTATAGTCTTGCAAGATGGTACCATTGGGATAAAGTGGGTAAAGGATCTCTATATTATTTCTTACAACTAACTACGTGTTAATCTATCTCAACATCAAAGTTTAATTTACAAAGAGAGAGAGAGACTTCAGAGACATATAGCCTTTCTCTGGATCCTGATTTGAACAAACCAATCAAAACACATTTCTAAGACAACTGAAGAACGTGAACCCTGCTTGGATATTAGATGACAATAAGGAATTATTGTTAATTTTGTTCAACATAATAAAGATACTGTGTTTATGTTAAGAGTACTTATCTGTCTAAAGTACTTATCAAAGTATTTACGAATAAAATAATAATATCATAAATGGTAATTGCATTGAAAAACACAGGGTTGAGGGAGAAAGGGGGTGGGTGGGAGTAGAGATAAAATTTGAGCTGATAATTATTGACGCTGGGTGATGGGTACGCAAGAGTTCATTACACTAGTCTCTCTACTTGTGTATATATTTGAAATTAATAAAACGTGGGAGAATAATTTTTAAAAAGTCCCATACAGGATACTCAGTACCTTGCTTAAGGCCACAACATCAGTAAGAGAAATGGGATTTTAACCCAGGTCTTCAGACTCATTTGTCAGAGGCTGAGGCAACCTCTTTCTGGAAGGGCCATTGAAGGCAGGGCCCATGATCAAGCTTGTGAGAAGCTGGCCCAGCAGACTTTCAGACAGCACAGCTCTCAGGAACACAGGGCCGGGCCTGTGACCCCCGAGTTGTCATTCTCTAACCAGTATATCGGATGCTCAGCCTCACACACAGGTGACAGTGCTGTTGTAGAGGCCACCAGGGCCTTAAGAGACCCAGTCTTCCTCAGAGACACCACACGTGAAACTGAGCAGGAGGCTCGAGCAAATAACAAATCCTGCCCTTCTTCAACTGAAGATATGGAGGTTCTCAGAGGCCATCCAAAATGAGTGCCAAATCTATTCCACTCTATGGAAAAAAGACAGGCCTTGCTCAAGTACACATCCTTCTCAAAGCAGTCCCCAAGTCCCTTAGCCAAAAATGTGCCCTCCTTTGTACTCCCACAGCTCTGTGCTTATATGCCCCCTATATCAGTTATCTATTGCTGCATAACAAGTTAACCCCAAACTTAGCAGCTGAAAACAACAAACATTTATTATCTCCCAGTTTCGGAGACACAGCTTAACCAGATGCTGCTGGCTCACAGGCTGCGATCACCTCACAGTTCATTCATGGGGCAGCTGATAGGCCTCAGGTCCTCTTGGCAACTGGCCAGAGATGTCAATTCTTTCCCAGGCAGGCCTCTCCACACGGCAGCTCCTAACCCAGCATCTGGCTTCCTTCAGAGCATGGGACCAGAGAGAGAAAAAAGGTATCCAAGGTGGAAGCCATAGTCTCTTAGGACATAATCTCAGAATTGTTAATGCCACCCCTTTGCCATATTCTGTTCAATAGAAGCAAGTCAATAAGCCCAGCCCACAGTCAAGAGAAGGGCATGAACGCCAGAAGGTGGGGACCATAAGATGGCCCTGAGCCACCTTAGAGGCTGTCTACAACACCCTCCATGATGGATAGTAGTTGTAGGACAGGAATTTCTAATTCTTCCACTAGAAAATGAAGTCATGAGAGCAACACCCATATCAGATCTACTTTTTTCCCCCCCCTGTCGGATGGGAGGTGGAGATGACTGCACCTGAGAGCACAATCACATGCTGGTCCACGTCCCACACGCTTCCTGAAGAAGCAGGCCCAAGTGGCCGGGTTGATACCACATGGTCCCACCTGCTGTGGTCCCGGCTGAATGGATCAACAACAACAAAATCAATAATTTATGGCCTATGGACAGGCCAGAAGAGTCTCTTTCAGGATTTGAAATGGAAAATACTAAGAGATGATGCCTGATATGGGGAAGTCATAACAAACCAAAGCCCCATGCAAGCCTCAGTTCCATGGGAACAGGAAAAAAAACACGTTTTTAAAAAGCAGATATAGAAAGGAGAACATGGAGAAGCACAGACAGAAACAAAGATACCAACAGAGAGAGGGAAGGAGAAAGAATTACCAAAACGGACAGGTCCCCAGAGCTGCCCCAGGTTTCACACCTCTTGTCCCCAACCTTTCCATAATAATCCCTTCTCTTGTGTTGACTCGAAAGAGTCTCACTTTCTCATAAGGGAAGAGAAGGGAAAGAAGAGACAGGGGAGGAAGAAAAGCAGGGAAGGAGGGCATCCAGAGGTCACATCAAGTCAGGGCCAGAAGGCTTGCAAAAGAAGGAATTCACTTAAGGTCAGCCACCAGACTGGCCCAGTCAGAAGCTCACGGCTGCCCCAGCATTATGAGTTCCCCAAACTTCACCGCTCTGTGACTAATGACTATAACAGACAAATTTTATTACGTGATAGATGGTGCTTTAAAAAAAAAAAAAAATCAACATTGTATGTGACTGCCCCAACTCAACGCAGAAGGAAGACTGTGGCCCACCACACCCCACGTCCCACTCACCTCAGGGAGCAGTTATGTCCCAGAGCTTCAGACATGAGTGAGATTAGGGTAAGAACTGGCTAAGCCTGGTTAAGGAGTCAGTCCTGAACAAAGGCAAGAAGCTGGGGTGAAGGAGAGAAGTCAAAAAGCCGAGGCTGAAAGCAAGGAGGCCCATGACAGCTCCCCTGGAGACAAGCAGCTCCTAAAAGAGCATTTTGTCACCAGAACACCACCCCCTCGGGGCTGAGTCTATTCACTTAGTGGAATCACTTGGCTGCTGAGAGTTTGTATCCACATCTGATGGGAATCCTCCTCACCCATCCCCCAAGCCACTGAGATTTTATAAGAAGTTAGGGTTCACATCAGATCACATGCCCAACTTAGGACTCTCATGGGGTTTTCACACCCCCAAAGGACCAGGCAGAGGCCACCCCGCTGACACTCTGGTGCTTGCAGAGCCTGCCCTCCGGGGGCCCTGTGATCAGGTGCAGGGGGGAGGCCTTCCAGGCCAAAGGAAGCACTAAGCAAGCCCGGGAAGTAGGACAGCAGAGTGTGCACATTTGACCAAGAACAGTTAAGGCAGCCACTTAGGCTGGAGCACAAGGTAGACGTGCAGAGAAGCAAGAAACGATGCTAAAGGAGGGAAAACAGGCCAGGCAAGAGGAGTAAGGCGTCAATCTCTGCAGCTCTCCCTCTGGAGGTGCAGGCAGAGCCAAGAACATCCCCCCAAAGGATCTCCAGAGCCACAGTAAGGGGTGGGGAAAAGAAAGGAAGAGCAGGCCCAAG
Source organism: Prionailurus bengalensis (assembly GCF_016509475.1). Lineage (NCBI taxonomy): Eukaryota > Metazoa > Chordata > Mammalia > Carnivora > Felidae > Prionailurus > Prionailurus bengalensis. The sequence goes on along the minus strand of NC_057350.1, from coordinate 73,899,729 downwards.
ACTCAATCCAAGGTGGTTAACCAATAGGCCCTGGTCCTCATTAAGTACACACATGGCTTGAGGAGAGAAATAGAGTACTCTCCTGCCAGGGAACCATGGGCAAAGGCAGGACAAAGAAAAGATGCACACTTCGTGTCAACCCCAGAGGTGCTTGGTGAGCACACTGGACTCAGGGATTGGGGATCTCACACCGTTGAAGAGGCCTCCGCCCAGGCTGAGACCCAGGATGCCAGCAAACCCCTCGCCCAGGAGGCTGATTTCCTGGTATAGCAGATGATGCCCCTCTCCTCCCTGACCCTCAACTCCTCGGCCTTCAAGGCTGGCATGAACCGGACTCATCCTCCTCGATGAAGCTTCCTCTCTGAATTGACGGAACTGACAGTATCTGGTCCATTCTCCATGCAAACAACCCCACACGATCTCCCTTAAGTCCAGGCCCAGGGCGACAGACCCGCACCTCTGGCTCTGTGAGCGTCCTCTCGCTTGGGCTCTCCCCCAAACCAGAAGGTGAGCTCCCCGAGGGCAAGGCAGCAGCACCCACCCCGGTGTGGTGCATGCGGCGGGAGAGCAGCCAACCCTTTGCAGGTGACGAAATGCCTAAAGTAAAGGCTGCTTCACCTCCTGACAACACTAAATGCTGGCTGGTGCCTTTGACCGGTAGCCAGGAATTTCAAAGAGGATCTTGAAAAGGTTTAAAAAAGAATCTAATGGAGGGGACCAAAATGGAAGACATTACTGTTCAATCAGTTTGGCAACTATTTTCATTAGCTTACAAAGAGCTTCTGGCATCAGTAGAAAGTGGTCTACACCACATTACTATTTTTAGCATTTTATGACAAACTTGCTCAGCTGTCCCTCTTCAGAATAAGGGGGGGGGGGGGGCAGGACTCAAATGCCTCAAATTTGCTCCATGGAGCTGCCAGAAAATAGTTTTTATGAAAATCACTGGACACATGTTTATAACCTTTGTTCAGTATTTGCTCAGATGTTTTCACTCAGGCAAGTTCCTGGATATCTGTTTCTCCGTTTGCTTTCTTCCACACAAGAACTCCTGCACGTCACACCACACTGAGCCCTGGCAAGTGGGGCACCATCTGATAGACCGAGAAATCAGCATCTGCCATGTCTCCTCAAGGCTTTGGGGACCCGCCGAGAAATGGTTGTCTGGAAAATTCAAGCTCTTGGTAGTGACTGCTAATCCACAAGAAACATCCAGTTTCTGTGTAGTTTATCAGAAGGGGCTGGAGTTCATCCCCAGAGGGGGTGAAATGGGTAAAAGTGCTGAGGCAGTCAGGTCGGCTCCGGCATACTCGTGAAACAGACTCGTTCAAGACACATGCCTAAAAATTCCCTCATTTAATTCAATTGACAAATATTTATTGAATGCCTATTACGTGCTTGGCATTTTCTAGGCAATTCCTGGGAGCACAACAGTGAACAAAATGCATAAAAATGTCCTGCCCTCATGGAGCCTCCATTTGGGTGGAGGAAACAATAAAAAAAAAAAAAAGTAAAATTCTCTAGCAGATGGTGATAAGGACTCTGAAGAAAAATGATGTAAGGCATGGGCACTCTAGGTAAGATGAGTACCATTTCACATGGGATGGTCAGGGATGCCTCACTGAGGAGGTGACATCTGGACAAAGATCTGAAGGAAGTGAGGGAGCAGCCTCTGGAGTTATCCATGGGGAGAGTGGTCCAGGCAGAGGGAACAGGGAAGCTGGAGAGGCTGCAAGGGAGCAAGCAAAGTAGAGCTCGGGGTTTGTAGCACTGACCTCACAGCTTTAAAGAGGGCTTCAGGCCCAGCATGCACTGCGAGCAACACAATGACAGGGAGCCAAGAGCTACAAGCCTGGGACAGGTGGTCCCCCAGGTAACACTCCCACTGAAAGCCCCTGGAAGAATGATAAAATGGCCGGATTATGGTCCATGGCCCTAGGTGGCCAGTCTGCATGCTGGATCTTATCCAATCCCTCCTCAATCTACATATAAGGACCTATCATCTGGGAGGGAAAGGCCTTGCCCAGGGGCTTACAGAGAGGTGGTGATGGAGTTAGAAATTCTAGCCATCTGTACCTGGTGATGCCTTTTGGGGCCACAAAGAACAGGCCCACTTCTTCTCTCCAGGATAGCCCAGTTCCTTCAAGAGTTGATTTTAAGATCTGTCAGCTGCCCTCTGGGTCACCTCTCTGAAACACTCCGGTTTGTCAATACTGTGAGGGTGCCCTGCTCACCCTCCTTCTAAACAATTCTGTCCCCAGGGTCTCCACTATGAATCCTTAATGCTTCTGGGTCTGGGGCAAGCACTGGGCATGACGGTTAGGGAGGAGTCATGGTATAAGCAGTGAAGCAGTGACTAATTAAAATGCCATACCCGGGGCGCCTGGGTGGCTCAGTCGGCTAAGCGTCCAACTTCGGCTCAGGTCATGATCTCTTGGTTTGTGAGTTCAAGCCCCACATCGGGCTCTGAGCTGACAGCTCAGAGCCTGGACCCTGCTTTGGATTCTGTGTCTCCCTCTCTCTCTGCCCCTCCCCTGCTCACGGTCTGTCTCTCTCTGTCTCTCAATAATAAATAAATGTTAAAAAAAAATTTTTTTTTAAATGCCATACCCAGTGACGTGTTCCGTTGGCTGTGCTGTAGGCAGAAGAGGAAAGACTGACAGGACGTGCCTCTCCCTATAGGCTGAGGCTTCGTACCCCTGCCCCAGCAGAGAGCCACACAGCGTTCTTTAATCATTACTCTTAATTGAGAGCAGCACTTCTTAAAGTGAGTTCTGTGAAACAACCCTGTCTCAGAATGTGAATGTGTATTCTTCAGAAAGGTGTTCTGTGATAAGTTGTATTTGAAAAATGCTGGGCTGAACAAAGTTACACTTTTTTTACTTCAGTACTTAGAGCTTTTGATTTTGCTGATGTGTACTTTGGGCCCTCAAGAGGGGAAGCACTAATACCATCTAACAGTTACGAGGCACTACGACCCTTCACATGCGGTCTCCACCAACCTTCGTCACAACCCCACGATGTGTGCACAATCATTACCCCCCATTTTCTAAACAAAGCTTTGGCAGCTCAGACAAGTTACCACCTGTACTGGGTATGCCTCTGAGCCAGAGAACTCAGGGATAGTCCGGTGATGCCTGCTCCTGAGGAGGTTTCTGAGACATGGATAGACAGCAGGAGTAACAGCAGGTGGGCAAAGTCAAAGACCACTTTGTTGTTAGCTGGGTGTGATGGAGAACTCTCTGGCAAGCCAGGCTGGAGAAAATGGCCGAGGCCCAAAGTCTCAGCAGGACCTCGCTCTCCTCCAGCTAAGAAAGCGTGAGGGACCTCCCCCACCCCATCCTGCTGAGGCAGCCCTGCCTCAAGAGTGGGAGGAAAGCTCCAGAGAGAAGGAAGGCCAAACTCGTATATGTGACCTTTCACACAGTGACTGAGTCCACTAGTAAACAGGGTCCTGGAATCAGATTCTATTTTGCCTTCCTTTGGGGAAGAGTCAGGGAAAGGGGG